>NC_086324.1:42447567-42765067 GCF_036172605.1 Pelobates fuscus
GTTAGCACTTTGAATTGACTCCTATAGTTTACAGGAAGCCAATGTAAGGACTGACAGAGGGGTGAGGTGTGAGGACCGACTAGAGAGGAAAATCAGTCTGGCGGCAGCATTCATTACAGACTGTAGTGGGGCAATACGGCTATTGAGAAGACCAATTAGGAGAGAGTTACAATAGTCCATGCGAGAGATTACTAGAGCATTGACAAGCTCTTTAGTAGCATTTTGTGTAAGAAAGGGGCAGATGCGGGCGATGTTTTTGAGGTGGAATTGGCATGATTTGACAACAGACCGGATGTGAGGCTTAAAGGTGAGGCCAGAATCAAAAGTAAAACCAAAACAACGTGCTTGTAAGGATGGGCTGATATGGATACCACCAATCTGAAGGGAGAGCGAGAGAGGACGACTAATATTAGGAGGAGGAAAGACCCTGCATCAGGCTATCCTGGCACAGAGTATATAATGCAAATTCCTTTATCCCCACGTGTCATGCACGTAGACAATGTAAAGGCATATGCAAACACGTGGAACAAATGCCAAAGCATACATGCCCATGACTTTCTAAGAAGATTAAGCATATGTACAACAAATTGTGCAGTATCATTGACAATGTACCCACACTCAGCCTGTGTGTTTCATTCATAGCGCCATGGAACTCCTCAACACACCAAGTGCTTCAACATCATTAACTCGGGTGGAAGAATCAGAAGTCACAGCATCATATACTCTAGTTTCTAGACCTCAAGAAACAGCATAGCAACACTTTCATGGATATCAGTAATTGTGACGTAAAAGGAATACTACAGAGTTTTCCTTTTCAGAGAAAAGGAAGGGTTTACATTGCTACCTAGTAACACCTCTAGTTGCAGTCACTCAGACGTCCACTAGAGGTGCTTCCTAGACCAGTGCCATGTAGTGTGAGGCACCTATGTTCAGCGGAGAAAGTGAACATTCCCCATAGAGATGCATTGATTTAATGCATCTCTGTGAGGAGATGCTTACTGGTGCGGCACGTTATTTTTGCCGCACGTGAGCAATAGCCTCATAATCCTTTCCTGTGAGAAAGTACTGAATTGGCTGAAATCATCAAAATTAATGATCTCCACCACAGAGTCTGGAGTCAGGGTCAGTCGTGGCAAGGGGAAAAAAGGTGAGTTAAAACACCTTTCCCATGCGATCAGAGTGGGAAAGTTCACCTAGTTAGTAAGTTTACCACTATAGTGTCAAGGCATGTTTGTATTACTGACACTATAGTGTTCCTTTAAATTTACAAATAAATAAAACTAGTATCAAATGTCATTAGCATTTTACTTGTGTAGATAATATATTCTGATGTGACACCAGATGTATGCATTGATTCCGTTTTTTTTACTTTGCTTTTTGTGGCCATGAACATTCCTTGTATTTTTAGAATTAAAGTACCAATACTCACACATACTCAATGACAGACACACTGAATTGAGAGACTCACTTAAAGACACACACATGAACAAATTATTATTTTTCTTTTTTAAGTCCACACAGTCTTCCTATCCTTTCCCAGGGCTCCAATGCAGCTGCTGTGATCCTGTAATCTAGGCCCTTACGATCTGCTGAAGACTTACGTCTATCTTCTGTCCGTACTCCCACCTCTGATGCTCGCCTTCAAGACTTCTCGAGGGCTGCACCGTTCCTGTGGAACCTGCTTCCCTCCTCCGTTAGATGCTCACCCAGTCTCCACTCCTTCAAAAAAATCATTAAAAACCCACTTCTTTATAAAAGCGTATCAATTAAACTCTTAAAGGACCACTATAGTGCCAGGAAAACACTAATTTTCCTGGCACTATAGTGCCCTGAGGGTGCCCCCACCCTCAGGGTCCCCCTCCCGCCGGGCTCTGGAGAGAGGAAGGGGTTAAACTTACCTCTTTTTCCAGCGCCGGGCGGGGAGCTTTCCTCCTCCTCTCCTTCTTCCTTGCGACGTCATCGGCTGAATGCGCATGCGCGGCAGGAGCCGCGCGCGCATTCAGCCGGTCCCATAGGAAAGCATTATCAATGCTTTCCTATGGACGCTTGCGTGCTCTCACTCTGATTTTCACAGTGAGAATCACGCAAGCGCCTCTAGCGGCTGTCAATGAGACAGCCACTAGAGGTTTTGGAGGCTGGATTAACCCTCAGTATAAACATAGCAGTTTCTCTGAAACTGCTATGTTTATAAAAAAAAAAAAGGGTTAATCCTAGAGGGACCTGGCACCCAGACCACTTCATTAAGCTGAAGTGGTCTGGGTGCCTAGAGTGGTCCTTTAATAGCTCCCAACTGATTCCTCTTCTGCAACTGTCACTAGTCTAATACTATCCTTACCTTTTGTGTAATTTTACCCCACTCCCTCTAGCATGTAAGCTCAATGAGCAGGGCCCTCAACCCCGCTGTTCCTGTGTGTCCAACTTGTCTGGTTACAACTACATGTCTGTTCGTCCACCCATTATAAAGCGCTGCGGAATTTGACTGCGCTCTATAATTAATATTATAATAATAATAATAATAATAATAATCTTCATGCTCTTCTGGCTCCGCTCCTTCGCATGCCGTTTAGTGATGACGGAGTGACGTCCTATCCTGGCATCACAGCAGGGCACACAAGGAAGCAGAGCAGGAAGATCACAGCTCCTTTGCGGCCACTTTCATTTCACACAGCCACCTGCTTTGGGTCCAGTGTTGAATATGCCTACACCCAGGCGTCAGGACAATTCTAGTCGCCATGGCGACCTTGCGTTTGGGATTTGTCGAGCCCTGTAATAAGTGCTATAGAAATTTCATCTAAAATATTACCTGTTAATTCTTGCAATTAAAGTAGGATTCTGTTTTAATTTTACAGAAATGTGCAAACAGTAAAACTTTAATCGCACAATTACACTAAACTGTACTGTATTCACCAAGCTTGACAAAAGCAGTTTTCAACATATGCATAGGAGAACAGACTTGGTAAATATACATGTAATTAAGTCATGCAGATTGACATTTGAATATTAAAGTGGGGCAGGCAGATGAGTGTATGCAGTCAGAGTTTTTATTACAAAGCATATGAATGGCATGGAAGGAAAGAGAGGCTTGCAGGAGACAAGGGGGCTGGGAAAGAACATGGAACCAAGGAGAGTGGATAACTGAAAACGGTCAAATTGTAACTATGCAATAAAAGTACAGGCTACAAAAAAAAAAAAAGGGTTACTTGAGTATATCAAGACTTGTATGCAAGACTATTTTGAGCACTGTAAGAAATTACCCATCTTTATAAGAGTAACAAAATATACTTTTACGTCCCTCAGGTTATAGACATAATACTGGATTACAAAGAATCTTCTAAATCATAGGTTCAAACAATGGCAATTTGCAATAAACAGTTTTAGAGTTAATTTAGATATGCTAAATCAGAGCTCACAATTGCCACTTGCCATTAGCAGTTGGAAAGTGGAAATTGACCTCTGGCAAGTAAAAATTGAACCCTGGTGAGTATATCATGTACCAAGCAGGCTTGCAATGGCACTAAAGGAACACTATGCACCATCCTCTAGATTGGAAGCTCGTTTGAGCAGGGTCCTCAACTACATATTGTTCCTGTCACATTTTGTTATTGTCTCATTTGGTAAATTCCCCTCTTATTGTAAAGCGGAATAAGCTGGCGCTATATAAATAATAACCAATAATAATAATTGCTAAAGTGTGCTGTAGTGGTTATAGTACCAGGTGTGTCCTGAGCATCTTCCAATGTAAGCAGTTTTAGAACAGCAGACTTCTTACCTGGAGTTTACCAGGCGCCAATCCCTGCCAGTTCTCTTCTGGTAAGGAGCTTTTGCTAGTTCATCCGAGTCAAGCCCTGCCATGCAAGGCCAGATCAGTGTCAGAGCATCAGCTAATCATCTCAGCCAATGAGTTGAGCCACTGGCCACAGTGCAGCACCTTGTAGAACCCAGTTAAGAAGTCAAACGGTTGCCACAAGTCTTGATTACTCACATTGGGGTGTACGCTGTAGCTGTTATTGTGCTTGGAGCATTCCTTTAATTAGGAAATCTCCAGAGACTCAAAACAAAACATCCAAGTAAATATGCTTCAAAGGTCCAGCTGTGGCCATTTAACTTCTCTGTGTATATCATATACAGTGTTTTGTGGTTAAGGTGTCAAGAAACTAATTTGATAAGAAAAAAAAATTGTGATTTCACCCATGGTATAGGTAATATACAGTATAATTATTTTTATAACATTTACAACATCAATTTTAAAGCCATAGAAAGAGGAAAAAGTAAAGAAAAGTAAACTAACCTGTTGGGCTATCAGTGTCATGCTGAAAATGGAAGCCTGCTGCATCAACCGAGTTTAAAGTAACAGTCTGTAGGTTTGGCAACTGACTTATAGTTCCTGCCCCTCCAACTTGCCCAAGTGTAAGTGTCTGGACAGGTGTCAATGTTATTTGCTGAGGAGAGGAATTCTGGATCTGCAGGTTTTGCAAGTTCTGAACACCTTGAACTTGAAATGTTTGCCAAGCAATCTGGCCTGAAGGAGTCACTGTTTGAGCTTGAATTAGGAAAGTTCCAGGGTTAAGTTGCAACTGAAGGTTCTGCAAAGCTTGAGACGATATGGTTTGACTTCCAGCCTGAACCGCTTGTATGGCCTGTTGTGCAATACTTTGCACAAGCTGAGCTTGACTGGTAGGCTGGCTTTCTTGAAGCTGTATTTGTTGCGATGTGGAGACCTGAATGCTCTGTGAGTCATCAGATAATGAAGCCTGGATGTAATTTCCCTGAAGATCAGATGCTTGCACCTGCCCACTCGGGCTATCAGACATACTGTTTGCGCTTTGCTGAAGCATTCCTGAACCATCTATAGTAACAGAAAGTCGAGATGAAGAGGATGTTGGCACAAACAAATCTGTATCAGAGTTGTTATCACCAGCATCAGGAGAAACGTGCTCATGTTCGGCAGTCCTTTCAGAAGTATCAGAGCTGTCCATGGCATGGCCTTCACTTATTAAGTGTCCATCTGCAGTAATACCTGCTGTCATACCTTCAGAGCTGCCAGACAAACCCAATGAATCTAAGTCAACACTATTGATTGGAACAAAGGTGATATTACCAGGAAGTCCAATAGGGACATTAGTCACAACTTGCTGACCACCATAAGATCCACCCCCAATTGTTACACCTTGAATTTGACCAGCCTGTGTTAAAATATTTGAACTTGATGACAAAAGACTGGAATGGTTTCCAGGAATAATCTGAATCTGGCCTGATTCTTGATCTAACCCTCCATTATCAGATGTGGCAAAGCCAAGTTGGACTTGTTGACCATCACTTGTTTGGAGCTGTGGTATCACTTGATATTGGACATTGGACAAATTACCATTAGCACCCTCGGATCCTTGTTCTACAGAAAATAGGTGTTGATTTTGCAAGGTCTGAATGGGCAACACATACTGTCCACCTGATGTTACTGTAGCACCACCTGGTAATTGTACTATGTTACCAGCTTCATCCTTTAAAGCAGCCTGGGCTGGGGTCAATACTTCCCATCTATTTGGGCCTCCAGTAATCTGCACAGATGTCAAATCTTCTGTCTGTAGAAAGAAAAAAAATGTCTTCAAGAAAATACATATATAAAGAATGTGATACCGAACACAGATTTCTTGAACATAATTTTATTGCACCTCTAAACACATTTATATATAAAAATTTAAAACACAGAATCAGCTGCAAAAAGAAGATGTATCTAGCTGCATAAATCTGGAGGAAATAAGGTGGTCCCACAGAAAAATATAAATAAAATAATAGTACTTAGACAATGAAATAATGGGTTATTCTCCTTGTGACAATAAAACTAAAAAATAGATAGACAACATATATCCAATCTCCCTAGCGTTAGGTATTAGTATATATAAACAGAATTGAGCACCAAAAATTAGCTTTAATAAATCCTGCTCTAAGTGTTCTCTGGTATATATAATAACTACCTGGATAAGGAAGAAAAGAAAAATGATATAGGGATACAATCCCAATAAACTACCACTAAATAGATCCTCTAAATAATATAGATACTGATTACCTTCAAAAGGAGTCCCCGAAAAAAATATATAAATATAATACATGGGCTAATATAGTAGTATCAGAAATATATACATGTCAGACTAATGAGAGGATATAGATATCGTGGAGCTTAGAGTGCCCACTGCATATCTATAGACAGAGCAAATAGTAGAAGTACATATGTAGAAAGAAAGTAGCAAAAAACTTGCTTGACAGACTATATAACAGTCTAGATAGCGACAAAGTAATAATTTGTATACAATGCACTCGCTACATATACTTAACAAGCTCACTAGTGGTAGAGAAAAAATAAATCTATCTATTTAGACATAAGACATACTAACAATCCATTATAGTGCCATATTTGTGAAACATGTGGGCAAAAAGTGATGTCCAAAAAAGGGACAGTGAAAACGCCTGACGCGCGTTTCAGTGCTCTTACTAGCACCTGCGTCAGAGGCAAATGTGAAGCTGCTCGTCTAGAGCTTAAAATACCCTATTCAAACTATCTCTTACCCAATAGGAGTCCTCCACCCAATAGGGGGCGTGGCCAAACGTTTCCCGCACAGGAACAGCCTGGTTAACTCCATCGGAGGGAGTGGGACGGACATAACTTGTCAATTAAAATAGGCTCCTCCCACTTTCCTCCGTGGATGGAAAAACTGTATTTTGACATCTTACATGTTAGAATAGAGCTAAATGGACAATATATCAAGGATCCAAAAGGATCTTTAGATATGAAATCAATGAAAAATATCAGGTCACCATAAAATTAAAAAGGATCTTAGATGTGTTTGGATCCTTGTTATATATCCATCTGTATTGTCCATTTAATTTTATGGTGACTTGATATTTTTCATTGATTTCATTGATTTGCATTTCTATGATTAAAGTTCAGTGTCTCCATACAGAGGGTGGAGACACTGAATGGCAATGCTGCACAGTGTGCAGCACTGCTCCTGCAAGCACCTCTAGCAGCCATATGAGGAGTGGCCAGTGAATCCCTAACATTGCATTTTCTCTAAAAAGAGTGTTTACTGCAAAAAGCCTGCAATTAATAATTATACTCACCAGAACAAATACAATAAGCTGTAGTTCTGGTGACTATAGTGTGCCTTTAACATTTGTAGCCAACACTAGTAAGCAAGGCATAACTCAGATATTCAAGGGCTGCTAGCGGTTACACATCTACTGTGTAAATACCACACTTCAATGTTCTGGTTTTCAAACCAAATTACATTAGTGTGTGATTTGATTTTTGCAACACCACTGCCTGACTATTTTTATAGTGTTTTCTCTGGCAGCAAAGACATCTGTTGAGCCTCAAAAATTTAGCAAAGGAGGGTTTCACCACATTTAAAGTGTAGCAGTCGTGTGTTATACACATTTGAAAGAGCATTTAAAAAAAAAAAAAATCTATACATTGTGCTATCAGATATTTTCTAAAAATATGTATTTTAAATATGCCCCTCCCCTTGCCGGTCAATTAATGAGTAAGAGCACAGTAAGATGACTTTCCTACATGGTGTGTGTCTGGCACAGCAACTACAGTCAATGGGTTGTAGTTACTCATCTAAATAGCACTTCAAACACTGGCAAAGGAGCACAGAAACATAATTAAGCCATTGTTTGGATGTCATGGGTAGAATTGCCCTGCGTGGGAAAGTGTTTTCAAGCAAGGTCAACCATGCCAGACAGCGCCACGGACAGGTGCTGTATTTGTGCAATTTCCTCGAATTCTAATCATTGTGATGATGGAGCAAAGGTAAGTAGTATCTGGAGTTTAAAATAAAATACAGATACACACACACACGTAAGTGTGTACCGTATATGCAGATATTCCAGCAAACATACAGACACCCCTGAACTCCAACTCTAAAATTTTATTACATGACAGGAGGCTTCATATTTTGCATGACTTTCTTTACTCATGCTTCCAGCAGCACAAGTCAATCATTAAAACTTTAAACCAATCATAACAGTGCATAACCATATAAATAGCCTTGTATGTCACATGATTTCCTCTTTCTTTGCTGCTTCCAGCCAGGACACAGGTCAGAGTATTAGCTCTCTACTTTTTTCAATTTATGCAAGTTTTTACCTTGTGGCCCCTTTTAATTCTCTGGGCCACTATACTGTATCTGTTAACCCCCTTTATTCTGATTGCCCCCCTACCCTTATATATATGTTTTATCACCTAACCGTTTTACTGTTTTGAACCCATTTTCCCTGACATCTCTGCCTGTCGGTCTCACGCGATTCGCGGCGTTTTACCGCGATCGCGCGGAACCGCCAGCTCTCACTAGTCCCAGGGTACTGAAGGGTGGGTGGGGGGCACGGGGGGGTGCCATCCGATACCGTCGGTCCCACGATCGCGGACCGCGATCGCGGACCGCACGGCAAAATTTGCGCGCGAACGGCGGCCATCTTGGATCTCGCGAGATCCTCGGCGGCCATCTTGGTTTCGCCAGTTCGTGATTCCCACGAACTGGCACACACACATAATCTTCCTAACGTTTTGCCAAGCTCATATATATATTGGTGTAAAGGTTTACACAGACTAATGAATGGAAAGTAAATGGAAGTGGTCACAGTGCTGGGCTGGAAAGACTGCACTGTGGATCTATATGCTGACAAACTTAGCCAGCTGGATAACTCCCATCAGGCTCAGGCTGCAATACAATGAAATGGATGTTCACAGGGGTGCACACACAGATGGAAACACTGATTAAATTAATAAATGAATATGACAATAATAATAAATACAAGTACGCTTTATTGTATGCGGCACCTCCATAGTACAACTGGGGTGATCCTCGCAACTCACAGTGGCAATACCTTCCACAAGTTACTTAAAAGGGTGAATTCATTACAAGCGTACTGAGGTCTTCGATACCTCACATTACCGGGCTCCGTCCCGACCATTACCCGGGCTCCGTCCCGACCATTACCCGGGCTCCGTCCCGACCATTACCCGGGCTCCGTCCCGACCATTACCCGGGCTCCGTCCCGACCATTACCCGGGCTCCGTCCCGACCAATACCGGGCTCCGTCCCACCATTACTGACCGTACACCCCGGTCACTAAGAGGCTGAACCCTCTATAATACACTAGGCACAACCCTAGTGACTGTTAAGACAGGGTACCTGGGTGAACCCCAGTTGTACGTGGAAGCCACTGTGTAACCATATACGCACTGACGTATACTCTGTCTCCCCACAGACAGGAAAGAACAAACTGACATAATGTCGGACACTACCCCAACATCAGCAGTAGACTTCCAGGCAATGATCAATGCTGCAGTGTCAGCATCGGTGGAAAAGGCACTGGCCAAGATGATAACCCAGTCACCGCCGGAGGCGGCGGACACCAGACCTCCATCAAAAAGGGAGGATAAAGATCCGACACAACGTAAGCCGGAGACAGCGGCGTCCAAACGCCACTGGAAGGGCTCCAGTGGGAATCTCCCAAGATACGAGGGAGGAAGTCTGCGTAAACGGAACCGCCAGTCAAGACACCTGGATCACTCCCCTACACAAGACCCCTCTTCAGGGGAGGAGGGACCATCATCACCTCCGTTGTTGGAAATAATGGACGAATGGAGGGCTGAGAACTCACCCTCGGATGAGGAGGAGGATTGGCAGGACATACCGCAGGAAAGCGGAGAGTTCAGCCAGAGTCAGGAATGGGCAAGCCACTCCGGCAACATGGGTTCCCACAAAACAAACATAGACGAAGACGGGGTGTTCCTAGACGAGACGGGCAACCCCATGTTCGACCCTCGCCAGATTCGACACCCCAGATCTTCCGAATGGAACCTGCCGGACCATTTGACACAATTTGTACATTTCTGGCTACGGAAGCCAATGGATAAGGAAGTCCGGGCTAAGCTTAAAGCAGAATGCCCGCGCCCCGTACTGCCTGACAAAATTGCCATCACACCGGAGTTTGACACCACAGTAGGGGTGTTTATGTCCCGGTCGGGCAGAGACCCACGAAAGGGAGTTGAAAAAGGCATGAAGTCGGTCCAAGACAAAATGCTAGACATGATAGGCCCGCTGGCGAAGATACTATACTTCGCTGACCTGGCGCTTACTCAGGGGACACCCCTCGATGCGCACGATATCAGAGAATGGGCACAGCGAGCGATCTGTCTCCTAGGAAATTCAAACGCCGCCATGTGCGCAGAAAGGCGTAAGGCAGCTCTATTGAAGATAGACACCAAACTCTTGGATCTGGGAAAGAAGGAACTAGGTCCTCGGGCAGACGGACTACTCTTTGGAGAACCCTTCCTGGCGGAAATAAAGAAGCACGTCGGCCTATTTACTACTTTAAATAAGGCCCAATCCTCCATCAGACAGGTCTTTCGGACCCCTCCAACAAATCGGAGTGTTTTTGGCAGGGCTGGTCGGCAGAGGGGTCGAGCCACCAGCCGCTTCTGGCCATCAGGCCCCAGCCGTCCATACGCGGCTCAACAGTTCTTCCCATCAACAAGAGCCACATTCACACGGGGATCCTTCCGTACCAGAGGCACTCGGAGCAGAGGACGGGGACGATTCAACTCAGGTGAGCACGAACTGTCTTCCGTTATGTCATTCTGGTTTAACTGCTGGCAGACTGTCCCTTTTTCCACAGGAATGGGAACACATCTCCACAGACGCATGGATCCTTCAGACCGTGAGAGGATACGTGATAGAATTCACACAGACACCATACCAGACCAGACGACCACGACCCATACGGGCGTCAGAGACTCAGATACGCATCATAGACACGGAGATAAGAGCCCTATTCGCGAAAGGAGCGGTGGAATTCGCCGCAGACGAAAAAGGTTACTTCAGCAACATGTTCGTAGTCAGGAAGAAGACGGGAGACTATCGTCCAGTTATCAACCTACGAGAACTCAATGGATTTGTGGCTTATCGCCACTTCAAAATGGAGGGTATCCACCTCCTGAGGGACCTATTGAAAGAACACGACTGGTTCACACGTCTAGACTTAAAAGACGCATACCTGTCGGTCCCCATGGCAAGAGAGAGTCGACCTTTCCTCCGGTTCATCTGGAAGGGCCGCCCGTGTCAATTCACATGTCTCCCATTCGGACTAAGCTCGGCGCCATGGTGTTTTACGAAACTCCTCAAACCAGTCATGGCACATCTGAGAGGAAGGGGCATACGTTGCCTCATTTACCTGGACGATCTGTTGATCTTCTGCGAATCAAAATCCAGAATTCAATCTCAGACGAGATTTACCATGCACTTTCTGGAATCACTAGGATTTGTAGTGAACAGAGAAAAATCAGCATTGACACCATCACAGATAGTTCAGTTCCTCGGGTTCGAGATAGACTCCAAATCGGGAGTTCTACGCCTCCCCGCATCCAAGATAGCGGCCATTCGCAAGGAAATCCGACGCATACTCAGGAGGGACACCATACCTCTCAGACTACTAGCGAGGATAGTAGGCCTACTATCCTCGTCAATACAGGCGATCTTCCCGGGCCCGCTCCATTATCGGGCCATGCAGAGACTGAAGGCTCACTACCTACGAGCAGGACTCACATACGACCACTGGATTCCCGTCTCCACAGAAGCTCGGACGGAACTTCGATGGTGGCTACTCCACATGGAAGCCTGGAACGGCAAAGCCATCTTCGGGAAGAACCCGGACTTTGTATTGGAGTCGGACGCGAGCCTTTGGGGCTGGGGAGCCCACTGCGCCCACACATCCACAGGAGGTCCATGGTCCCAAGAGGAACAGGGTCTCCACATCAACTGTCTGGAACTGATAGCGGGATCATTTGCGATTCGCAGTCTGGCCAAGGAGATGACGAACTGCTGCATCTTACTACGTATGGACAACATATCAGCAGTCCAATACATAAATCGCCTGGGGGGAGCTCGGTCAAAAAACCTGACAGAGGCGACGAAAGAGATATACCAATTTTGTATTCCCCGCAACATTTCAATCAAGGCGGAATACCTACCGGGAATCAACAATATCACGGCAGATTGGTTCTCTCGACACTGGAGAGACGGCAGCGACTGGCGACTGGACACGTCGATATTTTCAGCAGTGAAAGACATCAGAGGACCACTGATCGTGGACCTGTTCGCGTCACGGACGAATACACAGCTACCGAGATATTACAGCTGGCTGCCGGACCCTCAATGCGAAGCGGTGGATGCTTTCCTACAACAGTGGCCCCCGAAGGGAGCGTACGCATTCCCACCATTTGCGATGATAGCGAGAGTGATCCATCGCATCAGAGCGACCAAGATCTCGATGGTACTCATCACACCATTATGGAGGAGCCAGGCGTGGTTTCCGGAATTGTTAGCCCTAACACAGGACCATCCCCTACTCCTACCATCGTTCCCCTTTCTATTGACAGACCCGCAAGGGGAACCGCATCCACTAATACTACAAGAGAATCTGGAACTGGTAGCTTGGAGTCTTTCAGGGGAACCTGGTCCGTCGAAGGTCTATCGCAATCAGCTAAAGACCTTTTATGGGATTCCTGGGCACCAGGTACCCGACGCAGTTACATATCAGCATGGAACACATGGACCCGCTGGTGTGTGGGAAGAGACTGTGATCCCTTTACAGCACCTATTCCCACAGTGCTGAATTATTTGTCAAACCTCTTCACGGAGGGAAAATCCTATCGTTCCATTAATGTGGCAAGATCAGCAATTTCAGCGGCACACGTGCCAATACAGGGTTCTTCGGTAGGTCAGGATCCTTTGGTATGTCGCCTTCTACGAGGCATCAGACTATCCAGACCACCGGAACCTAAGTATAATCATATGTGGGACGTAGAGGTGGTCCTCAGTTTACTTAGGAATTGGCCAGACAACGTAGACTTATCCCTACGGCAGCTGTCGGCCAAACTCACCTTGCTACTATGTTTGGTCTCTTTTCGACGAGTCTCGGACGTACGAGCGTTCGACGTGAACGGTTTCTCTATAACACCGGAAGGGGTTACCTTCACGGTGTCTAGAAGAACTAAAACTAATTCGACATCTATATTTTATCCCTTTTTTCCTACGGTTCCCCGTTTATGTGTAGTTTCCACACTTACTCGTTACGTGGAGGTTACAGCAAACCTTCGTGCTTTTAACAGAGGTCAACTGTTGGTGTCATACACCAAACCTTATAAACCGGTTACCACCACTACACTGGCGCGATGGGTACGTTGGATCCTATCCTTAGCGGGTGTAGAAACGGATTTCGGAGCCCACTCAGTCAGGGGCGCAGCCGCATCGCGAGCGTTCTCGGCGGGAGCATCCCTAGCGGATATATTACGTTCCGCGGACTGGACACGGGAAGATACTTTCCGGTTATTTTATTTTCGTCAAACCACACACGCATCTTTCTCTCTATTACCTCAGCTTTAAAAATGCAAAATATGAAGCCTCCTGTCATGTAATAAAATTGTAGATTATGCTAACGTAGTGTACTTATAATCTTAATTTTAATAATGACAGGAGGCGAGTATTTTCCCACCCTCCACTCCCGTTTCTATGGGTTGTCTTATGTCAACGTTTTATAGATCAGTTATGACTATTATAGTTTATCAAGAGAATAGAGATAAAGTTTGAGGTAATAACCGTATATTGTATGGTATTAGTTAATGGTTTATAGATGAGGATAGACTGTATTATGGTATTCTAGATAGTACATATCAGATTAACATTTATGATACTAGATATGGATAGACACGGTAACGATGATATCATGTGGACATAAGTCTACTTCCATCCTCTTACACTCGTTTCTGTTTTTTGCAGCATGATGACAGTTATGGATTCCGGATAAGACACATCAGCTGTGGAAGTTATCGAATCAAGTTCCAATACCGTTATGAGTTATCAGTTTGAAACTACCATGGAACAAGTTTGGACTATTTTATGTTTACGAACTTTTTTGTTGTTGTTTCGAGACAATACATGGACTAGTCTGTCACCAAAGAAAGAGGAAATCATGTGACATACAAGGCTATTTATATGGTTATGCACTGTTATGATTGGTTTAAAGTTTTAATGATTGACTTGTGCTGCTGGAAGCATGAGTAAAGAAAGTCATGCAAAATACTCGCCTCCTGTCATTATTAAAATTAAGATTATAAGTACACTACGTTAGCATAATCTACAATTATATACAAACACTTAAACACCAATACTACACACAAATGTACATCCGCATTTAAAAACCAACACTACATCCAAACAACACTACACATAAATGCAAGCATAACATACATCGCTGTATTAAAATTTTACACAAACACCAAATCTACACACAGAAGCACACCTACTCCTAAGTACTTCAATCTTTTTGCCATCTGTAGAAATTTGCAAAAAAAAAGAAAACATTTCAATGTTGATACACTATGTGAAAGTGTTCAACTGAAAAAATTAATTGGGAACCCCTGCCTTACACTATAGAATTCCTTTAACTGCCCACAATGTTTGGTTATAGTTATCTTTATTTGTAAATTTAATGGAACAATAATTAGGTGTTTTTACTCACACCAAACTGCTCTCAAAACGGCTGGCCCCACCTCCATAGCTGAGATAATCAATCTTGATGATCTTAGTCAATCCAATATTTTCCCATAGGCTATTGCGCATGCTCGGTAAAACAGCACTGCGCCAATCAGCAGGTCCTCATCCTTGAACCAAAGCATGTCTATGGGGAAAGTTCAGTGCTTCCTTGCACAGCATGCACACGCTGCACACTGTGTTACTATGCAGCAGGGTAAACACTGCTTTTTCACTGAAAAGGCAGGGTTTACATTGAAAAGTCTACAAGGACAGGCTGTAGACACAAGAACATTAAGCTGTAGTGGGTGTGCCGACTATAGTGTCTCTTTAAGATTGTTATTTTGTCATTGAAAATAAAGCTTTTTTAGCTGGCACCTAGATGCAAAGTAAATTTGTCAAGCCCTGCATTAGAATGTACAATTATAATGCACATATACATCCGGTTACTAGGTATGTGCTGGGAAGAATCCCTAGGTCTCTCTTCTGTCAGCTGGGACAAAAGTCTGTTCATAAGAGCTGGCAGACTTGCTATGTGCCCTGTGCAAAACATGTGCAGTTCAGAGTGGTGTACATATCTAAATGGTTGTTCCCATTTCATTTCAGTGGAGAATGCTTAAATATGGACTCAAATTCAATGAGATGAAGTGGTCTGGATGCCTATAGTTCCTATAAAGGGATACTATTTGTGCCAGGAATACAAGGCTGTGTTCCTGGCACTATAGCTCCCTCTACCCCTCCCCCACAACCCGTGCCCACGAGTCAGTGAATAAAAGGGTTAAAAACGCTTTATTTACTTACCATAACCCAGCGCCAAAGTCCCTCCTCAGCCTTGAGCGGGCACTAATGAGCGTACGAAATAGACCACCTCATAGAAAAGCATTGAATCAATGCTTTCCTATGGGGAAAAAAACCTGACGCTGGATGTCCTCACACACAGCGTCAATTACCGGACAAAAGGTCTGTTAGGATCCACTGGAGGCAGACTTAGTACTACAGTATAAACAGCTGCAGCAGAAGCACAAGTGCAAGCCAGAAACCCAGCGAACAACGCCAGACCACAAAGGATGCCACTCTGGGAAAAACTGCGGACACCCAGGAACCGACCACCCAAGCGCCAGCAGCAGACATCGGTGCAGACTCGAGACAGGGACACCTGATCAACATGGGACCAGACCACTATGGACTCATCCACTCACAGGCAGAGACTATCCCAAGAGACTTGAAGGGACTTCCAAATTTTTGATCCACTGTTGAGTGCGGTAACGCACGCCACTATATCCTTTTACAATAAGTTATATGGCGCTACTCAAGCCAAGGTTTATCAAGGTTTAAGTGGACACAAAACAGATACGGGGACACCAATACAGGGCGCTGAAAAGGGCCTAAAACGGGGGAAAGGGGGGGGGGGAGGGTAAGGGCACCAGCAGACACGAGGGGGGCAAGGAGGGGAGGGATATACAGGATAGGACGGGCAGGGGGGAGGCAATGAGAAGGTATACCCCACTGTAGACTCTCACAAAATGAGACAGGGACATCCTAGAGGTTCCCATAGGAAACGCCAAACCCAAAGCAGCTACGCTTGACCACCAGCACACACCCACTAGCCCCGATTGAGAGGGCCTAGAGCCAACCCACCCCGGGGCACCGAGCACAAACCGCAAATGCCCGAAGCGGGACGCACACCGAGACCGCACTGTGCAATGCACCACTCAGCACAGTACGGGGGTCACGAGACCCACCTAGGTTGGGACGACTCCACACACCCCAATTCATTAGACCTGGCACAAAACCTAAGACCAGGCATATATTTTTTCAGTGTTCTATGTTTTTATGTGTTAAAATGTGTTAAATGGTTTGAATTGGTCTCAACAAGAGGTGACATGACGGACACAAAATTTAGACACACGGGATACTGCCTACCATGGGGGGGAGGTAATAGCAAAACACGCTTTACCACACAACCATGACGGCTAGCATGACGTGCATCTCAATCAACTGCAAAGGGCTGAATAACCACGCCAAACGCAACCGACTCATGAGATGGGTACAGCGGACATATTCCTATTACAGGAGACACACTATGCAGACACACGCCCTTTCCCTCTCCTGAGCCGCCACTTCCAGGCTTGCTACTTGGCCAACTCCAACTCAGGCAAACACAATGGAGTAGCGATCCTCCTAAGAAAAACCTGCTCCCTCCAGATCGCCACCACACACAGGGACCCCAACGGCCGCTTCCTTACGGTGGCGGGCACAATAGGCCCAACCAAATATGCGATCACCTCTGTATATGGCCCCACAACCCCGGACCCGGGATTCTGGCCTACACTACAGGCACATCTCAGCCTATACCCAAACTACCACCAGATTATAGGCGGGGACTTCAACGCCACGATCGAGCCACAGGTAGACAGACTCAAACGACCACCACAGACTCCTGCACCGACAACGAAATGACAAACTCATGGCAGACTTCATTTCCACAACCAAACTGATAGACGTGTGGAGACTGCAACACCCCACCACACTAGACTATACCTTTTATTCCCACCCACATCAAACCTACTCACGTATAGACTACTTCCTGGTTTCCCCGTCACTACTCCCGCTCATAACAACGACCTCCCTAGGCAACATAACGTGGTCCGACCATGCTGAGATAGCGATCACGTTCCAACCCCCAAGAATCTCCAGACCCTGGTCCTGGAGACTTAACCCGACACTACTCCACAACCCACAAACCGTACAACAAATCACAACAGAACTCAAACACTACTTCGCCACGAATAAGGATACAGTACCATCCGAAGCAATCATATGGGCTGCCCACAAAACGGTGATCAGGGGCACCTGCATTAGCTTAGCCACAGCAAACAAAAAAAAGACGCCTAGCCCACATCGAGAAAATACTAGCGACCATCAGGGACCTTGAATCCCTGCATAAAGTCACCCCCACCCCGGACCTCACTACACAACTCCAACACCAACGACAGGCCCTCTAAAAGGCAATGACAGTAGATGCCACCAGAGCCCTCCAATGGACACAACAAAAGTTCTACGAAAAGTCCAATAAAGCGGATACACTCCTGGCCCGCAGGCTGCGTAAGCGCATTCAGGCCAAGCGGATAACACGCATACGTACACCATCGGGCCATGACACAGAGGTACCCACCAAAATTGCAGAGGCATTCCAACACTACTTTGCAGACCTGTATGACCACTCCCCCCAACATAGGAAACGGACCGCTAACCTACAGGACCGCATCCAAACCTTTCTAGACCGCACCCACCTGCCCACACTATCGAATAGCGCGATCACCCAACTCTCCATGGAGATCACAGAGCAGGAAGTAGCAACTGTGATAGGGACCACCAAACCCAACAAAAGCCCAGGACCGGACGGATATCCGGGCATATATTACAAAACATTCCAGGACACTCTCCTGCCCCACCTAGTACAACTCCCTGCTGCAGGGAAACCCGCTCCCCAAAGACATGCTACAAGCTAACATTTGCCTCCTACCCAAACCCAACAAACCCCTCTCAGACCCAGGCCACTATCGGCCAATATCCCTATTGAATGTGGATATCAAAATATTCACGAAAATACTCTCCAACAGGCTGATACCATATATCACATCAATAGTCCACCCGGACCAGGTGGGCTTCATCCCCACTCGCCAAGCTAGTGACAACACCAGGAGGATGCTAGACCTGATCTGGGTGGCCAAACAACGCTCCATCCCGACGCTACTCCTATCCCTGGACGCCGAAAAGGCATTTGATAGGTTACTCTGGCCATTTCTCTTTGCAACTCTGGAGAAATTCAGACTCCCCAAACCATTCCAAGACGCCCTGCGAATGATTTACTCTAACCCAACTGCTAATCTACTCATACCCAACACGAACCCCCCCCTTGTTCTCCATCTACAATGGCACAAGGCAGGGCTGCCCCCTATCCCCCATCCTGTTTGCCCTCTCACTTGAACCACTACTGCATCTCATCCGCACCACATCCCAGATCACAGGCATCAAAATCCGCACGCAAACATACAAAGCGGCGGCATACGCCGATGACCTGATGCTGTCACTAACAGACCCGCAGAATGCACTCCCACCTCTTCTCAAACTCATAGACGACTACTCAGAGGTATCAGGGTACAAATTAAATTTAGACAAAACTGAAGCACTCATGCTGACAATAGCAGACAATCATAGACAGACACTACGGAACACATATGCTTTCAAACACAATGCCTCACACATCTCGTACCTAGGGATCACACACGCATTAAACTACTCACCGATGATACAAAAAATCACAGAAGACCTGCAGAGATGGAGGGACTTGTCTTTGTCGTGGCTGGGACGCCTAGCCTCGGTAAAGATGAATCTCCTACCAAGACTGCTCTATCTTTTTCAAACCCTCCCCATCCCCAACTCGGACTTTAAATACTTACAGACGCACATCGACAAATTAATCTGGTCGAATAAAAGACCGAGAGTGAAAAGGGCGACCATGTACATTCCAAACAGGACAGGAGGCCTGTGGTTACCCCACTTACAACACTATTACCACGCAACGCAAGCCACACAGATACAACATCTACACACCCCACCGGGGACAAAACGCTGGGTGGACATAGAACACGACATATTTGTCTTCGACCTCCCCTCATTGTACCTATGGGTCCCACGAAACGCCCGGCCCACACCACCGTCCATACCCCCAACACTAGCTAACTCAATCAGCACCTGGGACAAACTTACCCGCAAATTCCCCATCATCAGCCCAGGAATGAACCCAAAAGACTTCGCACACTACGAGCACAATGACCTTTATAGAATTTACCACTTCTTCGAAGGGGGAAAGCTAATGCAATTTAAAGACCTTCCCCAACAACACACACCATACAACACACATGACTTCTTCAGATACATACAACTAAAGAGCTTTCTGGAACTCCCTGAAAATAGGACAGCAGCCACCACCAGATGCACAACATTTGAACGAGCATGCATACGCAACCCAGCCCGTAAGGGCCAGATCACAGACAACTATAGCTTACTAATCTCTACTCACCCCCCAGGAGCGCTGGCATATGTGGCGGCTTGGGAGAGGGACCTGGGGCCACCGGGAGACCCGACTGACTGGCAAGACATTTGGGAGGCCACAGAATCTATCTCGATTTGTGTCAATCACAAAGAGCAGGCCTACAAAACTTTACTAAGATGGTATCTAACTCCCGCAAGACTATACCGTATGAGTAAGACCGACAAGGACCTCTGCTGGAAACAGTGTGGGCAAAGGGGAACATACATACACCAATGGTGGCAATGCCCAAAACTAACACCGCTATGGGCCCGCCTGGTCTCTAACTTACTCCACAGACATTCCCTTAGACCCATGGATATGGCTCCTATCCAAACCCTGGGAACCGTTAACCAGAGCCCAAAACAAACTAGCAAACAGAACAGCCTTGGCAACAAGGAGGGCAATAGCAGAACTGAGGGGTACCCCGGAGGTCCCCACATTATCCACAATCATCCGTAAAACCAGGGAAGCCATTGAAATGGACAGACTCTCAGCCCTGGTTCATGAAACGTCACGCCACTTTTACAAAATACGGGACCCGTGGCTGAGCGAGCCGGCGCTGATGTAACTGAACCCTGCTACACCACGGCCCCTATAAACGGCCAACAAAAGTATAGCACAGCAAGGAGACCAGAGGGTGGGGTAACCCACTAGCACAACAAACAGGGGAGACCCTACAGGGGTCCACACCCGCAACCTAGGGGGGGCAACCCACAACAGACCCCAGCAGACACCCAAAACCCCAGAACAGAAACACAAAAACATCCCGTGAGCATCACACCCAACCATTGAGACCAAAGGTTAACTATGTTTATACTTGATTGTATATTTCTGTATGTATTTACGTTTCTATTTAAATTCTGTTGATTATTATGGATCCACCATTGTGCAACCTATCAAAACACAACCAATGCAACAGTAAAGCTGGAACCCGGCTATACAAAATGTCTAGTCACATAACGTTGTCAAACATGTTATGTCATACGATGATTGTGTATACCACGGTTGCAAAATACTCCGGAAAAATGAAAATAAAGAATGTTTAAAAATGGTCACACAAAGCTCAAATAATACCATGTAAAATGGCCAGCCTATCACTAGCCACCTTCACCATGCAGCAGTGACAGAGAAGAAGGAATTCGGGTGCAGCAGAAACCAAGTTGGAAATATTTTTAGGGGGGTGGGGGGGGGGGGGGGGGGAGGTGCTCTTACAAAAATAATTATTTTGTGATCATAGATGTACCTAGTAATAACTGCAGATGTTACTACTAGCTTACAATTGGCCATTTTGGAAACGTCTTCCTTCTTGGCTGCAGCAGTTCACCTGTTCACCATTGCGCAACTTATGTATGCCTCTAAAATAAATGCATAATAATTCAGTATTCAACTTCTAACTATATTCACCTGCCTGTTCTTGGCAACATCCAACTTATGTGTAGTTCAAGGTTCTTGGAGTTGAACACTCATCCTCTGATTAAAAGGACACACTAGGCACAATAAACATTTCATTGAAAATGGTTATAGTGCCATAGAGTTCCATTGCCCTATCTCTCCATTCAATGTTAACCTGTTTTTAAAAGTAAAATAGTGTATCTGGCCATCTACAGCCCAGCACCCACTGGCTAAGACAGAGAATGGACAAATCCTCGGCCATACCAACAATGGGTGGGGGTGATAGACTACTCTCAGCCAAACAACTGTCACCCATTACTGTTAGGGTTAGTGCTTCATTAACACAAGCAGTACAAGTGGGCTGGTATGCTGGGGACTCATTTAGCATTAAAAACTATTCAAAAATGCTTTAACACAAAGAAGGAAAGGCACCAAACGATTCTAGGCATTTTAACCAATAAAAATACTTGTTTCTCACAAAGATTCACAACGTAACCTTAGTGTTAGGAAATCGGGGAATCTTAAAGTGATTCTATAGTGCCAGGAAAACAAACCCGTTTTTCTGGTACTATAGGCTCCTGCAGGGCCCCCCTCCCATCTGCGGTACTGAAGCGGTTAAAACTTTCAGTCATTTACCTGAATCCAGCGCCAATGTCCCTCGGCACTGGGTCAGGCTCCGCCCAAGCTCCTTGTCAGCCGCCGGGGGAGGCCTAATGCACATGCGCGGCAATGGCCGTGCTCGCATTAGGATTTCACCATAGGAAAGAATTAATCAATGCTTTCATATAGGGATTACGGTGGCGCTGGAAGTCCTCAAGCATAGCGTGAGCACGTCCAGCGTCGTTTAGACTACCAAAAGTCGTCTAAGCACCCGAAAGTCCCTCTAGTGGCTGTCTGGTCGAGGAAGAGTTAACCCTGAGAGGTAATTATTGCAGTTTGTCAAAAACTTCAATAATTATCACTGAAGGGTTAAGGGACATGGGACACTGCACCCAGACCATTTCAATGAGCTGAAGTGGTCTGGGTGCCTACGGTGTCCATTTAACGTCTAGATCTGGTGAAAACAAGATGTGGCTGATTGCCCAGAAGTCCTTATAGTATACAAATACACACCAAAGACAAGGGTTATTCAGCAAAAATTAAGATAAGGATGCGCACACACACCAGCCTCACTGTGCCTCCCTCAATATCCTGAGGGGTCAGATGGTCTATTCCCACTCCTCTCCAGGTACTTGGCAGTAGACCTCAGAGTAAGACTTTGGTGGGATCCAAAAAAATAACAAAACCTTTATCAAGTGATACTTGTTTCACTGGTTTAAAAGTTAATGCTGTCAATATCAATAATGCAGATTATATTTGTATTATCCATTACATCTGCAAAACACTTATTACTTATAAAGGTTCTATATGTTATTTAAGTTATTATTGAAATCTTACTTTGAGGACCACCATCAAGAACGTGGAGGAGTAGGAGCGGACCATCTTGCCCCACAGGATATCGGGGAGGCACTCTAAGGCTGTTGGGTGTACCCTTATATCTGTTTTTGCAGTGTCCCTTTTTTTGGTTCATATCAGCAGAAAAATTTCTAGTGGTTCCATAACAATAACGGATTGTATTCAGCTTGACTATTAAAACGCAGCACAAAGAGTTTAACCTCCCTTATTGCCTGAGGTGTAACTCTACCTCTGGCAGTTCACTGGGGCATCATTAGGAAGCCAGAACAAGAATTCGGGGTTGGCTGATGTAAATTCGGTACATTTTTCTAGGCAAAGAATGTCATTCATTGCTTGAGAGCGACCAGCCAACACCAAGTTAGGGTTCCCAACCCAGTCTTCAAGTACCCCCTACCAGTCCGGAATTTAGGGATTACTGTTTTCTCTTTTTCTAAAAATACCTTAGAAACAACATGGTAATCCCTAAATCCTTGACTGTTAGGGTGTACTTGAGGACTGGGCTGGGAACCACTGCTTTAAGCCAACAATAAGTGTCAGGATTGGAATCTGGCTTCTGCAACAAAATGTCCTAATTCTGCTGCACAAGACATCTGTCACCCAGTGGTGACCCAGTTCTGATATGCGGGCAAACCAGTGGAGACCCAGGGCAAACCGTTGGAAACAGTAGGCTGCAGTGGTTATGATGGTTTTAATTCCATTGTTATTCTGCAAACCTACGTGCAAACAGTTAACACCTTTATAATTTAAATTGCACTCCTGTTAAACTGGAGATAGATCACCATTTCTCATTTCATCATTACCTATGTATTTTTACTGGTATATAACAATCAGTTCAATTATACCTGTTAAACTAATAATAGTTATTATTCAAAATATGAAATCTTCATCTGACTGCAAACATTAAAGACTACAACAACATACAAGAACTAGTGATCATGGGTAGGCAACCTTCAGCACTCCAGATGTTGTGGACTACATCCCCCATAATGCTGGCAAAACATCATAGGAGGTGTAGTCCAAAACTACTAGAACACTGCATGTTGTATAATCATCTGAAAAGCAAAATATGTGCAAACTCACCCAGGACACATGATTCAGCCACACTTGACCCAAATGGCTCCTTTATATGGCAAACTAAAATGTATGTATAAAATGGAGAAAGGTCCATGGACGGCATGTGTAGTAACCAGAAAAGAGTTATATAATCAATATAAACTAGCATAAGACCATATGTTACAGTTGTGCAATAATACCCATGACCATTCTAGAAAGACCTATTTAATACGATCTTTCTTGCAAAAGGTCCTTGATGTTCATAGTAAAATATATGAAACATACATTATACATACTAATGATCTAATTCTACTGTTCTTTATTGACCGGTCTGGAATTTCTCACATTTTCATGTTGTTTGGTGGATGATCATCAAGTTCATATTTGTTTTTGACTCATTTTGTTTTACACTTGGCAGGTTCACTATTTATGGTAGACCATTTAGAATTGCAATCTCACTGGGCTGAAGAAAATATTAAACATTCATTCTACTATTGTTATTTGAAGGTTAGATAACGGTGTTCTCACATGGTCTCGTTTCTTGACCATGAGTGGCTGCCACTATGGCTTGGCTGAGATAATCAAGATTGATTCTCTCCGCCATGGAAGCAGATCTGGCCTTGGTGAGACCAGCACGGCGCGGGGAAAAAAGGTGAGTATAAACACCTTTCCCATACGATCGGAGAACGGCCTATTGGCTAAACACACACATTCACTGAATTGACACACACTGACAAACACGATCAGACAGATACACTCACAAATTATGAATTTTTTTTGTTTTAAGTCCACCCAGCCTGCCTACCTTTGGGGGAGTTGGAGTGGATCAGCTTTCCCTGGATTTAAGTAGGGCTGCTGTAATCTTCCAGTACTTCTTGCACTGCTCGCTGTTTAGTGATGCCGGAGTGACGTTATATCCCAGCATCACAGTATAACGCGTGTGTGGGTGCAGAGCAGGAATATCACAGCTACCCTGTTACCCGCATCCATGCTCCCTCAGCCCCTCGTCTCCACTGAACAGGCCGGCCAACACCCAGACGCCAGGACAAAATTCCTAGTCACCATTGCTACCTGGCGTGTGGAATTTGTCCAGCCCTGCTGTACTCTATTTAATATACACACACGTGGGAATATATGGGAAAGCAGTAAATTGGCTATGATCATCAGTTCTGATTAGCTCAGTAAAGGAAGTGGAGTGGGGACGGGGCCAGTGCTGGCGGATCTATGCGGCGCTGAAATAAACGTTCTAGACATATTTAACTAAGGGGGCGGTGGGCACCCAACATTTTTTTATTTATTTTTTTAATATCTCTATAGGGTTAGGAATACACTTTTGTATTCCTGACCCTATATAATTTCTTTAATAGGGACCCGTAGGAGGTTTGTATGCACTTGTCGTGCATAACCATGGATATTGTGCGCAATACACACTAACAGTTCTCAAAGGAGCAAAATGAATAGGTCTTGGTTAATAAACGATAGTGTTAGGAGGCAGTGTCTGTGGTGGTATTCCCACGCTCAAAGTAATATGGGGAAGAGAAAGGAAAAGACACAAATATAGTGTAGTATGTTTGGATCTCTGGTAATAAAAAAATGGAGTGAAAAGAATTGCATTTACAATTTTCTGGAGCTTATACTCCGCTTCAGAAATTTGCGCATGGATGGTATAATCCCCGTCTATGGATATGTTAATGGTCCTTGGGCATCCGTTTATTATTACCAGAGATCCAAACATACTACACTAACATACTATTTGTATCTTTTCCTTCTCTTCCCATATTGCTTTGAGCGTGGTAATACGCGCTGCTCCCTGACCCTATCGTATCACCAGAAAAGTATCGTTCCAGCAGCCACATACTATAATTACAAATACTGATATGCCACCTACCCACCCATGTCTTGGTTAATGAATGTTCAATGCATAGTTCATCACAGATACGGTTATTTTTCTATAATAACCAGTAAAGATTGAGCTTCTATAAGTGAGTGCTGTTGTAACTATAGATGTATAATTACAAAAAAAAAAAAACTTGAACAGTGTTTATGGTGCTAAAAGTGCCCTGACACACCCCTCATTGTAACTAGTAAAAACATTTCAGCATGGTTTAACGACTTACCTTGGGTCCCCTGGGCGCCATTCCCTGCCTCCACATTAGCCTGTCTGTGATTGGCAGCATTAGAAGGCGCAAATGTTCTCTAGGATCAGCATTTGATGGAGAATCAAGACAGTATGTTTTCACAGAGGAAACACCTCTAGTGGCAGTTGTGTTAATCCTGCAATCATAACATTGTTGTATCTACTAAAACGACAATGTTTTAGATTGCAGGGTTGAAACTAAAAGGACACTGCAACCAGTCCGCTGGTCTGCATGCCTTTAGTGGTCATGTGAGGGCTCTCCTCAATGAGTAAGAATTGATAGAATAGGAGTCACAGAAGAGCATACAAGTGGAGGATTCGTCTCCATACTTTTTTTTTCTTTCAATTGTCTATGTCAGGGGTTCCCAATTAATTTTTCCCGTCTGCTGTTTGCCTTTCTTTGGAATAGATTTTACTGATGAAATGAGGAAAAAAAATTGATTGGTAACTGAAAAAGATCTGCCCTTTGCCACAGTGTGTTGACTTGACCGCTATACATGCACGGAAAAGTAGTCCCTGATTTTCCTTTTGTATTTTATGAAAACAAGGATGTTCACGAAAAAAAAAATTAAAAAATTTTTTTCAGAACGAGACCTTTGTAGAAGCAGATTAGATAGAATATATTTTTCATAACAGAGCTGCTTTAAGTTCAACCCCGCAAGATGTTCAAGGAACTAAATCAGAGTTCGACAAATTCTAGGTGCCAGATCGCCTATAATTTTGTCCTGGCTATTTGGACAAAATATGCCAACCTGTTCCCTCAGAGGCAGCCAGCTGAGGGAGAATGGAGGCAACGTCAAGGGAGCTGTAATCTTCAAGTTCTTCGTGCTCTGCTTCCTCACACGCCTTTGCGATGCCGGGAGCTGGATTATGACTTCATTCCGCTCCGGGCATTACTAAACAGCACGTGAAGGAGCAGGACAAGAAGAGCAAAATGATGACAGGAGCAGTTCAGCTTAAAGTGTGTTTAGATCACCACTCCCTCTGATCGCATGGGAAAGCTGTTTTTACTTATCTTTTTTACCACTCCGACGTTCTGTCGGTCTTGTCGCGGCTGGCCACGCCTCCATGGCGGAGATTATCAATCTTGATCTTGGCTAATTCAATGCCTTCCCATAGGAAAGCAACAGAAGGCTAATGAGCATGCGTGGCAAAACGCCATGCTGCGCCAATCAGCACCTCCTCATTGAGAATGAGTCAATTAATCTGTAAGGGGAACATTCACAGTCTCCTTACAGTGCGTGGAGATGCTTAACATCAGTACTGCACACTGTGCAGCACTGGACTAAGAATCACCTCTAGTGACTGCAATTAGAGGTGTTACTAAGCTGTAATGTAAACACTGCTTTTTTCTTTGAAAAGGCAGTGTTTACATTGAAAAGCTATAGACACCAGAACACCTAAATTAATCTGTAGTGGTTGTGTTAACTATAGTGCGACTTTAAAAAATTGTATTTTTGTCATTGAAAATAAAGCTTTGTTAGGAAAAATAAAATGAAAAATAACTGCTCTTTTTAGGTGGCTTTTAGATTCAAAGTAAAATGTTTTAAAGGGACACTATAGTCACCAGAACTACAACAACTTAATGTAGTTGCTCTGGTGAGTATAATCATTGCCTTCAGGCATTTTCATAGGAAAGGCAGTGTTCACATTGCCCCTATGGACACCTCCAAGTGGCCACTCCTCAGATGGCCCCTGGAGGTGCTTCCTGGCTCAGTGCTGCACAGTAGGGAGCAGTGCCGTTCAGCGTCTCCACGCTCTGCATGGGGATGCTGAATTTTCCTCATAGAGATGCATTGATTCAGGTGCTGATTGGCCAAAATGACGTGTGGCCCTACCCCCACGCCGATTTTAGCCAATCCAATACCCATGGGGAAAGCATTGGATTGCTTATTGAATTTGTTCTGGTGAGTAGAATTATTACCTTCAGGCCTTCTGCTGTAAACACTGTCTTTTCAGAGAAAATGCAGTGTTTACATTACATCCTAGTGATAACTTCACTGGCCACTCCTTAGATAGCTGTTAGAGATCATTCCTGGGTCATGGTTGCCTAACATGCATCTTAACATTTTAACACGAAAAGCATAACCAGAAGGGACTAGATCAGGGGTCCTCAAACTATGGCCCGCCAGTGTTCTAAACCCAGCCCAAGCACTCAGGGCCACCCGATGGGCCCTATATCTTCAGGGGCCCGGTCAACGCTGCGGCCGTGCAATAGCGCGACCGGGCCCCTTTAAAAATGTGCAGCCGCTAAGTAGTGCTGGGAGGAAGTGGCTGTCACTTCCTCCCAGCTCCCTCCGCACGGGAGGGAAGAAAGACAGGCCCGCGAGGACGGAAGAGCCACGCCGACTCCCATCAGCCACAGCCATCCTCCTGCAAAAAAAAGAAAAATTATTTCTGTGTATGTATATGTATGCATGTAGGTCTGCATGTGTGTGTGTGCGTATGTATGTCAGTATGTGTTTGTATGTCTCTGTGCATGTATGCATGCATTTCAGTGTATATATATATATATATATATATATATATATATATATAGGTGTCTATATGTATGTCTGTGAATGTGTATGTATTTATGTCAGTATGTATTTATGTCCGTATGTATTTATGTCCGTATGTATTTATGTCCGTATGTATTTATGTCCGTATGTATTTATGTCCGTATGTATCGGTCTGTGTGTCTATCTGTATGTATGTCAGTGTGCGTATGTATGTCAGTGTGCGTATGTATGTCAGTGTGCGTATGTATGGCTGTGTGTGTGTGTGTGTGCGCATGTATGTGTGTGTGTGCGCATGTATGTGTGTTTGTCAGTGTGTATGTGTGTTTGTCAGTATGTATATGTGTGTCTGTGTTTGTCAGTATGTATATGTGTGTATGGGTGTTTGTCAGTGTGTATGGGTGTTTGTCAGTGTGTATGGGTGTTTGTCAGTGTGTATGGGTGTTTGTCAGTGTGTATGGGTGTTTGTCAGTGTGTATGGGTGTTTGTCAGTGTGTATGGGTGTTTGTCAGTGTGTATGGGTGTTTGTCAGTGTGTATGGGTGTTTGTCAGTGTGTATGGGTGTTTGTCAGTATGTATATGTGTGTATGGGTGTTTGTCAGTGTGTATGGGTGTTTGTCAGTGTGTATGGGTGTTTGTCAGTGTGTATGGGTGTATGGGTGTTTGTCAGTGTGTATGGGTGTTTGTCAGTGTGTATGGGTGTTTGTCAGTGTGTATGGGTGTTTGTCAGTGTGTATGGGTGTTTGTCAGTATGTATATGTGTGTATGGGTGTTTGTCAGTGTGTATGGGTGTTTGTCAGTGTGTATGGGTGTTTGTCAGTGTGTATGGGTGTTTGTCAGTGTGTATGGGTGTTTGTCAGTGTGTATGGGTGTTTGTCAGTGTGTATGGGTGTTTGTCAGTGTGTATGGGTGTTTGTCAGTGTGTATGGGTGTTTGTCAGTGTGTATGGGTGTTTGTCAGTGTGTATGGGTGTTTGTCAGTGTGTATGGGTGTTTGTCAGTGTGTATGGGTGTTTGTCAGTGTGTATGGGTGTTTGTCAGTGTGTATGGGTGTTTGTCAGTGTGTATGGGTGTTTGTCAGTGTGTATGGGTGTTTGTCAGTGTGTATGGGTGTTTGTCAGTGTGTATGGGTGTTTGTCAGTGTGTATGGGTGTTTGTCAGTGTGTATGGGTGTTTGTCAGTGTGTATGGGTGTTTGTCAGTGTGTATGGGTGTTTGTCAGTGTGTATGGGTGTTTGTCAGTGTGTATGGGTGTTTGTCAGTGTGTATGGGTGTTTGTCAGTGTGTATGGGTGTTTGTCAGTGTGTATGGGTGTTTGTCAGTGTGTATGGGTGTTTGTCAGTGTGTATGGGTGTTTGTCAGTGTGTATGGGTGTTTGTCAGTGTGTATGGGTGTTTGTCAGTGTGTATGGGTGTTTGTCAGTGTGTATGGGTGTTTGTCAGTGTGTATGGGTGTTTGTCAGTGTGTATGGGTGTTTGTCAGTGTGTATGGGTGTTTGTCAGTGTGTATGGGTGTTTGTCAGTGTGTATGGGTGTTTGTCAGTGTGTATGGGTGTTTGTCAGTGTGTATGGGTGTTTGTCAGTGTGTATGGGTGTTTGTCAGTGTGTATGGGTGTTTGTCAGTGTGTATGGGTGTTTGTCAGTGTGTATGGGTGTTTGTCAGTGTGTATGGGTGTTTGTCAGTGTGTATGGGTGTTTGTCAGTGTGTATGGGTGTTTGTCAGTGTGTATGGGTGTTTGTCAGTGTGTATGGGTGTTTGTCAGTGTGTATGGGTGTTTGTCAGTGTGTATGGGTGTTTGTCAGTGTGTATGGGTGTTTGTCAGTGTGTATGGGTGTTTGTCAGTGTGTATGGGTGTTTGTCAGTGTGTATGGGTGTTTGTCAGTGTGTATGGGTGTTTGTCAGTGTGTATGGGTGTTTGTCAGTATGTATGGGTGTTTGTCAGTATGTATGGGTGTTTGTCAGTATGTATGGGTGTTTGTCAGTATGTATGGGTGTTTGTCAGTATGTATGGGTGTTTGTCAGTATGTATGGGTGTTTGTCAGTATGTATGGGTGTTTGTCAGTATGTATGGGTGTTTGTCAGTATGTATGGGTGTTTGTCAGTATGTATGGGTGTTTGTCAGTATGTATGGGTGTTTGTCAGTATGTATGGGTGTTTGTCAGTATGTATGGGTGTTTGTCAGTATGTATGGGTGTTTGTCAGTATGTATGGGTGTTTGTCAGTATGTATGGGTGTTTGTCAGTATGTATGGGTGTTTGTCAGTATGTATGGGTGTTTGTCAGTATGTATGGGTGTTTGTCAGTATGTATGGGTGTTTGTCAGTATGTATGGGTGTTTGTCAGTATGTATGGGTGTTTGTCAGTATGTATGGGTGTTTGTCAGTATGTATGGGTGTTTGTCAGTATGTATGGGTGTTTGTCAGTATGTATGGGTGTTTGTCAGTATGTATGGGTGTTTGTCAGTATGTATGGGTGTTTGTCAGTATGTATGGGTGTTTGTCAGTATGTATGGGTGTTTGTCAGTATGTATGGGTGTTTGTCAGTATGTATGGGTGTTTGTCAGTATGTATGGGTGTTTGTCAGTATGTATGGGTGTTTGTCAGTATGTATGGGTGTTTGTCAGTATGTATGGGTGTTTGTCAGTATGTATGGGTGTTTGTCAGTATGTATGGGTGTTTGTCAGTATGTATGGGTGTTTGTCAGTATGTATGTGTGTTTGTCAGTATGTATGTGTGTTTGTCAGTATGTATGTGTGTTTGTCAGTATGTATGTGTGTTTGTCAGTATGTATGTGTGTTTGTCAGTATGTATGTGTGTTTGTCAGTATGTATGTGTGTTTGTCAGTATGTATGTGTGTTTGTCAGTATGTATGTGTGTTTGTCAGTATGTATGTGTGTTTGTCAGTATGTATATGTGTTTGTCAGTATGTATATGTGTTTGTCAGTATGTATATGTGTTTGTCAGTATGTATATGTGTTTGTCAGTATGTATATGTGTTTGTCAGTATGTATATGTGTTTGTCAGTATGTATATGTGTGTCTATGTATGTCAGTATGTATGTGCTTATGCGTGTTTGTCTGTAAGTATGTAAATGTGTGTCTGTATGTCTGTGTCTGTTTCACTATGTATAGGAATTTGTTTTAAAAAATAAATAAATGTAAAACTATAGTCCGGCCCCCAGCAGTGTCTGAGGGACCTTGAACTGGCCCCGTTTAAAAAGTTTGAGGACCCCTGGACTAGATGTTCCTATAACTTTAAGTACAGAAATCATAAGGACCATCTGGACTAAATTCAGTTAGACATTTTCTTGACTTTGTTTCCATTTCATAAATGGTTGTGCATTATAGTCCATTTTATTGTGTTTTGTAAATATAATTTTTTGTTTTGCAGCACTACTAAACAATTCTCATATAACAATAGAATAGAGGCATAGTAGAGGAGACTCTGTGTGCACATCCATATGCTTTTCACAAGGAAGCACTTAATCTATTGCTTTCCTTTGAGCTGCAGTTGATGACGTTGATCACCACATGACCAAGTGAAACTCTGGCGTTGCACAGGAAGCAGCTCTAATGGCTGTCTGGAAGATAGCCACTAAAAGTGTGTTTATCCCTGCAATGTAAACACTGCAGTTTCTACAGAACTGTTTTTTACATTGCAGGGTTAAGACTACAGGGCCACTATATTGAGATGGTCTGGGAGACTTTTGTGGTCCTCTCAGATAGGCCTTTGGTAGTAAACTTCTGAAAGTACATGTTCTATAAAGCTAATCTTGCATATTACTTTCCCTATTACAAGATTTTACTTTGCTGTGCAGGAGTCTTGAGTAATCTCATATTTGTTTACCCCAAGTTTATTTTCCTGTTAGACTTGTAATACCAAATGATGCTCCCCATCCTTCCCACGAAATACATCACCACAAAATCCTTTGCAATGGGGCATGTATAATGATGCATGTTGTTCTAACACATACACCTCTCATCCCGATTATAGCTGTAACAAAATGCAAATAAATGTTTGACTAAAGCAGAGTTGAAGAATTGTAACAGATCAACTTTTATGCCTCCGTTTTTCCATTCTGATGCATTAAAATTCAGAAAGTTTATTGAATAACCCTGTCAACACCCAAGGAACTAGGCAAGGGCCTTAATCCAAATTGTATTTTGTCAGGACAAGTAGATTAGGCTACCACTATTACCTTGGACAAGCAGATTTTTAAAAATTTCCACATGCATGCACGTGTGTGATCTATATCTCATCCCCAGGTTTTTTGTAACATATACTAGACATGTTTGCAGGGAATACCTTGTTAGGGAGGAATGGGGCAGGGCACGCCTGTTTGCTGTAGTGGTTAATGGATCACTACAGTCACCTAAAATTACTTTAGCTAAATAAAGCAGTTTTAGTGTATAGATCATTCCCCTGCAATTTCACTGCTCAATTCACTGTCATTTAGGAGTTAAAATCACTTTGTTTCTGTTTATGCAGCCCTAACCACACCTCCTCTGGCTATGACAGAGCCTGCATGAAAAAAAAAAAAAAACTGGTTTCACTTTTAAACAGATGTAATTTACCTTAAAGGGAAACTCCAGTGCCAGGAAAACGATCCGTTTTCCTGGCACTGGAGGGTCCCTCTCCCTCCCACCCCCCAATCCCCGGTTACTGAAGGGGTGAAAACCCCTTCAGTCACTTACCAGGGGCAGCGACAGGTCCCACGTCGCTGCTTCCTCCTCCCCCGCCCCTCCTCCTTCTGGTTACGTCGGCCGGTGGGCGAGACTGATCTCGCCCGCCGGCCGAGGAGACCTAATGCGCATGCGCGGCAATGCCACGCATGCGCATTAGTGCACCCCATAGGAAAGCATTGAAAATGAATTTCAATGCTTCCCTATGGGGAATAGAGCGACGCTGGAGGTCCTCACACAGCGTGAGGACGTCCAGCGACGCTCTAGCACAGAAAACCTGTGCTATGAAGCAGGAAGTGTCCTCTAGTGGCTGTCTAATAGACAGCCACTAGGGGAGGACTTAACCCTGCAAGGTAATTATTGCAGTTTAAAAAAAACTGCAATAATTACACTTGCAGGGTTAAGGGTAGTGGGAGTTGGCACCCAGACCACTCCAATGAGCCGAAGTGGTCTGGGTGCCTGGAGTGTCCCTTTAAAGGGAAACTCCAGTGCCAGGAAAACGATCCGTTTTCCTGGCACTGGAGGGTCCCTCTCCCTCCCACCCCCCAATCCCCGGTTACTGAAGGGGTGAAAACCCCTTCAGTGACTTATCTGAGGCAGCGGCGATGTCCCTCGTCGCTGTCTCCGCCTCGCTCCTCCTCTTCATTGCGTAGGCCAGTGAGCGAGACTGATCTCGCCCACCGGCCGAGGGGACCTAATGCGCATTTCAATCATTTCAATGCTTTCCTATGGGGTTTTGAGCGACGATGGAGGTCCTCACACAGCGTGAGGACGTCCAGCGACGCTCTAGCACAGGTTTCCTGTGCTAGAACCCAGGAAGTGACCTCTAGTGGCTGTCTAATAGACAGCCACTAGAGGTGGAGTTAACCCTGCAATGTAATTATTGCAGTTTATAAAAAACTGCAATAATTACACTTGCAGGGTTAAGAGTAGTGGGAGTTGGCACCCAGACCACTCCAATGAGCAGAAGTGGTCTGGGTGCCTAGAGTGTCACTTTAAATAATTGTATCTCAATCTCTAAATTGAGCTTTAATCACATACAGGAGGCTCTTGCAGGGTCTAGCAAGCCATTAACATAGCAGGGGATAAGAAAATATAAATTAAACAGAACTTGCAATAAAGAAAGCCTAAATAGGGCTCTCTTTACAGGAAGTGTTTATGGAAGGCTGTGCAAGTCACATGCAGGGAGGTATGACTAGGGTTCATAAACAAAGGGATTAAACTCCTAAATGGCAGAGGATTGAGCAGTAAGGCTGCAGGGGCATGTTCTATACACCAAAACTGCTTCATTAAGCTAAAGTTTTCAGGTGACTATAGTGTCCCTTTAAGGAGCGTTGAGTGTTCCATTAAAGGAACACTAACATCATAAATACACATGTGCTTTTATAACAGTGTTCCTGGTGGCTTTAGATTACTGGGCCATCCCTTCACAAATTAAAAAAATTAAAGACAAGCTCACCTCTCATCTAGAGGAATCCTGGTCTCACGACAGCTGCTGCTCTTCCTTATTCGGGAGATATTAGGTCAACCCAATCCTACTCCATAAAGAAGCATTGACGGTCCTACTGTGCACGTGCAGAAATTGCCACACTGCAACTATAGGATTGTAATCATAGAGAAAAACTTACACTGGGTAGATTTAAAGGAACTCTATAGTCGCTCAGACAACTTCATCTGAATGAATTGCTCTGGGTGCACGATCCCTTTCCTACGCAATGTAAAACATTGCAGTTTTTTTTACTCCAATGCTTATATTGCAGAATTAAGCCCTCATGTAATGACTGTCAGCTTACGCTGCACTCACCAAGTTAAACGGTCACGTGATGCAGCAGTCCCAGAGGAAAGCATTGATTCAGTGCTTTTCTATGGGAAAGGTTGAATGCATAAGCATTCTTTATGAGAAGCAAGAAGCACTGTATTGGACCATCAAAGAGGAGGCCCTGCCTTCTCTCTGATGTCACCGGGGGAGGAGGGATAAGCGAGAGAGCCTGTGTGCTGGGAAAAGGTAAATCCTTTTTTGTTTATTTAACATTGTTTTGCACGGAAGGGGTGCCTACAAATAGAGACAAAACATAAATTTTTATATTTATTTTTTATGGTGTATTTAAATTTTAAGCTTTTTGGCGCTACACTTATTTTCTAATTTTTATATTCTGTTTCACTGCGTTGAAGTATCTTTTTCTGGAGTCACAACATTTAGTGTGTAGCAACATTTATAAAATTTGGTGTATACCACTTTTATTTAAAGATATATTACCTTTTATTTCACTTCAAGGGAGAGAGTTCATTTTTACCCATTTTTCCTTCTCATCTTGAATGCCTTTTTAGCTCTTTTTACAATAACCACTTTTTAAAAGAAACTTCATAGCGTTAAGAATACAAAACTATATTCCTAACACTGTGCTTGGCTTCATGATGCCAAATAAATCAATAAATAAAATTTAAAGGCATTCAAGGAGGAAGTGCCTCTAGTGGCTGCCCAAGTCAAATGTTAACAAATCTTTGAATTTGAATATAGGTGAGTTCCAAATTTAGGCGTTTGTCATCTAATGTGCTTTATAAAATGGTCATTACAGATATATTGGGGATTGCTCTAACATTTTTGGACAATTTAAGAAAGCAGCATTACCGCTCACACAGCATATTGAAGTAACACTTCTCAACCAATGAACACCATCTAAATAGGGACAGAATTGATATTACTAATCAAAAGTTAAACGTCTAGAACAGCAATGCCAAAAGAGGGCCAGGTCCACGTGTACCCAGGGGGCTCTTTATCTTAAACCAGTTGAATACAGTTTTTCATATAACCAGGGTGTAGAGTCAGAAGCATGCGGACAGCATAATTACTACAGCTGGCTGTATTGGTTATGGAACTTTCCCCAGAATTACAAACTATCCTCAACTTAAAGCAGACCTGCACAACATGTAACCTGCGAAAAATGGGCCACATACTAAGGGGGTATTTGGTGCTACCTGGTGGGCATGTGTAAGCAGGGGCCCAGTCCGTGTCATGCTGTCCTTTACCAGCGCAACCAAGCTCTTTGCTTATTGGCAGCATGGGAGGAAGTGACAGCATATCACTTCCTCCCAGATAGAGGAGCTGCGCAGGAGTGGGGAGGAAGCAGTGAGGAGGGGTCAGGCCAGGGGAGAGCCACAGCAGAGGGGCAGGCAGGAGAGGAGGGGGTGAAGGCTGCAAGAACCAGTCCCTAACTCAACATGCTCAGCCTGCAGACTGGACACCAGCAAAGACATCCTCCAGAACCCTCAAAGGTAGGAAACTGGAGGGGTGTCTCTAAAAGTGTATAATTTGACCTGCATGGGAGTGTGTGCAAGTACCTATTTTTTTTTACCTTTACTTGGAAAGTGAGGAACTAAAAACCCATCTGCTGCCAAGTTGTGCATGTCTGTTTTAAAGCAACACTGAAAATACCAAAGCCCATTGCCTCTTAATGTAGTGATTTTGTGGGACAATTTAAAACTTTTTCAAGTAAACAACGTTTACATTTGGTTGAAAATGTTTTAGTTGTCGTTAGTGGCACTATAGCTCTGGATTGGACTATAGAAAATCATGATCTCAAAGATGAATGTGAAAAGTCAGGTTGCAGAGGGGAGACCATTTGGATTTCCGATACATTTTTAGGACTTTTTTTGTACACGCTTACAAAGCATGGGCTTAACCTAAAACGATTAGAAAGAACACTAACATTACAAATATTTAACATTCGCGTGTTCCATTACTTGCCAAAGTTTAGTCACATGCGGAACAAAAACAGGCCTAATGTAGTCACTCCTATTACCCATTAAATCACAAACTGATGGATTTTATTACCAGCAGTGCTTATTCAGTGTGATTTTTGGGGGAAATCAAAGTGAAATTTCCTTTTTTTATATAGTTGTGTATATAAACGTGTAGGTTTAGCATTGCAAAGCAAAATAGAAATACAATTGGAATCTGTTTAAAGCCAGTGTTACTTGAAAAACAAAGTAGCTTACAAGGAATATCTACCATAGGTATCAGAACTAAACGTGCAATATTTGAGCAAAACAAGCAATGTTCTACACCTCACATTGAAATAAAACTAGCAATGTGGACAACCATGCTACTTCAGATAGAAATATGTACCCTTTGCAACTTAATACCTTACATCGTAAATATCACTTTAATAGCATTATTGGAACAAAAGCATAACACAGGAACATTATCCCTGCCATTCAGCATCAGCAAACCTTGCTCAAGGGATAACTGTCAAGTAAAATATGCTTGATGCTGCAGGCAAGAGACAAGAACTGTTCAACCAATGCACGTTGAGAGCATAAACAAAAATAATGAATACTGCAATGACCCAGAGGAAGCACAGGGTTTAAATCAGTGGTACTGCTGAGAAGACTGGCAATGCCTCAGTCAAAGTACCTTGCATTCTGTTTATAAATAAGGCTATAATTCTTCTTTACAAAATCCCTTCTGTTAACATGAGTGGAGATAGAGAATGGAGGTTACAAAAAATAAGGGATGCAAGCACCATAGCAGGTAAGATGCTAATTTCCATGAGACTTATCAGTGACTCCAAGGTCACTTTCTACCAGGAACGCACAGAAGCATGTAGGAAATCCCTAGTGGATACAAGGGATGATCTAGGTTAGACGTGGAAATACATATGCTATGAACTCAATTTCCCAAGATGCTCTGCCAACTAAGCATCACTATGCAGTGCCAAATGTTAGTCTGGAGAACACAAGGCAAAAATGGGAGACGTTGATTAGAAAACACATAACCTGCATATAATCACCATAAACCTCACTTGTCTGTAAATAAAACACGACCTTCCCACACACCCCAGCAGGCAGGTATAGCCACTACCAGGGAGCTGGACATGGGCAGCATGACGGGGGTCACCCTCTCCATTTCTAAACCCACAGAGATGCTCAGGGAAAGGGTGACCCCCTCTAGCTCCGGTCACCAGGGAGGAGGAGCAGTGGGAGGGTGAGCGAAGGAGGTGGGGGGTTCAGGAGGACATATGTCCTCCCCTCCCTCCCCTAGGGGGGCTGTCTGCACTCCAGCCTTGGGCTCATCACTTACCGCTCCCGCTCCATCACCACCCTCCTCGGCCGCCGGTCCCGCCGTAGGTAGATGCCAGCCCGAGCGAGCGGTGACGGCTCCAGCGTCCTACCCACAATGGGCGGGTTCACACGGAGAGAAGTGGGTGGCCGTTAGTCCGAAGCCGACACAGGAAGTACGGGTCTTGTGTGGCTTTTTTGTGTGTTTTTGTGATGCCCGGCTCCCGGTGCCCTGTCTGTCCGCCCGCTGGGGTGCGAGGGAGCCGCGCTCAGGCCTGCTGGGGGAGGGGGAGAGCGAGGCCTGGCGGTGACTAGGCCCTGCGGCCTGCCTCTCTTACCTGTCCGCCGCCGCCTTGGTCGCTGTCGTCGCCGCTGCCGTTGTTGCCGCCGCCGTGCTGCAGGTACTCGCTCTGACCGTCCACCTCCAGCGCCGACATCTCCTCTCTCTTTACCGGCTGCTCGGGAGCTGCGGACAAAGAAACACGGTGACAGGGGGCTGGGGAGGACGCGGGGAGCGCCATTACTGCAGCCTGGCCGGCTGGCTTCCTAGCGGGGTTCCCCTTACACGGTGTCAGTGAGCGGGGGCCCGGCCGCCGGGGAGCGGGGGGGATGGGGGCGAGCAGCGCGGGAGACAGAGCGGGCTACCTACCGGTCATTGTGTGTGTGGCAGGATCTACCCCCCCTCAACAGAAACACCCGAAATAATCCTCCAAAAAAAAAAAAAAAAGGATCGTCCCCCCGGTGAGGGCTGCGGGCCGCGCTGGGGGTGGGTTAGACGCCTAACATGGCGGTTGTGTAATAATCGCGGGCGGGCTGCGGACGGAGAAGGACCAGGCGCGTTTTTTTTTTCCTATTTTGATTGACGGTGCGGGAAACACAAAAGGTGGGGCTTGCAGCCAGTACGGGGGACGTATGACGTCAGACGCACAGTAGGGCCCGCCCCTCTGCTTCCAGTGTATTGGTCGGCGGTGTGCGGAGGAAGCACCGTGATTGGAGGACGCGGTTGTCGCTTGAGTTCAGTGTGTGAAGAGTGGATTTTTTTTTTTCTTAAGGGGGTGGAGGGGTGCACGCGGCTTCCTGTGAACCGTGCGTGACGTGCGCGCCCCCGCTCTCTTGCTCGCCGTGTGTTTACTATCGCAGACAATGAGCGGCGGCCTGGCTGCGCGGAGACATGGCTGCCCTCACAGGAATGTACGCGGCTGCGGCCTACTCACCGCCATCCCGGGCCCTGTATACCTTAAATAAAGCTGTAATGGCTGCTTGTGTAACCCAGCTCCATGATGGCGGGCACTGCATGAACCACGCTGCCCTGTACTGCGCTACATGCTGGACTAGGCGCTATTATCATTTATATAGCGCCCACATATCCGCAGCGCTGTACAATTACAGAATAATAATAAAGCTGACAATCAGTCATTCACATGAGGAGAGGAGGGCTATGCTCACATGGGATTACAATCTTATTATCTTTTATTTTATTTGGTTCTCATTGAGATTCAATTCCCTCATGTAGTAAATACAAAGTGTGTGTATGCAGGGCAGCAGTCTGTGTACTGCCTAAGAAGGGACCTGCAACTTAAGGGTGATGTGCTCAAAGGGTGCTATAAAAAGCACCAACAAAATTTGTGGCAACAGGATTTCTAGGAAATTGTTGATGATTTTAACCAAGTCTACTCGTGGAAGTTGCTGGGGACATGTAGGAGCAGAGTGATCAAAGAGATGGAACTGTTTTATATAGGTAGTATGTGGAAAGGAACACTCAGGCGCCATAAGAATGCAATTGAAATGAAGTTGTTATGGTACCAAGTGGTCTCTGGTGCCAGCTTACCTTTAGGGGTTATACTGTTCACAAATGGTATATCCCCACAGTCCAGTATCCAACGCCCACTGCTCAGTTTCTTAAAAGAGATTGCCTTGGAAAGGGTGCCGTGATAGGCTGATAATGTCAGCTGATGCTATAATCCAATCAGTAGTTCCCCGTTCACAAAATAGGTTATGAAAAATATGGACGTTTTATGAACAAGGAGCTACCAATTGGATGGAAACCTTAGTTGATGCCCTCAGCCATTTAGCGGTTCCCCTGTCCAAGGCAATCTCTTTCAATAATTTGAGCAGCGGAAGGACAATGGGTAGATAGTGGTCAGGTATTGGATACTGGACTTTCTGGCTAAACCATTCATGAATGGATTTAATCCCTAAAGGTAGGCCAGCACATGGGACCTCATAGCACCATAATAACTTTATTTCAATGAACTTGTTATGGTGCCATGAGCGGACCCGTCTAGTTCGCTTTGTTGTGTTGGCCTACTGTGGTCACTTGACGGCTGTATAAGCTTTCTTCTAGAAAGTGACGCGATAAACACATATGCCCCTCTCAGGGCTGTACTGCTATATATGGTGATGAATCTTACTATTCCAGTAGAAAAGTGGATGCTTCTTGACATTAAACCCAGTCAGAAGATATCATAAGAAAAAAACAGGGACTGTTTTATCTTATTTAAGTGCTGATTTTTAGCAAATGACAGAGCTACAAGCAGCTTTCTCCTCCACGTATTATCTCCTATCACCTGCCACTAGCATAAGCTTCCAACACTTGCATGTTTGTAATCTGACGTCACTTGTGATGTTATCGTACATGTTGGCTTGGGGCAGTTCTTTTGGTATGCTAGAATAATTGCCTCCTCTAATGAATGGATTCTTTACTGGTTGCCTCCCCCCAACACCAAAAAGGGGGGGGCTTAAACTTCTCTTTTACCTCAGCAAGGCCAAGTTCCCCTTCAGCTCAATCCTCCTTGGCTGACATCACTTCACCTAAATGAAGAGGGAGGGATGTCCTGAAGGGCAGGCTGACACCATAAGCTGTCTGGCACCAGTATGTTGTGCATACTGCATCAGATAACAATTTTGCACATAATGGATGTGCTGGGCTCGCTATTATGCTGCTGGAGGTGGAGTTCAAAACGAAACATGGCACATACAGACTCCAGGCACTGTGACTACTTCAAATCGCTGAAGTGGTTATGGTGCTTGGGATAACTCTTTAAAGAGTTGCTGACACCCACCCACCCAAAATTAGTATTTCATAACGATAAAATCTTTATGAAATACTAATTTTGACAGTGTTAGAATTTTACTGAAATTTAATCCCAGTCAAGAGATAAACTGAGACAAAGTAGGCACTACTTGTTTCAATATTTTTGGTATTCCTAGCACTTCTTGAGTGGAACTACTGCCGTCAAGCAGTGTCCATCCCCTACGGTTGCTGGGAAAGGACTCTGTCTATGGAGGATCTCTTTGGATCCTCCATAGACTTCAATGCTGTACTCTCGCGCACTGAGGCAAAAGGAGCTGCCGGGAAAAGATGGCACTGCCTACGAGTAGAACTCTACTTTCCCTGCCCCTACGGACACTGGAGACCAATCGGCCATGTCACTGATGGGGTCTTTGCAAAGTCTTATAAGGACTTATAAGGGTCTAATGCAGGTTGTCAGAATGCCATAACTTCCTCTCTTTATCTAAGGTGAGTATTCCTTGGTCACGTAAAAGGAAACTAAATGGAGGATTTGAGTTACAATGAATTTACAAAGTAAGGAAAAAAGCTTTTCACGTGGATCCAATTTACGTTCTGTAACTAAAGCTTCTACAACTGAGTACCTCCATCAGGTCCACTTCCTAACTTCTATACGGGACCGTGGAGACTTTCAGACCCAGTCGCTGAGGCGTAACTGGGGTCACTGAAGACCTCTTCCACCCTGGACCAGGCTGCAGTGAATATAGCTATGTAGCGCCTCTCTCCTGTAGAGAAGCTATTCTAGTTTTTCTATAGCCTTTCCTCCACAAATTAGACGAGTCACGATGCAGGAGGTAGAATCAATCTTCACTGCAAACAAACAGCTATTTATATTTACAGTGTTGTCCCTGCAAGGGGTCTTTCATACAATAGAATGTACTCTCTGGCGCCACTTGGTCAGGGGACTTAATCACATTATCCCATGCTAGCACAATTGGCTCCCTGCTGTGCCCTTAGTACAGCATACAAAATGTCAGCCAGAACCCCCTTTCCCTGAACAGTATCTCATAAATTATATATCCCTTGAAAGCTCGTCACCAAGTGCCCTTTCTGTCCAAATAGCGTCCTGATTGGAGAATCCGTGACTGAGAGCATGTTAACGTTTTAGCGGGTCGTGGCACGCACGACCGTGGGTTCTAGGCGTGTGGCTGCTTATTCACAGTCTCTGAAAAGGCCCCAGGTGTTCTTCAATGCCTCCCTGACACCCCCTCCTCATAGCACTCTATTTGGAAGTCAGGGGACTGAACGATAGCCAATTGCCCCAATCCAAGGAACAGTTCCAGGGTGTTTTAGGGTATGTCCCTGTCAGGCGCTCTAGGCGTAGATTGAGTCCAGGCAATCCCCAGAGGTCTTCAGGTCCAGCTGAGAAGCATCCATAATAAGCATCTGGGGCCCCCCACATTGACAGTAGCTCTTGGGACCTGTTCCATAGTCTGTGAGCAGGAAGCTGGCCTTCACGCCTCTTCAGAAGGCCGTCAAAGAAGATTCCGTCACAACTTCATACTAGGAATTCCTGGGCTATCCCAACCAATCCTCAGCCATCCTTTTATTCAGAGGACATCACCAACATGCATGAGCCCTGTAGGAGACCATTATTCCACTGTTAACAGCATCTCATTCAGGCAGCTGTTATATTGCCAGGACTGCATTGGCACCATCTCAGAAAACTTGTCAAACTGTTTTAGATTAGTTTGACATTTTATATGGGTTCTAGCGGGTTCTTGTGGCCACAAACCTGCTTCCAGGTTCTCCTTGCAGAAGAATCCAGTGAGCTATCTGTCCAGTGTTAAATTGTTTGTAATGGTTTAATACTAAACAAGAGTCCCCAGTGGTTTGTCACCTCTGTGCTGCTTGGGCTAACCAGGATGCATTAGCCGGCCAGTAGTAATTGTGAGAGAGTGCCAGCGGAACACTTCCAGTCTATCACAGGCAACCATAGCTACAATAAGCTACAATAAGGGACAGACAATGGGCAGAAAGGAGTATTCATTTAGGTTGAAAATAGTTTAACACTGAATGGCAGGACGGCAAATGATTATAGTGTCAAGAGCAGGGCTAGGCAACCTTCGGCACTCCAGATGTTGTGGACTTCATTTCCAGTGATTATTTTTGCCAGTATTATAGTTTTAAGAGCATTGTGGGAGATGTAGTCCAAAACATCTGGAGTGCCGAAGGTTGCCTACCTCTGACCTAGAGTCTCTCTTTATCCTTCCCTGTAATCCAGTGCTGGGACAGCCTCCTCACAATAGCTGCTCCTCTCTGTGCCAGGTCTGTGCTTCTCACAGAAAAACAACGCATGCACAGCAATTGTCAGGCTCATAGAGAAACCTTGAATCCATTGCTTCTCCATGAAAGTATTGGACACATTCAGTGTCGTGTGTGATGACACTAAATGTGAAGGAAGACCTTCAATAATCAAAGGTTGCAAGTAGGAAGTTACTATAGTGGATGTCAGACTGACAGCCAATAGACTAGAAACATGTTTTTGGGCAAATGTGATCATTTTCTCTCCCCCAAAAAATCAGCACAACAGTAATGGAACAGCATTATGATGTATGGTATTTGATGCTTGAAATGAAATAAATATGCTCACACAAGATAATGGAAGCTGTCTCCAGTTCTGTTTACTTGCATAAGCACTTTTATTTCATTGTTTTGAGGGGTTGGGGATTTTTTAACAACGTACTACTAATCTTTATTTTACTGCACACACTAGGAAGAACTGTGCTATTAATGTAGAATTTGTGTTTCCTCTTTAACACAGAAATTGTTAAGAAAGGAACAACACCCTGTGGTGTGCATGGAATACCTTCTGCAAACAGCAGGGTGTGGTTTAGCGTGGAACCACACCAACATGTTAAAGGGAACACTGCTGTTAGCAGTTTGTATTGAAAATCAATTAACGGGGGAAAGGGAAAATAACTTTCTATATTGCTACATTAACCTCAGAGCAGAGGGGGAAAGGGGTAGAGCCAATGTGTGCTTTGTTTGTTTGTTTGTTTTTACAAAAAAATCATCAAATGTTGCTTGAAGGGAGACTTCACTGCCCATATATATAAATGAAAATCACAGTTTAGTAGATACATCCTCAATCAACACTTGTATACATGTAATTATGTATTTTCTCATTGGTGGTATATCTAAAAATCGCTTGCATAAGCTGCAGTTGTCAGGTCTGCTGCCTTTGCAAACCCTCCCCTTCTAACCCCACCCAACCTTTCTGTGGCTGTCCAATCACAGACTTTCCAATGCATCTCAATGAGAAATCTTTAAAAGGCAGGTGCTCTGGGCAATTGCTGCCTCATGAGTTTCGCTCCACTGAGCTAACCAAACCAGGAAGTAGCAAGACCATTTTCTGCTTGAAACCCAGGGGGTGTAACCAGGTTAGTTTAGAAAAGTATATATTTCTACTGAAATCTGCACTTTTTGTAAAAAAAAAAAAAAAAGCACACACAAAGCATTTCACGAAGCTAAAGTGCTATAAGAATAAAGAAAATAAGTAAATTATTATTACTTACCTTGTTTCCAGCACTGCAAAACCGCTGCTGTAGCCAACCGCTCCGCTTTCAAAGACGTTAGCATACTACACTCTAATTCTCCAATCTATCAGCAGCATTTGATTCCAGGACCAGGTTTCACTAATGCCTCGTTTCCACTGAGCGGATCGGTTCGAGTTGGTACAGTTTGGAAGGTTTAGAATGGACCAGCCCATTCTGGTGAGCGTTTCCACTGCAAGTCAGACCTTCAGGGCCATGCAGGGTTTAGAAAAAATGTTCTTCCTGTCCACCAATCAATGGATTGTATAGTAGTTCCGCCCTAACCGAACCGTTCTATTTTCTATGGCCCTACATCTGAAGCAGGACCCTGAATGGATTGGTACGGTTCGCTTGTATGTACCACTTTCATAATGGAAACACCCAAAATAGCGAACCGTACCGAACTGAACTGAACCGATCCGCTCAGTGGAAACGAGGCACTTGTTCTGGAGGAGAAAGAGCCTCTAGTGGGTGTCAGAAAGGCAGCCAATAGAGGTTTTATTCCTGCAAAACCACTATGCTTTTCATGGCAGGGCAAAAATGACAGGACCACTTTGTTGAGATGACGTCTGTGTAACTTTAGCGGTCCTTTAAAAAAGAAAAAACTCTGAAGGCTGGGCAGAGAGTTAAAAAAGGGCCATAGCACGGGCTGAAAATAGGCACTGTGACTTCTGGGAGTACAAGCACATTTAATAATTTAGTAAGAACCAGAATGCCAGAGAATGAATCGTGTGTGTTTTCTCCAGCAGAACACTCTAAGCACCATAATCGCTACAGCATGCTTGACAGGGGAGGGCTGGCAGCCTTAGGTCTGGGGTGGCAAAACCAGTCAAGTGGCCCATTGCACCAACAAATCAGTTCACCATCCATGCCCACCTTTTCCTGGTTTTATAACGGATATTGATGTTATGCTAATCAGTAGCTCTTTGCCATACCCGCTCCTTCACGGCTCTGACTTTCAATGTTGTCAGAGCGCAGGCTGAGAGTCTCTGAGCCTGTGCTCTGACTCACTAACTCAGCGCCGGAACCACCAGGAAGAGGATATAATCTTACTGCATTGGATAAAAGAAGAGGAGGTTTTGCGCACACGCTGGATGAATAATAATATGATCTGTAACATAAACAGCTATCATAGGACAATATGTTAAAACCAATATGTAATATAGAAAGTAACTTGGAGCACTCACACTTTAGAGAGCCACATAAGTCGGCTCTCTACTGTAAAAGCATGTAGGGTATTCCCAGAAGATTGCTGTGTGTAGACTGGTCCCACCAGAAACAGACATCAGATTTCATCTGGATGCAATCAGGAACCAAGATAAGTTTAAAAGTAAAATACTTTATTTAAGATAAAAAACTGAACAGCACTCTTCTGGGAATACCCTACTATGGTGGTGTCCCCAACTTGTGAGCTGTGTTGGCCGCCGGGCGCCTCTGTTGTCATAGCACCCTGCGTGACCCCACAGCGTGCACACCCCAACGGCTGGCCCTGCTGACACACACTGTCGTTACTACTTAGACATCCCTCAATATTAATACAGACATCAGAGTAAACACCAATAAACTGTTGGGAGCTGATCCCCCCAAATTTATAAAGATTTGCTTACTGGATTTGTTGTAAGATTAAATCATGCCTCTTCCTCTCTCTCTCCCATGCGCTGCTCTGTAGGCTGGGAGGAAGTGAAGAGTAATCACATTCTCCCAGCACAGCGCCACCTGTGGCTGCATGGGGAGCAGCTGTTTAATGTAATGCTTGCAGGACGGCCAGCTGCCGCAGAACCTCTTTGTTTCCGTCTCTGCAAAGGGCTCCAGGCACTGCTTGTTGTGAATGTTGCCAAATTAGGGGCAGAGGGCACTTGCACTGCGGTAAAGATGGATCTGGGCAGGAGGAGAGTGCTGTGCAGTCAGTGCACTCCCCTCCTGTGGGTCTCCAGTATTAGAGCCGGTGCAAGGATTTTTGCTGCCCTAGGCAAAATAAAAATTTGCCACCCCCCCATGTGACATCACAATAGCCCACCTATATGATCTGCCATATGAACTAATGCCAATGCTTCACACTGTCTGTGTTTACATTAAAAAGCCTGCAGAGACTGGCTATAGACACCAGAACCACTTCATTGAGCTGAAGTGGTTCTGGGGACTATAGTGTCCCTTTAATGTGAGGTAAATTATAGATTAGTATCACTAATTGTGACGAAGTGCCCTTCGCCACTTGTGCCTGGAGGGGACTACTGGCTAGCCTCCTGCCTTTCCGACTATGGCCCCTGTGCTGATAGCTGTGTTTTCCCCTGCAGAAAGGGGATATTTCTGACTTTCACTATGTGAGTAGTGCTACCCCAGATAGCTATGCCATGGAGCCTATTTGTGTAACAAAAGACTATGGAAAAGACTTTGGCTCCATGGCAATTGTATGTATGTGATCTGAGCGCCATTCAATAATAATGTGCACTCAGATCTAAGCTATCTGGGGATATGTTGCATGTATATGTTTTATGTAGTAATTGTAACATTGTGTAATTTTATGTCTTTTTGTAACCATGTGGTTAATGGAGTCTTGCCTCTGTCCTGGGAGTAATTTAATTACTTCCCAATTATCTCCAGGACAGAGAGGAGGGATTGTGATGTCACTGTGGGAGTGTTTTGTTTGTGTGGTCTGTGATTGGGTGTACTGTGTCCCACCCTGTGGGATGTCCCCTTGCATGGGGACTTGCATAAAAGCCAGTGTGTGGTCATTAAAATCAGATCATCTTGTACCTTTCTTGAAGCCTTGGCTCATGTTTGGGGGAAGGGATACCTACACTCTGGGGATTGCTATAATCACTTACTCCCCAGAGTAAGCTCTTGCAATAGCTTGATTTGTTCCTGCTAGGAGAGGTTCACCCACTGGGAGCTGGATCCTGGTCGTGGATCCAGGGTGGGTGGAGACGGCGAGACCCCGGCGCAGCTGTATCGCTGGAAGTGGGGTCTGCAGTGCTGATGGTGTCGGTTGGAGTGCTTGGAGTCCTCAGCGAGCACTAGGCGCATCGATTGGCGGAGGTACTCAGTCGGAGTGCCAGCGTTCCGTCACACTAATAATATACTAGATTGCCTACTTACAACCAGATGAGAATGATGATGGGCTGCAGTTTGGCTCCACTGGTCTGGTGTAGAACAGGATCTCTGGAGGCTGCTTGTAACTGTGATCACAAAATTCAAAGTTCTAGTAGAATGGGAAGCAGCTCCATTTCTTTGGGGCCCCTTACACAGCTCAAGGTCTGGGCCCCAGGGCCTGACGGTGAGTATGCCCATAGGGTCCACCTAAATGTCCACCTACATGCTCCACCCATGAGTTCGCTCACAGGGAGTGGAGTGTCTAGGGGATGTGTTATTGAAGAGGATCTAATGTGTGTGCTTATGGTATGTAGTGTATAGGGATACCAGTTTGTGTAGGTGATGCAGTGTATTTGTTTGTAGTGGAAGCAGTGTGTGTTTGTGTATAAGGGATGTATTGTGTGAATCTGTGTTTGTATGCATAAGGGATGCAAGGTGTGTGTCTGTAAGTGTGTGTAAGAAATGCATTGTGTGTCTGTGTATATGTAAGAGAAGCAGTGTGTGTGTTTGCATGTGTGTGTAAGGGTTTGCATTGTGTGTTTCTGTGTATGTGTGCAAAGGATGCATTGTCTTTGTGTGTAAGGGAAGCATGTTGTGTTTCTGTGTGTGTAGGGATGCATTGTGTGTTTCTGTGTATGTCTAGGGATGCATTGTGTGTGTGTGTGTGCGTAGTGTGAAAGAGCTCTCTGTCCTGCCCCCTGTCCTATAGAGGTCTCTCCTCTCCCCCCCCCCCAACTCCCCTAGCAGTCCCTTCTCACACCCACCCTCCCTGTGCTCTTCTCTCCCCCCCAAACCTCCAGTATTCTTTTCTCCCCCCCAAACCTTTGGTGATCTTTTCACCCCCCCCCCCCCATGTTCTTCTCACTCCCCCCTCCATGTGTTCTCCTCACCTCCCCCATGTGTTCTCCTCACTCCCCCCAGTGTTCTACTCACTACCCCCACCCTCCCTGCGTTCTTCTCACTCCCCCACCCTCCCTGTGTTCTTCTCACCTCCCCCTCCCTGTGTTCTTCTTACTCTCCCCCTCCTCCCTGTGTTCTTCTTACTCTCCCCCTCCTCCCTGTGTTCTTCTTACTCTCCCCCCTCCTCTCTGTGTTCTTCTTAATCCCCCCTGTTCTACTTAGTACCCCCAACCCCCCTGTTCTTCTTAATCCCCCCAACCCCCTGTTCTTCTTAATCTCCCCACTCCCCCTGTTCTTAATCTCCCCACCCCCCTGTTCTTCTGAATCTCCCCACCCCTGTCCTTCTTAATACCCCCACCCTCCCCCCTGTTCTTCTTAATCCCCCATCCCTCCCCCTTCTTCTTAATCCCCCCACCCCTCCTTCTTCTTAATCCACCCACCCCTCCTTCTTCTTAATCCCCTCCCCAGTTGTTTTCATGCAGGCTGTCTCAATCATAGCCAGGGGAGGTGTGTCAAGAAACAAAGTTATTTAACTCCTAAATGGCAGTGAATTGAGCAGTAAAACCTGAGAGGCATGATCTATACCAGGGGTAGGCAACCTTTTAGCAGCACTGTGCCGATATAGGATTGTGATGTCCCGTAGCGTGCCAGTCCTATTTTTTTACATTACGGTGTGTATGCTGCCAGATTCTGCTTGTGTTATTTATACTGCAGTTACTTCGGATTGTTGTATTTGTATGTATGAGCTATTATATTGTATATATTCATGAGTAGTTTGTGGTATTGTGTATGATACATATGAATGTGGGCTGTGTATGGGGGCTGCTTGTGGAATTGTGTGTGTGGATGGATATGTCACATTGTGTGTTTGGTAGTATGTGTATGTGAGGGGCTGTTTGTGGTAGTGTGTGTGTGTTTGTGTGTGGATGGATATGTCACATTGTGTGTTTGGTAGTGTGTATATGTGGGGCTGTTTGGGGTATTGTGTGTGTGTGTGTGTGTGGATGGATATGTCACATTGTGTGTTTGGTAGTGTGTGTATATGTGGGTGCTGTTTGGGGTATTGCATGTGAGAGGCTGCATGTGGGGTTGTGTGCATGTATGTGGATTGTTAGCGGGTTACGTTTGTGCGGATTGTATGTATGTTTGCTTGTGGGCTGTTCGTATTATTTGTATGAGGGGAGGGTTATTGTGCATTTCTGTGTAAATCTAGCAGTGTGGGTGGCTTCCCTGGGTTCCAGTGGGGACCAGGCTGGCCAGGTACAGGTCAAGTACAGGAGCTGCTACAGCAGCTGCAGGCTGCTCTACTTCAGTGTGGATTCCCATTCACAAGTGCTGGGAGGAAGTGATCTGAGATCACTTACTCTATGTGCTGCAATACATAAATTGAGGATTGTCCTTTACCACCTTTTCGTATTAGCAGATATCTGAAGTTTCACTGGGACTCCTGATAGGACAGAGCCTGTTTGGCTGTAGCAGCCTTGAGTGCCGTGCAAAGACACCTCGAGTGCCGTGCATGGCACTAGTGCCGTAGGTTGCCTACCCCTGATCTATACACTAAAACTGTTTAATTAACCCCTTAAGGACACATGACATGTGTGACAGGTCATGATTCCCTTTTATTCCAGAAGTTTGGTCATTAAGGGGTTAAGCTAAAGTTGTTTAGGTGACTATAGTGTTCCTTTAACCCCTTAAGGACCAAACCTCTGGAATAAACGGGAATCATGACATGTCACACATGTCATGTGTCCTTAACCCCTTAAGGACACATGACATGTCTGGCACGTCATGATTCCCTTTTATTCCAGAAGTTTGGTCCTTAAGGGGTTAAGGGGTTAAACTATTTCTGAACTTTAGTAAGATTGTGAGACTTGACCACATTTAAGCTTCTGAACAAACAATTGTTTGTAACCAAATGTTGTCCAACCAGTTTTAGCACTTCAAATTAAAGGGACAACTCATACATAATACCTGCTTAGTTACAGCATCAAAATCAGCCAACTGTGCATAAAAAGCAGTGTGCATTGCTTAGTTGGAAACTGTTTTATAATGTAGGCATTTTTTGCTCATGCTGTAATTTATTTTCCAGACTGGCTTAAACACAGTTACTTGGATACATTGAGGTTCTCATATGATACAATCTCTGAATTCTTAAATACAGGCATTTCTCACTTTATGAACTCCCGGGGGGAGGAGCGCTGGTGAGAATCCAGAATAAAAAGACAACACAGGATACATAACCCAAGTATACACCGAACATTGTATCGTATATGATGGGCGTGGTTTCGGCGCCGACCAAGATGGCCGCGTGAGGAGTGAGCTCCGTCCCGCCGAACCCCCGTTGAAGCTTTTCTACGCCGCAAGTAAGCACCCATGGGGCGCACAAAACGCCCAGAGCATCCCCAGACCCCAGGGAACTCCCAACAGGGCCCCTTAGACGGGTTCTTTCACCCGCAACACGGAGCGAGCGGTGATCCCGCGAGCCCCAAGATGGCGGCTGGGCCTAACCACACCGCAACAGACGCTGCACTGGAGCGGATTGAGGGCACACTTCGAGACCTAACAACAGCTATGGCCACGAAGGCCGACTTACAGACCGCCACAGCCACGCTTCAGGAGTCCATGAGGGCGGAGGTCGCAGGGCTCCGCGCAGAACTAACCACTCATGCGGGCCGCATTACCGCGTTGGAAGAGGCGGATACAGCCCTGGCGGCGCGTGCAGCGTCCACAGACACAGCGGTGGCCAGACAGGGGGAGATGCTGCTGAATATGCGTCGCCACCTTGAAGATGTGGACAATAGAGGTAGGCGATGCAACATCCGCGTGCGGGGTGTACCCGAAGAAGAAGGGGTGGAAGATGCGACAAACACCCTTAGGGAACTCTTTCAACTCATTATGCTGCCTACCCCCCTGCCACAAATTGATTTCGACAGAGCTCACAGGGCTCTGCGACCCAGGAATGCAGAAGATGGCCCGAGGGACCTTGTCTGTTGCCTAGGCTCCTTCCCGGTGAAAAGTAACATCATGACAAAAGCCCGGGAAAGGCCCACTTGGCCCTTCCGGGGAGCCCAGGTCTCGCTGTATAATGACCTATCGCCTATCACTCTAGATGCCAGGCGAGCTCTTCGCCCTGTAACAGCGGCCCTGAGGGAACATAACGTAACCTACAAATGGGGCTTCCCCTTCGCTTTAATGGCAAGACACCAAAACCGATGGATTACCCTGAGATGGCCTGAGGAGGTACCGAGATTCCTGGAGGAACTAGGCCTCCCCTCTCAGACAGTCCCCAACTGGATTCTCAGCTCATTGGGCCCCCCCCCGAGGCCGCGGAGGGAGCCGAGACAGCGGGCCACGGGTGCCCAGGCCACCCCCCACCCCGGACGATATGGAAGACCGACATCACCGGAAGAATAGTTGCAGCCCCGTCCACCCACCGCGGGTAACCGCAGGATACTTTCCACTAGAGGGTCCTGTCTCAGGACGATGCTGACACCACGATTCACGAGTAGTGTGCTTTCAGGTACTCTGGGACACTGTATTCAAGGTTTGGGGTGGGGGGCACTGGGGGGGGGGCACATACCTGGTCCTGGCATACTTACATCTACATCTAAACATACGCCTATACCTCCCGCACTCCAGTCCACTCTCTCAGCGAGACTCACAGCTTTTTGACCAGAGACAATACCTTAAGTGGAACAGTTTGGCGGACCCTTGGGTGGGGGGATCTGGGGGGAGAGATGGGCATGGAAGAAATTGGGTGGTATATTGGTAGATGAGGGGTCTCGTGGAAGGAGACCTAGTAGCGTTGTGTTTTATTCTTAATGCATGTATTGATATGTTACCTTTTCCCGATATGCATAAACTGTTACATTCATGTGGATCTTGCGATTGCTTGGTCTTCTAGATTTATCTAAGCGCCCCATAGGATACACTTGCATGACAACTCACCTTTACGCCTTGGGGGAGGATCATGGAGGGAGATCAGGTTATGTTCTATGTCGAAACATGTATTAATGTATTGCCTTTTTACTGCTATGTGCACACCGTTGAATGCATATGTTTACTACGACTGTTCACACTTATATATACCCCCAAGCATACCACTCCTCACATCCACATAATGTCTACTACTCACGCCCTAGACATACACCTTCGCGTGTACACCCCACGTCAGGCCCGCTTACCGCGGCCACCTAACAACTGATACACAAACGTGACCCCCCTCTCTCTCACTCAGCCCCCCTCCCCTCCACCTCTCCACCTGCCCCCCCCCTCCAGGGACATTGCGACACTCAAGGCGGACGTAACGCAAAACCGCGGCGGGTGGATAGGGGATAGTTGATACAGAGGGTCACTCTGGAGGGGACTGAGGTCCCCTAGCGACGGACCCTTGTACATACCATTAGTTTGGGGAACCAGACGTACGTCACCAGACTGCCGTTACGGCCACCCCTCACTCATAGGTTGCTGGGATACACCGAGAGTAAGCAGAAGGACTATCACACGGGAGCTCCATGTGGGAGGGATATACCTGGGGAAAGTGGGGTTCCTCTGGAAAACAGCCAGATCATAAGTAACTCTTAGAATAATCACCAAAAACCTAACCCCTGACGCTTATGTATCTTCTTACCGCTGACGCCCAATTACAGGGATTGCTTTACTTTGCTAATACAGCACTGAGGGGGCGAACGGGGGCGGGAGCATACCGTTCATCAGTGAACCTCATCTGGTCGGAGCTCGAGACACACCCTCACACCCACACGCTCGTGCTGACCGTAGCGCGGCCACACAGGGAGTGCTTCGGTTACCTGGGCTGGTTCCGGTCCGAGGTCCCGCTAGTGTCGGTCGCTGCACGAGACAATCCCCCCCCCCCCACTCGGGAAGGGGGACATAGATTTGGACCTAGTCCAAATTCTGAGAGGGTATCCACGATAGGGATACATACCTCCTTTTAACTAACAACAGGATTACCAGTCCCGCACCTGGACCACCGGCTCCTGACTTACTCTCCTTCTTAACGTACCCGCTTTCTCTCTGACCCTTTCTACCCCCCCCCCCCCATCACTATCTCCCCCCCCCTTCCTTCCTCCGCTTGGGCACTGCACTAGTAGCTCTATCGGCTGAGCACATTCCCTGGGGCAATACAGTACCTTCATTGTCGACTGGCCCAGTAACCATGGCCTATTGCAACACCCCCCTGAAGATTGTCACACAGAACTGTAGGGGCCTTAATATACCAGAGCGTAGGACCCACCTACTGAGGGAACTGAGGAAAAACCATGTGTCGATTGCCTTACTACAGGAGACCCACTTTAAAGAGGGCTCACAGCCCAGGTTACGGAATCGACATTACCCCAATAACTATTTCAGTAACCACCCTATGTCGCACAAAACTGGAGTGGCCATTCTCCTGGCAGCTGAACTCGGTTTTGAGGAACTGGATCGACAGCAGGATTCACTAGGGAGATATCTCTTCCTTAAGGGAGTTATAGCCGGCAAGATCTACACAATAGCCTCCATCTATACACCAAATAAGAGGCAGGCCCCCTTCCTCCGCAACACTCTACAGCAGTTGGAAGACTTCTCGGATGGAATCTTGATTGCGGGAGGTGACTTCAACGTCCCGCTGGACCCGATCTTAGACTCCTCGACGGGACATAGCTGCATACCGCAGCGTACTATCAAATTCATCAGACAAACGATGGAAGATCTAAGACTAGTAGATTGCTGGAGAGTGCTTCATCCCTCGGTGAAGGATTATACCTATTACTCGGCATTCCACAACCGCTATTCTCGCATAGATTATCTCTTTATCACACGTGAGGGGCTGACACACCTGCAGGGAGCTGACATCACCCCGGCAACCTGGTCGGATCACGGTTCGGTCGAGATGACACTCGCTGCCCCCTTATATAAACCGGCGGGATGGAACTGGAGATTGAATGAAGCCCTGCTACTGGACCCAAACATTAAGGAACAGATTCAGCAGGAGTTAGAACGATACTTCCAGGAAAACGATACTCCGGACATCTCCCCGATATCCCTTTGGGAAGCACATAAGAGTGTGATCCGGGGTACGCTCATACGCCTTGCTTCGCAGAAACGGAAATCGTTTATGGCCGAACTCACCGAATTACATCAAACAATCGCAGCACTGGAATGCCGCCACAAGCGATCACAACTGACCGCGGTGTATGGCGAACTGATGGAACACAGGCGGAAACTCAAAGCGCTCCTCTTGAAAAGACATCTCCGCGCGGTGCAACGCACCAAGGGCTTTTACTACGCCCACGCTAATAAAGGCGGCAAATATTTAGCTAGATTGTTGAGAGGCCCCGCCCCCCATAGACAAATCCGTCAGATACGCTTGTCAACTGGGGAAATTTCCCCTTTTCCCGAAAAGATCGCAGAGGAATTCAGGATCTTCTACGAGAAACTTTACAATCTACACCCAACTGCTGCTGGCGCCGAGGCTGCACGGAAACGTTTGACGATACATGACTATCTATCCGAAACGGTCTTGAGCACGTTGGATAGGGATTCGGCGGCGATGATGGATGCCCCGATCAGCGTAGAGGAATTGGCAGCTGCTCTCAAATCGTCCAAGACTGGCAAAGCACCAGGTCCAGATGGCTTCTCCCTAGGATATTACAAAAGCTTCTCAGGTCTGCTCTTGTCACGACTTACTGATGCATTGAACAAAGCGGGAGAAGGGGGATCCCTGGGCAGAGAGTCGGTGGCGGCCACCATCACTGTTCTCCTCAAACCGGGGAAAGACCCCCTACAGTGCGGTAGCTACCGCCCGATCTCGCTCCTAAATGTAGATTCCAAACTGTTCACGAAGGTGCTGGCATCCCGCATGAAACACCTCCTGCCTGACCTAGTACACGCGGACCAAACGGGATTTATTCCAGGTAGGGAAGCCAGAGACAGCACGCTGAGACTATTCGCTATCCAACACCATGCTCGAAAACGGGGGACCCGAATAATGCTACTGTCAACGGATGCGGAGAAGGCATTCGATCGGGTCAACTGGATATACCTGTTGGAAACGTTGAAGTGGCTAGGCTTTGGAGAGAGGCTCTTAACGTGGATCTCAGCTCTATACACGGATCCCAGAGCAACGGTACGGATTAATGGCGCCACAACTGCCGAGTTCCCAATCCGCAACGGCACCAGACAAGGCTGCCCACTCTCGCCTCTGCTGTTCGCGCTTCACCTGGAACCCCTTCTCCAGGCGATCAGGCGAAACCCAGACGTTTTGGGCTACGAGTGGCAGGGTACACAACACAAGGTAGCTGCATACGCGGACGATCTCCTCTTCTTCGTACACAACCCACGAGTCACTCTACCTTGCCTCCTCACAGAAATCAACAGATTCGGACGGATATCCGGCTTCAAACTTAACATTTCCAAATGTGAGACGCTGAACATCTCGCTCCCCGCGGAGGAATACCATTCCCTGGAGTCACAATTCGCGTTCCACTGGTGCTATGGCAAGATGAAGTACCTAGGTGTATGGGTGACCACGGAACCTACGGATATGTACGATCATAACTTTACACCCCTTCTGAAGAAGATCTTAATGGATCTGGCTAGATGGTCCCACCCACACATCTCGTGGCATGGCAGGGTGGCTGTGATTAAAATGAATATCCTCCCGAGGGTTTTATACCTCATGCAGACCATACCCCTTGCCATGCCAGCAACTTTCTTCTCTGCCCTAAAAACGGGTGTGATCAAATATGTCTGGAATGGAAGCCGATCCCGGCTACGTCATGACATTCTGTGTCGCCCCAGGATACAAGGTGGGCTCGCACTGCCGGATTTCCGGAAGTATTATCAGGCGGCAGTACTTCAACGCATACTGGATTGGCACATAACACCTACGACCAAACAATGGGTGACCCTGGACAGGGGCCTTATGGGCCGGGCGATGGAGGCAAAAATCTGGGGGAAGTATGCGGGACGGCCCGCCCCAGCGACCGAGGAGGGATTGACCCTACAGACCCTGCGGAGCTGGCACACACTGAGGGGACAGGAACACATATCCCCACTACCCAGCCCTATGCTACCGATCACGCATAACGAGGAGCTGGGCGGAGGCCTCCCAGCGGGAACGTGGACCAGTGAGAACACGCGTGACTATATACCCATTTACACGGTCCTCTCTGCTGGAAGGGTACGAGACTTCCCATCATTGCTAGCGGACAGACCACGGACACCTCTCTTACACCTTCGGTACCTACAGCTGAAACACTTCCATGCCTCAATACCGCATAACGAACGTTTAAATAGAGACCTCACTTGGTTCGAAGAACTATGTGACCGGGGAACCCCCCTTGAGCATGCTATCTCGAAGTTATATCAACATTTGCTAGCAGGTGGCGCTTCCACCCAGATGACATTCAAACGACAATGGGAGTGTCAGCTGGGAAGAGCACTCACTACTCAACAGTGGGAATTAGCGTTACTTTGGCAACATAAGAGTACTACGAGCTCTTACTACCAAGAGATGAACTACAAACTCATATCCCTATGGTACAGGACACCAGTATTTTTGCACCGCATTAATCCGTCCCACCCCTCGGTGTGCTGGAGATGCCAAGACGAAAGGGGGACGGTGTCCCATATCTGGTGGGAGTGCAGAATAATAACACCCTACTGGGACTTGATCAAAACCTCGCTGGAACTCATCTTGGGGGATATACCTGATTGGACAGCAGAACTTGCCCTATTACACATCTCCACTCAGTCCATCTCAGTATACAAGAAGTCAATCCTCCGACATTTACTTAACGCCGCCAAAGCAAACATCCCAGCCCACTGGAAGACGGACGTGGTGCCGACCAAGCAAGAATGGATACACAGGGTGGAGGAGATTCAAGGGGCAGAGGAGGCTCGGGCCACCATCACTGGCCGGGGGACCAAACACGTCGAAATGTGGACCCCGTGGTTCTTATATATTGCCAGATATCGACAGGAGGAGGTAGCTCGTGGTAGCGGTGCTGACAGTGCAATGCCCACCCCCCTCTGACTCCCCTCCTTCCCCACTATGCTCTGGACCCATAAGGGTCAGGTGTACACGGGCCCGGGACTGGTAGGGCCACATACAGAACGGAAGTTTCAACATACGACTTGTGACAGACAATGACATCTAAGGATAGTGACTCTTTGACTGTAATCTGAGAACGGGTTGTAGACGCGGATTACTCACCCATCACCAGGGATAAGTACCGCCCTGACCGACCTATGAACGGGACGAAATCTAAACTTCGATGCCTCGACTAAACAGCACCTACCAATACATGAGTGACGGGTTCGGTAACTCCGGCCATGACTCGCATGAGACTTGATCCTGACATAGATACAATGGAATGGGGCCGACATAGCCCAACAACTGAGTCTCGAGCTCCGCTTCAGGTGGCGGTCGTGGGGATCGGACGAGCCCCCCCCTTAGTCACGAGCCCTAGGGGATGATACTCTCAAATATGGGTTGTGGGCTCCGCGTTTGGAGCTGGGGAGGGACGGGGAACGGGATGATCAACCCAGCAGAAAAAGATACATAGGCGTCATTAACCACATAACGGCATAATTGATACACGACCAAGACGCGGAAGAGGCAATAACTCTGATACCCTACCGCATGTGCCCGATATGACCCAGTTGGTCCCCGACCCTTGCCCCTCCTAGGCTCGATTCTGCCCTGTCCCTCCTGACCTGAAATGGCATACCCCCCTTCACGGGCTACCCGACTCACCTTCCCCCCAACATGACAGGGTATAAATGACTTTGCTTAGTTGGAGATGACTATATATAAGATGTATTAACCTAACCTACAACAAACACGAACACAAGTAGTTTCCGACATAAAAATGCCAGTGCGCTGGGTGCACCTGTACCTACATACAATTGTTGAACCTATCCGCAGTTTGTTAAATTATACTTTTACTTGTACACCCACATTATGCGTAACGCTTTCACCCAAAGCGATCATAAGTATATTGCAGCCTATTGGGCCCACAGTCACGGTTGGGTCCGTTTATGCGAATATACCAATCATGGACGAGAGGAACATGCCGCACCTCTTCCCTGAGGTTAGGTGCCATAGGTGCTGTATCCAACCATGCACCCAGAACTTTGGAATGTGACTAGACATGATGCGCATATTTGTATTCTGATGAAACGCATACTTTAATGTTTATCCTGTTAACCTTTAAAACAATGTACCCCTTTGTTTCCGGCCTGCGAGCCGATCTATCGTACGTGTTATACCACAATAAACAGATTTACAAAAAAAAAAAAAAACTTTATGAACTCCCTCCTTTATGAACTTTTTCCTGAATGCGCCGCCCGCCATTTTGTTTCACCGCCATTTTGTTTCGGCGATCCACGGATCAGGACCAGGAAGTTTGCTTTTGAGCACAAACAAGAAGAGAAAAATAATGTGTGGCCAGGAGTTGACAAGAAGAGAGAAGAGGATCAGGAACACAGTGTCACGTATTCATCTGCACATAAAAATGTGGCATTTACTGTTCAGACAGGAAAAGTTGTGCCGAGCAGCAATCAATCCACAGGAGGGTTTGTGCTGAGCAGCAATCATGCAAATAGGTTCCTGGTAACTGCCTTTGGGGTCAAAGGCCGGTTACAACCAATCAGATCCACAGGCGGGGTATTTAGGCCCAGTTCTCCTCTTGCTCTGTGCCCTGTCGTGGTTGTCCGAGAGCACGTTATTGATTCTGCTTTTTCTGGTTATTTGACTTTGGCATTGATATTGACTTCCCTGTTTTCTGGTATCCCTGACTCCTCGCTTTTCCTTATCGTTGTGTCTCTTTCTGTATCCCTTGACCTCGGCTATTCCTGACTATTCTTTGGTACGTTAGTCCGGCCATTCTAAGGTCCGGTATACGTTACCTATCAGTCCTCTGTGTTACACAATACTACGTGCTGGATCATACTGTAATCCTGACACGCAGTTCCTGAAGATATAGGCAAGTCTAAAAAATGTGTTTAGACTATTCTGTAGTCTTACTGCGCTTTCCTGGTCATACCTGTAATATTATTACACTATTGTGTACTATTGAGTAGAAATTTTACTTTCTCTGAGTGTGTCTGACATTGCTGTCTGTGTGTGTGTGTGTTTGCCATTGTGCCATATTTTGGCAGGCATCATCAGTGAGGAGCAGGAGAAGAGCTGAAGAGCCTCAAGAACAGGGAGAAGACCAATACTACTTGGCGGCTCAGTTAGCCCAAATAGTAGCGTGTCACACACCAGAGGGCTCACACCGGTGAGTCGACCTGGAAACGAAGCTCATAAGCACGGATCTGCCACAATTCTGGATATAGGTGCCCAAACAGGACAGACCATCCCTACGAACCACTTGCCCGGCAATCCTCAATTCCATACGTATATGGGACAAGACAGCCACCAAATATGCACTTAAACACACACCCTCACCTCTAACTCCATACTTGAGGAATAAAGAGTTTGAACCCGGGCTGAGCGCACGAGACTTTAGAGGCATAGAGAGTACGGGGATGCAGAGATATGGCCACATGTATGAGGGGGACTCCTTCAGAACGTTCGATAGTTTGAAAACCTTAGCACCCCTAACTACAAAAGACGTATTTCGACATATACAACTCTGAGACTTCGCCAAAACCCCAGAGGTTAAAAAAGCAGCTCACACCCCAATGACGTTCTATGAACAGCTATGTAATGCCGAAACCGTACAAAAGGGCTTAATAACAACTATATACACACAACTCTGTGCCCCTGCCAAAGACGCTAAAGACATTGGCCTGTGGGAGACGGACCTGGGAGGGGCACTGGAAGGTGAGGACTGGGTGGACATATGGGAAGCGGCAGCTAAGACATCAATCTGTGTATTGCACCAAGAACAATCATATAAAATGCTCATGAGATGGTACACCACACCAGTGCAACTACACAGAATGGGGAAAACCACGACGGACACATGTTGGAAGGGCTGCGGCGGTAAAGGCACCTTCGTGCACATGTGGTGGGAGTGCCCGGAAATAAACAATGTCGCAATGTCAGGCTGATCGGCAAGAGGGAAGAGCACTGCTGTGAGGAACTGACTCTGCTGGGTTTCGAACCCTGGTTTACATGCTGCTAAACCTCTTCCTTACCACTACACCACCCTGCCTTTTGCAAATGTACCTGAGATCTGGTAACCTTGACTCTATAAGCATTGGTATCAGTGACAAGTCTCTTCAGCTGTGTCTGGTCATGTGTCTGGTTCTTGGCCTATAAAAGCCACTTCCTGTCTCTGTACCTTTGCCAGATTATTGTGGTTCCTGTACTCTCTAATCAAGCTTGTTCCTGTTTCTCCTACCTGTTGCTGATTTTGGACCGTTTTGACTTTGCTGCTTCTCCTTCCCACTGACCTCGGCTTGCCTCACTACGATTATCATCTCTCTGTTCCAGTCTCCCATCTCTGCTTAAGACCAGAAGGCCACTCAAGGCTCAGGGGCTCAACCACCTGGGTAACGAGTGGCTACCTCTGGCAGAAAACATTGCTGATCTGGCTACTGGACTCCAAAACTTTGTAACATCAATATCATTACAGAATAATCTGGCCCATTCATGGAGACCGTCGGATCAGATTCTGCATTGGCCCAGCAGGTTGCTTTTAATGCACAGACCATTCAAGTGCTGCAGGATCAGGTAGCTGAACTGCAAAATGAAGTTCGATCAATGCATGGTGAGCTTACCAGCTACAGGGCACATGATGTTGTGGCTGCTGCTGCTACTACTGTTACACCTGCACAAGATGCCCGCTTGCCTCTACCAGAAAAATTTGGAGGAGACCGCAAAAAATTTAGGGGTTTCCTAAATCAATGCCGTTTGCATTTTATGATGTTACCTAACCGTTTTCCATCTGAAAGAGAGAAGGTGGGATTTATTTTCTCCCTATTCAAAGATGAAGCCCTGGCTTGGGGCTCCCCTTTTCTGGAACAGGACAGTCCAGTCTTGGGAAATTTAAAAGACTTTCTTGAGGCCATGTGCCTAGTTTTTGATGACCCCAATCGCTGTGCTACAGCAGAAGCCACTCTCCTTCATTTACATCAAGGGAGGCGCTCTGTGGCTGAATATGCTGCTGAATTCAGACAGTGGGTTGCTGATACTACTTGGAACCAATCAGCCCAGAGGTTCCACTTCAGAAAGGGTCTCTCAGAAGCTATAAAAGATGAGTTAGCTCGTGTTGATCTTCCTGTTGAGTTTGATGCATTTGTGCGGTTGGCTATCCGTATTGATCGGAGACTTTCAGAAAGAAGATTGGAAAGACAGGGCTCTTTTAACCCCTTAAGGACACATGACGTGTGTGACATGTCATGATTCCCTTTTATTCCAGAAGTTTGGTCCTTAAGGGGTTAAACCAAGTGCTACTCCTACTTTCTATTCAAGAATTTCTACTCCGACCCCACAAACACCTACAGAATCTGAACCTGAGGCTATGCAGGTAGATCTAATAAGAGTGTCATTATCCAATGAAGAAAAACAGTGGCGACGCACTCACAATTTATGCCTGTATTGTGGTAGTGCAGGGCATTATGCCATCAATTGCCCTAGCAAGTCTAAAAGAACAATAGCTATGATTGCTGAGGGTGCACAGATTCAACACCAATCCCAGATTTCAGACCAACTGGATTCTGTCACACAACCCTTGTTTTCTCTGGCTCAGGGTGAAGAGGGTATGATGACTCAACATCCTCATTTGGTGGTGCCTATCACTTTGCAATATGGTGATAATAAAAATTTCAACTACAGCTATGATAGATTCTGGAGCAGGCGGAAACTTTATGGATATAAAATTTGCAGCAGGAAATAAAATTCAGTCTATCCCTAAATCTTCACCTGTGTTAATGGAAACAGTAGACGGTTCTCCACTCACGTCAGGCCCGGTTACACATGAGACTGTGCCCTTAAAATTGATGCTGGAAGTGAATCACCATGAGTCTATATCTTTCCACCTAATTTCCTCAACACAGTTTCCAGTGATTTTGGGTATACCCTGGCTTGCTCTGCATAACCCACAGATTGATTGGAAGACTAGAACTTTGTCCTTTCCTTCAGAACACTGCTTAATAAATTGTCAACCCTCTAAGGCAACAACTGTTGCCACAACAATTAATGAAATGGTTGATACAAACTTAACTAAGCTTCCTCTACAATATCGGGATTTTGCAGATGTCTGTGATAAGAAGAATACTGATCAGCTTCCACCTCACAGGCCTTATGATTGCCCCATAGAGCTGCTACCTGGAGCTGCTATCCCATTTGGCCGTATATACTCCCTTTCTGAGCCTGAATTGAAAGCACTTCGTGAATACATACAAGAAAATCTTGCCAAAGGCTTTATTCGACCATCTACTTCTCCAGCAGGAGCTCCTATATTCTTTGTAGAAAAGAAAGATGGCAGTCTACGGCCATGTGTCGATTACAGGGACATTAATAAAATCACTGTTAAAAAACGCTATTCCGGGGGGCGGAGCCAAGCAGCGGACCAGAGCAGACGCACTTACCCGCAGCTCCGAGGCACGCCACGACTAAATCGATGATACCGCGAAATCAAGTGCAGCCACCGGGATACTAACACCTCCAAAAGGTAGAGGAGGTGTACGCGAACAGGCGGATGCCATTCGTTTTTCCCGCGACCGCCAAAACTCGGCGCCGAGGCCCTCGGGCCTACCAAGTAGGCGGCCTGCGCCTGCAAAGCGACCCATACTGGCTCGGAGTGGGCCTGGAAGGGGAAACAGCCTTTGAGTGCAGCGGCCAAACCTCTCTGAACGGAGCTATGGTGCGCAAATCACAGAAAGCCAGCCAGCCCTCAAACAGGGACGGTCAGGACATCAGCCAGATGCTGACCCCCAGGACCAGGGAAGCAACCCCCCCTGGCCCCTCCGACCAACCTGCCGCAAAGCTCTTTATGCCGGAGGCCCCGGCGATTGCTGATGGACACGCTCCGTCTACTAAACAGGACATTTATAACCTACTAGTGCACATCCAGCAATCGTTCTCGACAGAGCTCAAATCTGTGCAGAATGAGGTCCAAGCAGTGACAACCAGGGTCTTACAGTCTGAAGGGGAAATCACATGCCTGAAACAAGGCATGGACACCATCAACGACTCTGTGCAACTCCTTCAAACAGCACAAGTACATCAAGGCATCAGGCTGGCCCAACTGGAGGATAGAGAGCGGAACAGGAATATCAAAATCCGCGGAGTGGTAGACACACTCCCGCCTGAGGAACTCCCCCACCTTGTCAGACGTCTAGTCTCCTCCATCTTGCCCGCTAAAGACGCGAAACTCATAGCCTTCGATGGTATGTACCGCATAGCGAAATCTTCACAAGCCCCAGCTAAGGCCCCGCGAGACATTATTCTTTGTTGCCAGACCCTTGCCGACAAGAACAGGCTCCTCAACGCAGTAAGGGGCAAGACCCCATTACAATTTGAACAGCACACCCTTACGTTCTTCCAGGACCTCAGCAGGGCCACCCTGCTTTGGCGAAAATCGATGCAGTCAATCACGAAAACCCTGCAAGGGGCTGGACTCCCGTACAGGTGGTCTTTCCCCAGAGCCCTCACAGTCACCAAAAATGGACAGACTTTCAAGGCAACGGAACCCGCGGAGGAGGCAGCGTTTCTACAGGCGCTTGGACTACAGGCCCAGACTAGCACGGAGGGGGCAAACAACTCATGGGACGCCTCCAGAATACACCCTTTAGTACCCAGCGGCACCGGCGACTCGGTGGCCTGAACCGCACCGGGACTTAAATCTATGTTCCTTTTGATTCACTTTGACATTTACTGTTTTACACTGTATACTGATACTACATCGACCGTCTAACTTTTAAGTATCTGAAAAGTGTAATGTTATGCCTTCTTGCTGAATGTCACAATTAGAATACTAGAGCTGAGATCCCCTGGTTATACTACTGAACCGTACCGGGACTTAAATCTACGTTATATTCCTTTTGATTTACTTTAGCATTTACTGTTTTACATTGTTTATCGACACTACATCGACCGTTTAACTTTTAAGTATCTGTAAAGTGTAATGTCTTGCCTTCTTGATGAATGTCACAACTAGAATACTAGAGCTGAGATCTCCTGGTTATATTACTGAACCGTACCAGGACTTAAATCTACGTTATATTCCCTTTGATTTACTTTAACATCTACTGTTTTACAATGTTTCCCGATACTACATCGACCGTTTAACTTTTAAGCATATGAAAAGTGTAACGTCTTGCCTTCCTGATGAATGTCATAATTAGAATACTAGAGCTGAGATCCCCTGGTTTTATTACTTTGAGACCCCCCACATACGCCACTAATCAACAACAGGGCTCAGACATACAAAATGACGATCACTCCCACCCCCCCATGGCCCCAAAGGTTAGGGGGCACTTATACCACTAGTAGGAGTTACACCCCATACCCCTGAACAATCTCGGTCTGCCTAGACCATTTACTAGACCTAGATATCTAACGTTGGCAACCTACCACTCGAAACTCCTATATGAAACTAGCCATCACCTAGATGTATAAAATGAAAAAAGGGGCTACCTCCTAAAGGACAACGCAACACATGTACAACCACATTGTTCAAAATACCTAATGTCTTTTACATTGTCTAACTGTAATGTATCACCCGAACAAAATAAAGAATTAAAAAAAAAAAAAAAAAAAAACGCTATTCCTTGCCTCTCATTCCTGAACTTCTGGAGAGACTTTGTTCAGCTAAAATATTTACGAAGCTTGATCTACGGGGGGCATATAATCTGGTTCGCATAAGACCAAATGATGAATGGAAAACAGCTTTCAGAACCAGGTACGGACATTACGAATATCTAGTAATGCCATTTGGGCTTTGTAATGCCCCTGCAACTTTTCAGCATCTAATCAATGATGTACTACGGGATCTCCTGGATCAGTTTGTTGTGGCATATTTGGATGATATCCTGATATTTTCTGATAATCTTGAAAATCACAGAAAACAGGTCTGCATTGTTCTTGAGCGCCTTCGTACCCACCACCTATACATTAAACTGGAAAAATGTGAGTTTGAACAAACAGAAATTCAATTCCTGGGATATGTAATAACTCCTAAAGGTTTAAGTATGGACGCAAGTAAAATTAAAGCTGTGCTGGACTGGCCCATCCCCAAGAATGAAAAAGATATTCAGAGATTTGTGGGGTTTGCCAATTTTTACAGGCGTTTCATTAAGAATTTCTCTGCCGTTATTACACCGATCACTGAACTTACACGTAAAGGGACTTCTTTTCAGTGGTCCAATAAGGCTGACACTGCATTTTCCAGATTAAAGACTCTGTTTACATCTGCCCCTATCCTGGTACATCCTCAGCCAGAATTGCCATTTACTGTAGAGGTAGATGCTTCTGATTCAGCTGTTGGGGCTATACTGTCTCAAAGGACTGGACCTAAGATGTTGTTACATCCATGTGCCTTCTATTCCCGCCAGATGTTACCAGCAGAAAGAAATTATGACATAGGGAATAAAGAACTTTTGGCTATAAAAGCTGCCTTTGCCGAATGGAGACATCTCTTGGAGGGAGCCACCCATCCAATTACTGTCCTCACAGATCACAAAAATCTGGAATGTATTCAATCAGCTAAGAGACTGTCAGCCAGACAAGCACGCTGGTCCCTCTTTTTCTCAAGGTTTAATTTTTTGATTTCATACCGCCCTGGTTCCAGAAATGGCAAGGCAGATGCCTTGTCTAGGATAGCTGACCCCCTCCATACTACAGTAACCAAAGCCACCATCTTGCCTGAGAGTAGATTTTTAGGAGTTACCTTTCCTTCTGATCTAATGTCTCGCATTAAAAAGGGTTACGCTGATGATCCAGTTTTTCGTGATCCTCCTCGTGATCTTCATATGACCATGCTTAATGGGTTTTGGATTTTTCAACAACGTCTGTTTGTTCCAGAATCAGTGCGACTGGACGTTTTACGTCTCTACCATGACTCAAAACCAGCAGGTCATCCAGGAATCCGAAAGACACAAGAACTACTTACCCGATCCTTTTGGTGGCCTAAATATTATGAGGATGTTAAGAAGTATGTGTCCTCTTGTGATGTATGTGCCAGACATAAGACTCCTCGCTCATCCCCTGTTGGCATGCTTCAGCCTCTTCCTATTCCTCATCGTCCCTGGGGATCTATTTCCATGGACTTTATTGTGGAACTACCTCCCTCTAAGGAACACACTACCATTCTTGTTGTTGTGGACCAGTTAACTAAGATGAGTAATATCATACCTGCTTGTGGTCTCCCTTCAGCTAAACAGACTGCTGACCTAGTTATTCAGGAAATATTTCGCTTGCATGGAGTGCCTGATGAAGTAATTTCTGACAGGGGAGTGCAATTTACATCTCATTTTTGGAAATATTTTTGTTCTATTCTAGGTATTAATGTAAATCTGTCGTCAGCTTTTCATCCACAAAGTAATGGACAGACTGAGCGAACCAACCAGACGTTAGAACAATATTTGCGGTGCTATATTAGTTACCTGCAGGATGACTGGCTGGATTTTCTACCCACGGCGGAATTTGCCTATAACAATGCCCAACACTGCTCCACTTCTCTGAGCCCATTTTTTGCTATTTATGGTTACCATCCAACCTTTCTAGTGAGTCTCCCAATTACTACTTCCATTCCTGCAGTCACTGACCGGCTAACCGCCTTACGAGATTCCCAAGAACTGTTGAAGAAGACTCTTTCGGAGGCTCAGGAATGTTACAAAAGAGCTGCTGATAGGCATAGAAAGGAGGCCCCAGTTTATCATGTTGGTGACAAGGTTTGGCTGTCAACAAAGAATCTTAAACTTAGGATTCCTTCTCATAAATTGGGTCAAAAGTTCATGGGACCTTTTGAGATCATCGCTCAGATCAATGCTGTCACCTTCCGTCTGCAACTTCCAGATTCCATGAAAATACATCCAGTGTTTCACGTTGCACTGCTTAAACCTTTTCATGAAAATACTTTCCCTGGTCGAGCCCTGCCTGCCCCACCACCAGTCCTCGTGGATGGTGAAGATTAATACGAGGTGGAAAAAATTCTTGACTCCAGGATATTCCGCAACAAGCTTCAATATTTGGTTCTTTGGAAAGGCTATGGTGAAGAGGATAGATCATGGGAACCAGTGGACAATATTCATGCTCCTGATCTTCTTCAGTCTTTCCATGCACAGTACCCTGCTAAACCAGGAAATAGGGCATCCAGAGGCTGCGCCTGTAGAGGTGGGAGTAATGTAACTGACTCTGCTGGTTTTCGAACCCTGGTTTACATGCTGCTAAACCTCTTCCTTACCACTACACCACCCTGCCTTTTGCAAATGTACCTGAGATCTGGTAACCTTGACTCTATAAGCATTGGTATCAGTGACAAGTCTCTTCAGCTGTGTCTGGTCATGTGTCTGGTTCTTGGCCTATAAAAGCCACTTCCTGTCTCTGTACCTTTGCCAGATTATTGTGGTTCCTGTACTCTCTAATCAAGCTTGTTCCTGTTTCTCCTACCTGTTGCTGATTTTGGACCGTTTTGACTTTGCTGCTTCTCCTTCCCACTGACCTCGGCTTGCCTCACTACGATTATCATCTCTCTGTTCCAGTCTCCCATCTCTGCTTAAGACCAGAAGGCCACTCAAGGCTCAGGGGCTCAACCACCTGGGTAACGAGTGGCTACCTCTGGCAGAAAACATTGCTGATCTGGCTACTGGACTCCAAAACTTTGTAACATCAATATCATTACAACTGCGCTCCCCTCCAGCCGCTTACTTCCTGTAGCATGGCCGAGCAACGCCCAGAGCTTTGCCTCCTACTGCCCGCCCAGCCTCTTACCCTGCTGTCTACCGCAGGCTGTGTGGAGGGGCGGTGATATAAATTACATCATATCCCTGCTCCCTGGGTACCACACAGCGGGGCTGGTACTCATTGATGAGGCTGGGCTGCAAGACAGGACTCCCACAGAGCTGGACAACATGCACCCCAGGAACCAGGTTGAACAGTTGTAAGTATGTAGTTGTGACTGTCTTTCTATGCATGTATGTATGTCTCTGTATGCCTGTATATATGTCAGTTACATACATGTATGTAACTGAATACCTTTATGTCTCTATATGTACGTATGTATGTGTCTGTATGTCTTTGTATGCATGTTTCTATATGCCCGTAGGTATGTCTCTGTATGCATGTATGTCTCTGTATGTGTGTATGTCTCTGCCTGTATGTCTCTGTGTGTCTATATGTCTCTGTTTGATTATGTCTTTGTTTGTTTGACAGTGTACCTGTTTGACTTTGATTGTGTGCCTTTTATGACTGTGTGTCTGACAACGATGCGTATGTGCCTGTGGCTTGGGAGGAAAGACACACACAAAGGGATCTGGAGGGGAGGGGCACACAAATTGGACTTAGGTGAAAAAGAGCCACACAGATAGACTGTGGTGGAGAAGGAGACAAAAAAAGGGGCTTGGGTAAGAAAAAGACACAGAAAGGGGGTGGGGTAAGAATGACACAATGGGGCTGGGGTAAGAAAGAGACAAACCACGGGTAGCAGAGGCTGAGTGAGCATCATGGGACATGGTGTTTGCAAACATCAGAAACATAGTTATGTATCACTGACAAAGAGTACCCTGTTATAGAAAATATGTCTGTATTGTTTAATGCTTTAAAAAACACTTGGATATGATGTAAAAAAAAAAAAAAAAGAAGAAAGGGGCTGGGGTAAGAAAGATACACAGAAAGGGGGGGAGTAAGATACATACAAAGGGGGCTGTAAGACACACTATAGGGGGAATAAAATACACTAGAACACAGAAGGGGTAAGAAATTCAAAAGGGGGGGGGAGGGGGTTACCAGAAGACAAAACAGGTGAAGATGCATTTTTTTTTTGAGGGGTGGGCTTGGGGCGGCAAATTGCCTCTAGTGGTTGACTACCAGAAAGTCAGTAGAGGCGCTTCCTGGAGTTTCTTGGCACATGCCCCATAGCCTAGGAAAGCATTAGATTGCTGAGTTCATCAAGATTTATGATCTCAGCCATGAAGATAAGGCCAGCCGCAGCAACACTGGCGCATTATGGGGACAAGGAGAGTAAAATCACCTTTTCAGTGTAATTGGCGCGGGGCTGGCCACCTTAACAGCCATGCCAGCACATATTTATATTCCTGACACAATACTATTACTTTAAGTAATGTTTTAGACAAAGCATGTCAAACTCGCGGCCCACGGCCCGCATGCGGCCCACAAGGACTATCTTTGTGGCCTGGCGAGCCGCGGGTACATGCTGGTGTTAAAGCAGAGTAGGCATCTGCTTTCCCCATATTGCAGGTGCCTACTCTGCTAACACTTACCTGGCCGGGGAGGAGGGCCAGCGAGGGAGCTCAGTGTTCCTGCTCCTCACTGTTCCTGTAGTGAAGCCAGGCGCCGGAATATGACGTCATATTCCAGCACCCGGCATCACTAAACCGCGCACGGGAGCAGATAGAAGGACCCCAAGGAGATGCCCCACATCGGCTCCAAAAGGTAGGGAGCAATAAAGAAAAGTATGTGTGTGTCTGTATGTTTGTGTCTATCTGTGTATGTTTGTGTGTGTGCGTCTGTCAGTGAGTATGTATGTGTGTGTGTGCGTGTCTGTCAGTGTGTCTGTCTGTGAGGGGATCAGATTTGGCACAGGGTGGTAGAAGGGGTGCTGTGGTTTAGTAGAGGTGGGGACTGGGATTTAGTAAAGGGGATGCTGTGTTTTTTTTATACTGTACTTTTTAAAATAAACCTACGTTTCTATGAAAATGTAAGGGTGTTTTTTTTTTTGCGGCCCACATAAACTTACATCTTGTTTATGTGGCCCGTGCCAGACTTTGAGTTTGACATGCTTGTTTTAGACAGTCTTTTTCTCTGGGTTCAAATACTGTTATGTGCTCACTCACACCTATGCGCGAGAATTTTTCTAGAATCTAGTCTTCACTATTATAAAGGCTAGCAAGTAAAGTAAAATACTTCCATATTCCAATATTTATCTTGTAAATCATTTTCCCTTAGCTAATTTGGAATTAATGATATATATCAACCATTGTGTAAACTTGGCATTGCACAAAGGCAGAGGCACAATATAGCATTAGAAATGCAGTGCTGTATTTAAATAAGTATGCATGTGTAATTTGTCATGCAAATAAAGTTTTATTATATTCTATGCAGAATTACTGATTGATTTAGTCTAGGTTCAATGGCAGAACAACTTCCAGGATCTTTGATCTTCTTTCATCGTCATGCATTTCAGTTATGTGTAGTAATACTGTTTCTATGGTACTAAGATCGCTTGTTTCCTCCTGGGTCACCTTCAGGACATCTGGAGAACCTCCAGAGATGGTAAATTAGTAGAACAGCATCTTCACAGAGAACTAGTGAAAAATCGCAACATTCCTTATATTCTCTTTTACAATATAAATAGCAGGCTTGTGCATTTGGTTTCAAATAACTTGCAGTTCGTCAGAATTTTGGGTGATCAGCAGGTCGTTCAAATTCTATAACTTGGAATCACCATATGACTGAATCATGAAAACGACCTAGATGGACATTGGAAAAACAGTTTCACTTGATCTGTGATTTGGAGTTCTGTACATGGAACTTTAAAAAATAGATAAATGATTGATGGGAAAAAAACATGATTGATGGTTAGGGGACAGACACTAAATGTTGAATTTATTCACAGATCAAGTGATATGTGACTAACAGAGAGAATAAAACAGGAGCAGTAAAAATAAATAAATCTGTATTTATTTATTCTATATACTGATCAGTCACAACATTAAAACTATCTGCCTAATATCCCAATATGTAGGTCCTCCTCGTGCTGCCAAAAGTAACATTGCCCAGAGCATAACACTGCCTCCGCCGGTATGCCTGCTCCCCATAGTGCATCCTGCTGCCATCTCTTCCCCAGGTACACACACACACACACTCTGCCATCCACATGATCTAAAAAAAAAACATGATTCATTAGACCAGGCAACTGATTCATTATGCTAAACCTGCTTAGTGTCCATTTAACCCCTTAAGACCGGAGGGCGTACAATTACGTCCTTTTTTAAGCGGCTCTAAACGCCGCCGGTAGTCCCCCTGCTGGCTGGAAATAAAATAAAATTAATTAAATAAGTGTAAAAAAAATATAAATATATATATACTTAGATCATTTATATATATATATATATATATACACATATACATACACACACATACACTGTCTAGGTGTATTTTACTATTAATATATATATATATAATTATATATACCGTATATACTCGAATATAAGCCGACCCGAATATAAGCCGAGGCCCCTAATTTTACCCCCAAAAACTGGGAAAACTTATTGACTCGAGTATAAGACTAGGGTGGGAAATGCAGCAGCTACTGGTAAATTTCTAAATAAAATTAGATCCTAAAAAAAAATATATTAATTGAATATTTATTTTACAGTGTGTGTGTATGAATGCAGCGTGTGTGTATGAATGCAGAGTGTGTGTATGAGTGCAGAGTGTGTGTATGAGTGCAGCGTGTGTATGAATGCAGCGTGTGTATGAGTGCAGCGTGTGTATGAGTGCAGCGTGTGTATGAGTGCAGCGTGTGTGTATGAGTGCAGCGTGTGTGTATGAGTGCAGTGTATGAATGCAGTGTGTGTATGAGTGCAGCGTGTGTGTATGAGTGCAGCGTGTGTGTATGAGCGCAGTGTGTGTATGAGTGCAGTGTGTATGAGTGCAGTGTGTGCGTATGAATGCAGTGTGTGTGTGTGTGTATGAGTGCAGCGTGTGTGTATGAATGCTGTGTGTGTATGAATGCTGTGTGTGTATGAGTGCAGTGTGTGTGTGTGTGTGTGTGTGTGTGTGTTGCAGAGCCTTGGTGGGGGATGGGCAATTTTATTTTTATTTTAATATTTTTCATTATTATGTCTTATTATTACATTTAATTATTATTATTTTTTTTATTATTATTTCTTATTTTTAAATGTAATTATTATTATTTTATTACCTCTCCTGCAGCTCCTGTCAGCTCTCTCCTCCTCCGCGCTGTCCGTTCAGCTCTTCTGTCAGCTCACACTGTAAATCTCTGACCGAGGTGCTGAACGGACGGCGCGGAGGAGGAGAGAGCTGACAGGAGCTGCAGGAGAGGTAAGTTACAGCTCTGCCAGCCCCAGTCTGTATTATGGCAATGCAAAAAATGTGCTGAAAAACTCGGCTTATACTCGAGTATATACGGTATATATATATATATTAATATCAAATTACACGTAGACTGATACTGATTAAATATATATATAATTATTGTTATATATAATATAAAAAAAATATGTAAATACGTACAAAAATAAAATTAAAAAAATTATTACAAATAAATTATTAAAAAATATATAGATGTGTTTTATTTCGTTCTAACTGTATTGTGATTGTGGCGAAACCGACCTCGCCACGTGTCCTTGGAGGGGGCTGATTGCCCGCCTCTTGCCTTTGGACTATGGACCAGACTTTATGGGAATGTGATACCCCAGATAGCCATACCATGGAGCCTATTCACATAATGAAAGACTATGGGAAAGACTTTAGCTCCATGGCAATTGTACTGTGTGAGTAGGATCTGCGCGCTATTCGGTAGTTTTGTGCGCGCAGATCTCAGCTATCTGGGGATAGGTGAAATGTCTGTGTGTTATGTGTAAATGTGACTTTATGTATTTTAAAGTGTTTTATGTCGTTTTGCAACCATGTGGTTAATGGAGTCTGCCTCTAGTCCTGGATAATTGGATTACTTCTCCAATTAACTCCAGGGCAGAAGGAGGAAACCGGGGTGCATTGTGGGGATGTTTTTCTGCCAGCCAGGAGGGACAAAATATACTTTTAGTAACTTTTGAACCCCTGGTCGGATTCATGCCATTTTTTTAATATGTTGTTCCCCTGAATGGATTGATTGTGGATATGTATTTTTATGTGAATGTGATGTATGGTTTTAAAGTTATGAAAGTTGTGTAAAAGTATATTTTACACTGTATGCATAATGGGATTATGTGTCACACTAAGGGGAGGGGATGTGTGGGAGGTAACATCTATGTCATTGGTTCTTTTATGCCTCCTCCTGGGTGTGGCCTGTATGTGTGAGTTGGAAATAAAAGCCAGGCTGGATGAGCCAGTCCAGAGTTCCTGCTTAACCCTGAAGCTGAAGTGTTGTCTCATTCTTGGGGGGAATTTGACTGTATGCCGACTGCCAGGAGTGTAAGCTGTCCGTATTGCTTTTCCTGTTCGGCTGCTTCCAGGGTTCGTGTGTCTGCTGTTCGAGTGTTGGTGAATCCGTGCAGTTTGGGAGTTCGGGGAATTGGTGCTTATAGTAGCTGCTGGTCTATCTAAAGGGGATTATCGCCTAAACTGGGTTTTATTCCCTTTTATGCTGAAACGGTCCGCAACGATTGGTGGCAGCGGTGGGATCGTTCCTACAACCAGAGGGACAGCTACAGACAACACCATTCCTGGATTACAAAGTGAGGGCAACGCCAGTACCCGTACAGCGACCCTATCTACGAAGGATTTTTGGAAAATGGGCAACACGCACACCTGGGCAACACGCACACCTGAGGAAGAGAGTGAATTAGAATGGAGAGATAATGCCCGGATAGAATTATGGTATGATGCCCTGGAAGAAGTCCAGTATCAACAGCAGCAGGGCTTTCCTGGTGCCGCATACCAGTTGGAGGAACAAATGGCCTGGCGGATGCCGCTTCTGGGGGACCAACCCGGAGGGGAGCGGGTAAGACAACTTGAGTACCTCGTGGAAAGGGAACTGAGCCTGGACGTCTCATACCGGGCACTGTGGTGGTGCACTGTCCAGCCAGAGACGTGGAGGGCAGAGGGCATCCAGCCGGAGGGGGATCACTACACTAGCCCTGGCCTGTTGTGGAAGGCCCTAACAGAAGACGTCGACTTCGGCAGTCCAGCAGAGTCACGGTACTGGGCTATCGTGCATTACCGGAGTGAGATGTTACAGGGCCCGAGATCTATTGGACTGGGACAAGACCTCCGCCGTTTCGCTGCCATGGAACAAGGGCTGGAGATGGACTATGTAGAACTATTAAATTCCGGCCAGCCGCAGAGCAGGGACGCAGACCGGGAAAACTGGGTGGCAGACCCAGACCTGCTAGCCTACAGCTGGGAAAACGGGGCCGAGGTACCTCCTGGTTCACTACCAGCTGCAGAAGTGGGGGACCTCATGGACTGGCCCTGGAGAGACCCACAGATGGCCGGGGGAGATGGGACCGAGATCTCTCTACCGGCCCTACAGGGATGCTGGGCAGTCGGCCCAGATCCCCAGCGGCAGTGTGTGTCCCAGGGAGCAGAAGGTGCAGTCCTTCCTCCCCAGCGGCAGTGTGTACCCCAGGGAGCTGATGGTGTCGTCCATCCTCCCCAGCGGCAGTGTGTGCCCCAGGGAGCAGAAGGTGCAGTCCTTCCTCCCCAGCGGCAGTGTGTACCCCAGGGAGCTGATGGTGTAGTCCATCCTCCCCAGCGGCAGTGTGTGTCCCAGGGAGCAGAAGGTGCCGTCCTTCCTCCCCAGCGGCAGTGTGTACCCCAGGGAGCTGATGGTGTCGTCCATCCTCCCCAGCGGCAGTGTGTGCCCCAGGGAGCAGAAGGTGCAGTCCTTCCTCCCCAGCGGCAGTGTGTACCCCAGGGAGCTGATGGTGTCGTCCATCCTCCCCAGCGGCAGTGTGTAACCCAGGGAGCGGATGGTGTCGTCCTCCCTCCCCAGCGGCAGGCTGAGTTACAGGGGGCAGAGGTTGTTGTTCCTGCCCCCCAGCAGCAAAGTGATATGCCAGGAAGGCAGTGTGAAGTGAAGGGAGAGGAGAGCAGCGTCCTCCCTCCCCAGCGGCAGTGGGTGTCCCAGGGAGCAGAAGGTGCCGTCCTTCCTCCCCAGCGGCCGTGTGTACCCCAGGGAGCTGATGGTGTCGTGCATCCTCCCCAGCGGCAGTGTGTCCTGCAGGGAGCAGAGACAGTCAGTCTCGCACCCCAGCAGCAGGACAAGAGAAGGAAAGGGGAGACAGCTGGTCCCCCTTTCCACCAGCAGAGAGAATGGCAGGGAGAGGAGCCTGCTAGCCTCTCTCCCCAGCGGCAGTTTACCGTCCAGAGAGAGGAGCTTGTTACACCCTCTCTCCAGCGGCAGCCTAACCCACCAAGGGGAGATGTTAAGCCCCACATCCGTGCAGATGGGACCGTAGTCTCTGCACTTACAGCACCAGGGGTAGGGACGGTCGGTCCTGTCCCCCAGCCACAGAGCGATATATCCAAAGTGGAGACAGTCAATCTCCAGCAACCAGGCTACTCCCGGGGTAGTGCTGGCACCAGGACAGAGTACCGCTGGACTCTGCACCCTCAGCAACCCACCAAGGCAGCCTACCAGTCCCCCACACAGCCGTGGTAAGGCACCTGGACATGGACAAGATTCTCCCTTACCCAGGTGTAGTAATGGTTTATTGTGGGTGGGCTGTACTGCTGTTTCTGTCTTGTGGGTGGGCTGCTGGACTAACAAGGGCACTGACCGGCAGGAGGTCAAGTACCCTGTTAGTCTGGGGGGTAAAGGGGAGAAGTGTGGCGAAACCGACCTCGCCACGTGTCCTTGGAGGGGGCTGATTGCCCGCCTCTTGCCTTTGGACTATGGACCAGACTTTATGGGAATGTGATACCCCAGATAGCCATACCATGGAGCCTATTCATATAATGAAAGACTATGGGAAAGACTTTAGCTCCATGGCAATTGTACTGTGTGAGTAGGATCTGCGCGCTATTCGGTAGTTTTGTGCGCGCAGATCCCAGCTATCTGGGGATAGGTGAAATGTCTGTGTGTTATGTGTAAATGTGACTTTATGTATTTTAAAGTGTTTTATGTCGTTTTGCAACCATGTGGTTAATGGAGTCTGCCTCAAGTCCTGGATAATTGGATTACTTCTCCAATTAACTCCAGGGCAGAAGGAGGAAACCGGGGTGCATTGTGGGGATGTTTTTCTGCCAGCCAGGAGGGACAAAAGATACTTTTAGTAACTTTTGAACCCCTGGTCGGATTCATGCCATTTTTTAATATGTTGTTCCCCTGAATGGATTGATTGTGGATATGTATTTTTATGTGAATGTGATGTATGGTTTTAAAGTTATGAAAGTTGTGTAAAAGTATATTTTACACTGTATGCATAATGGGATTATGTGTCACACTAAGGGGAGGGGATGTGTGGGAGGTAACATCTATGTCATTGGTTCTTTTATGCCTCCCCCTGGGTGTGGCCTGTATGTGTGAGTTGGAAATAAAAGCCAGGCTGGATGAGCCAGTCCAGAGTTCCTGCTTAACCCTGAAGCTGAAGTGTTGTCTCATTCTTGGGGGGAATTTGACTGTATGCCGACTGCCAGGAGTGTAAGCTGTGCGTATTGCTTTTCCTGTTCGGCTGCTTCCAGGGTTCGTGTGTCTGCTGTTCGAGTGTTGGTGAATCTGTGCAGTTTGGGAGTTCGGGGAATTGGTGCTTATAGTAGCTGCTGGTCTATCTAAAGGGGATTATCGCCTAAACTGGGTTTTATTCCCTTTTATGCTGAAACGGTCCGCAACAGTGATATTAATATATATATTGTAACGGATCACCTGGCACCCCGACCTGGTACCTCCGTTAATGGATGCTCCTAGTGCTTCCTGAGGACTCCAAGCACTCTGGCAGACACCACAATCACCGAATCCGAGAAACCTTTTAAATTCTCCCAAGCATATGAATGCTGTAGACCATTGAATAGGAACCATACGAATAGGCTTGTACTCCTAGCAGTCAACTGGAACAGCATACAATAAATCCTTCCCCCAATAATGAGACGACACATCACTTTGAGGTTAAAACAGGAACTCTGGACTGGCTCATCCAGCCTGGCTTTTATTACACTAATCCACATACAGGCCACACCCAGGGGGAGGCATAAAATAACCAATCACATACATGGTTCAGCCCACACATCCCCTCCCCTCAGATAACATTAAACTCAATTATCCGGTACACTTTTTCAGCCAAGTTCTGGATGTACCCCAAAACCCGGGGGTACACCTTTAAATCCAGCATCGCTGGATAGCCCTTATTCAGGGGGACAACATATCCAAAATTCAAGTAATTCGGATGAATGGTTCGGGAGATATGGGGTTCCAAAGATTTGACCGACCGCATGGGTAAAGTATCCGAAAACAGTTCCATGCATTTTGGCCCTGCGGTCGGTCACAAACAAGGGAATGAAAACAGACGAATTGCCTGTGTTATAGAGCCTGGAGAGGGTTTGAATGAATTCCCTTGTTTGTGGGGTTCTTTCTACCGAACGGTGGGTCATTCGGTAGTTTCCATACGAATTTCTGGAAGTATGGAGGTCTCAGCGGTGTTTGCCTAGTCAAGTGTCCGATTTTAGTTCCAGACACTCGACGGCAAAACACCGCTGTTCGGTAGTTTAAGATGGCCGCCGCCACGTGTTTGTTTCCCGAATGGCGGCCACCCAGAGGACAAAGAATACATTACACTGATTGCCAATTACCCGTTCGCAACATTGTTGCAAACTGTAATTGGAGGCACACTTATTCCTGGGTGGTCTGGTTGTTCGGTAGTTTCACTCAATATAATAAATGGAGTGATTCTACCGAACAATCAGTTGAATGCTGCATACATATCCCAGGTTAAACTTAATACACATATACACATATAATATTACAGGCAATATACTAGAATATGTATCACAGTCTTAAAGGGACAGTAGTCCCAAAAGTCCCAATATGTCCATAGATGCTGTTAAAAGGGCCAGTAGCAGCGATATACAGTACAATATGCCCCAAATAACCCAGGGGCCATAGTCAGCAGGTAGGAGGCTAGCAAACAGGCTTCTCCAGGGCCCAGTGGCGAGGTTGGTTTTGCCACATTTCTCCCCTTTTCCAAACAGACTAACAGGGTACCTGACCTCTTGCCGGTCAGTGCCCTTGTTAGTCCAGCAGCCCACCCACAAAACAGAAACAGCAGTACAGCCCACCCACAATAAATGGTTACTACACCTGAGTAAGAGAAAAACTTGTCCAGGTCCAGGTGCCTCACCATGGCTGTGTGGGGGACTGGTAGGCTGTTTTGATGGGTTGCTGAGTGGGCAGAGCCCAGCGGTACTCTGCCCTGGTGCCAGCACTACCCCGGGAGTAGTCTGGTTGGAGCCTTGCTGGAGACCGACTGCCTCCCCTTTAGCTGCGCAGCTCTGCTGCTGGAGACCGACTGTCTCCCCTTGAGTTACACAGCTCTGCTGCTGGAGACCGACTGTCTCCCCTTTAGTTACACAGCTCTGCTGCTGGAGACAGACTGTCTCCCCTTTGGCTAAACAGCCCTGTTGTGGGGGGGCAGGACCGACCGTCCCTACCCCCTGTGCTGGAAGTGCAGAGACCACGGTCCCATCTGCACAGGTGTGGGGCTTACAGTCTCCCCCTGGTACATTAAGCTGCCGCTGGGGAGAGGTGGTAACCAGCTCCTCTCCCATTAGAACACTCTGCCCATCGATGATCCGTCGCTGGGGAGAGGTGGTAACAATCTCCTCTCCCATTAGAACACTCTGCCCATTGATGGTCTGCCGCTGGGGAGAGGGGGTAACAATCTCCTCTCCCATGCCTACTTTCAGTCTTTGTGGAGGGAGACCGACTGTCTCTCCTCCCAATTCAGTGTCCTGCTGCTGGGGAATAGAGACTGGACTCTCTATTCCCAAACAATCATGCTGCTGCTGGGGGGTAGGACCAACTACCTCTGCCCCCTGTAACTCAGCCTTCCGCTGGGGTGGGAGGACGCTGCTCTCCTCTCCCTGCACTTCACACTGCCTTCCCGGCATATCACTCTGCTGCTGGGGGGTAGGACCAACTACCTCTGCCCCCTGTAACTCAGCCTGCCGCTGGGGAATGGAGACTGGGCTCCCAATTCCCTGCAATTCACACTGCCGCTGGGGAATGGAGACTGGGCTCCCAATTCCCAACAAATCACACTGCCGCTGGGGAGGGAGGACGGCCCCTTCAGCTCCCTGTAACTTGGGCGCAGAGACCACGGTCCCATCTGCGCTGGTGAGGGGTTTTCTGTCTCCCCTTGGTGGGTTAGGTTGTCGGTGGGGAGAGGGGGTATCAGGCGCCTCTCCCTGCACTGTAGACTGCCGCTGGGGAGCAGGGCTGACCCTCTGTACTCCCTGTAAGCAGGGCGCAGAGACCACAGTCCCATCTGCGCTGGTGAGGGGCTTACTGTCTCCCCTTGGTGAGCTGTGCTGCCGCTGGGGAGAGGTAATAACAGGCTCCTCTCCCTGAACCGCAGACTGCCGCTGGGGATCTGGGCCAACTGCCCAGCATCCCTGTAGGGCCGGTAGAGAGATCTCGGTCCCATCTCCACCTGCCATCTGTGGGTCTCTCCAGGACCAGTCTATGAGGTCCCCAACTTCTGCAGCTGGTAGTGAAGCAGGGGGTACCTCAGCCACATTTTCCCAGCTGTAGGCTAGCAGGTCTGGGTCTGCCACCCAGTTTTCCCGGTCTGCGTCCCTGCTCTGCGGCTGGCAGGAATTTAATAGTTCTACATAGTCCATCTCCAGCTCTCGTTCCATGGCAGCGAAACGGCGGAGGTCTTGTCCCAGTCCAATAGATCTCGGGCCCTGTATCATCTCACCTCGGTAATGAAAGATAGCCCAGTACCGTGACTCTGCTGGACTGCCGAAGTCGACATCCTCCACTAAGGCTTTCCACAACAGGCCAGGGCTCGTGTAGTTCTCCCCCTCTGGCTGGATGCCCTCTGCCCTCCACGTCTCTGGCTGGACAGTGCACCACCACAGTGCCCGGTATGAGGTGTCCAGGCTCAGTTCCCTTTCCACGAGGTACTCGAGTTGTCTTACCCGCTGCCCTCCAGGTTGGTCTCCCAGAAGCGGCATCCGCCAGGCCATTTGTTCCTCCAACCGGTATGCGACACCAGGAAGGCGCTGCTGCCGTTGATACTGGACTTCCTCCAGGGCATCGTACCATAATTCTATCCGGGCATTATCTCTCCATTCTAATTCACTCTCTTCCTCAGGTGTGTGTGTTGCCCAGGGGTCTACGAACCCCATTTTCCCAAATCTTTATGTAAACAGGGACGCTGTATGCACACCAGCGTCGCCCTCAATTTGTAAATCCAAACGCACTGTGTCTCCGAGCTGCTTTACCTCGCACTAGGACGCCATCCCACCGCTGCCACCAATGTAACGGATCACCTGGCACCCCGACCTGGTACCTCCGTTAATGGATGCTCCTAGTGCTTCCTGAGGACTCCAAGCACTCTGGCAGACACCACAATCACCGAATCCGAGAAACCTTTTAAATTCTCCCAAGCATATGAATGCTGTAGACCATTGAATAGGAACCATACGAATAGGCTTGTACTCCTAGCAGTCAACTGGAACAGCATACAATAAATCCTTCCCCCAATAATGAGACGACACATCACTTTGAGGTTAAAACAGGAACTCTGGACTGGCTCATCCAGCCTGGCTTTTATTACACTAATCCACATACAGGCCACACCCAGGGGGAGGCATAAAATAACCAATCACATACATGGTTCAGCCCACACATCCCCTCCCCTCAGATAACATTAAACTCAATTATCCGGTACACTTTTTCAGCCAAGTTCTGGATGTACCCCAAAACCCGGGGGTACACCTTTAAATCCAGCATCGCTGGATAGCCCTTATTCAGGGGGACAACATATCCAAAATTCAAGTAATTCGGATGAATGGTTCGGGAGATATGGGGTTCCAAAGATTTGACCGACCGCATGGGTAAAGTATCCGAAAACAGTTCCATGCATTTTGGCCCTGCGGTCGGTCACAAACAAGGGAATGAAAACAGACGAATTGCCTGTGTTATAGAGCCTGGAGAGGGTTTGAATGAATTCCCTTGTTTGTGGGGTTCTTTCTACCGAACGGTGGGTCATTCGGTAGTTTCCATACGAATTTCTGGAAGTATGGAGGTCTCAGCGGTGTTTGCCTAGTCAAGTGTCCGATTTTAGTTCCAGACACTCGACGGCAAAACACCGCTGTTCGGTAGTTTAAGATGGCCGCCGCCACGTGTTTGTTTCCCGAATGGCGGCCACCCAGAGGACAAAGAATACATTACACTGATTGCCAATTACCCGTTCGCAACATTGTTGCAAACTGTAATTGGAGGCACACTTATTCCTGGGTGGTCTGGTTGTTCGGTAGTTTCACTCAATATAATAAATGGAGTGATTCTACCGAACAATCAGTTGAATGCTGCATACATATCCCAGGTTAAACTTAATACACATATACACATATAATATTACAGGCAATATACTAGAATATGTATCACAGTCTTAAAGGGACAGTAGTCCCAAAAGTCCCAATATGTCCATAGATGCTGTTAAAAGGGCCAGTAGCAGCGATATACAGTACAATATGCCCCAAATAACCCAGGGGCCATAGTCAGCAGGTAGGAGGCTAGCAAACAGGCTTCTCCAGGGCCCAGTGGCGAGGTTGGTTTTGCCACATATATATATATATATTTATATCAAAATACACGTAGAACTAAATAATATATATATCTATATACATAAAGATCCTGGATATTTTAATAATGTGTCATTAAACTTTGGACTTTTAATTACGTGAGTGCAACCATCTCTTTGAATTCCTTGGATATTGAAGCTACTGTTTGGTTGGCACCCGGCCCCTAAGGGACATTTAAGCGTGAGTGCAGGAGCAATTTTTTTTTTTTTTTTTTTTATATACATAAATATATACGTAAATCCAAAATAGAATATTATATTCCATATAGCAGTCTATATGTGTAGCCATACTGCTCATCTGTGTCACTATGGTATAAAAGGTGCTTATGTGCAAACAAAGTGCATGGTGCATATAGTGCAAAGCTTAATAATAAAAGTATTTAAACTTTTAAAGTGACAAAACATAGTGACAAATCCTAAAGTGATAAAATAAAGTGGCTCCTATGTGCAATTATAATTGCTATCGGTGTGAAATAATTATTATTTCACACCGATAGCAATTATAATACTTTAAATACTTTTATTATTAAGCTTTGCACTATATGCACCATGCACTTTGTTTGCACATAATTAATTACAATTAGCGGGACCTGCCTGACAACCAGGGCCGGACTGGGAAAAAAATTAGGCCCGGGCATTTTTCAATCAGAGCGGCCCCCTAAGAAGGGGGCGGGGCCAGAGAGGGTGTGTTTTGTCATCACTAATGACAAGCACGCCCCCTCTCAAAGTGAGCATGTTGGTTCAATGCGCAGAGCCCCACTGAAGAGCTCTGGCATTAGAAAAAGGCCCTGAATTTGTTCTGCGCAGCGCAAGCAAATATAATAACATGTTTGCGCTGTGTTTGCTTTTAAATTGTCTCTGGTGTCTCCACAAGTGGGATATCAGAGGACAATAGGGCCAGGAAAGTGTATGGTGCATGTGTTTGGAGCCTGCTTGTGGGATTGCGTGTGTGTAGAGTGTGGTGTGGTATTGTGTAAATAGGTCAATTTCATTTGTGTTTGTGGTGTAATATGTGTGGCTAGGGGCTGTAGAGAGTGTGTGTATAGGGGGCATAGTGTTATAGGGGATGTAGCGAGTGTGTGCATACGGGCTGTAGTGTGTGTGCATAGGTGACGTAGTGTGTATAGGGGTTGTAGATAGGGTGTGTTTAGAGAATGTTGTATGTGTTTGCTGACAAGGAATGTAGTGTGTGTGTAGGTGGTGCAGTGTGTGTGTGTGTGTGTGTGTGTGTGTGTGTAGGAGATCTAGTGTGTAAAGGACCCAGAGTGTGTATAGGGGAGAATGTGTGTGTGTGTGTGTGTGTGTGTGGAGGATTAAGAGTGCATATAGGGCAAGGGATCTAGCGTTTATCTGGAGCGTAATGTGTTTAGTGGTGCAGTGTGAGGGGTGCTGTAGTGTGTGTGTGTGTGTGTGTGTGTGTGTATATATATATATATATATATATTATGAATTATATATATATGTGTGTGTCTGAAGGTTCTGTGTGTGTCTGGGGGCTGCGCTGTGTGTGTCTGGGGGCTGCGCTGTGTGTGTCTGGGGGCTGCGCTGTGTGTGTCTGGGGTGCGCTGTGTGTGTCTGGGAGCACTGTGTGTGTCTGGGGGTGCGCTGTGTATCGGGGTGCTGTGTGTGTCTGGGGGTGCTGTGTGTGTCTGAGAGTGCTGTGTGTGTCTAGGAGTGCTGTGTGTGTCTGGGAGTGCTGTGTGTTTCTGGGTGCGCTGTGTGTGTCTGGGGGTGCGCTGTGTGTGTGTCTGGGGGTGCGCTGTGTGTGTGTCTGGGGGTGCTGTGTGTGTCTGGGAGTGCTGTGTGTGTGTGTCTGGGAGTGCTGTGTGTGTGTGTCTGGGAGTGCTGTGTGTGTGTGTCTGGGAGTGCTGTGTGTGTGTGTCTGGGAGTGGTGTGTGTGTGTCTGGGGGTGCTGTGTGTGTGTGAGGGGGCTGTTAGTGTGAGTGTATTTTGTATTTAAAATTAAATATCTATTTTTTTATTAATAATAAAAAATAAACAGTTATATTTATATTCCCCCCCCCTCCCCTTCTTACCTTTAGCCTGGGAGGGGGTGGGAAGCCGGGTTTCCATGGGGGGGTGCCGTGGTGCCATGGAGGGTGCTGCCTGATCCCTGGTGGTCCTAGTGGAGGTGGGGCAGTTGCTTAATATCCCCCTCCCTTCTTACATTATGCCTGGGAGGGGGAATCCTTTCTGCAGCTTCCTTCCCTAGTGGTCCAGTGGTGAGAGTGAACTCTAGCCCCTGCAGGCTAGAGTTTACTCTCGCGAGATCTGAGCGTTGCCGCGGTAACCGCGTCAACGCTGAGAATCCCGCGAGAGGACCCGGCGGAGCTGCTGGCTAGAGCTCCGCCGGTGTTCTCTCCTCCTGCCTGTCTCCCTCACACCCCAGCACCGGCCGCCTGTACCAGTGCCTGTGGGCCGGTGAGGGAGATCTTTGCCCGGTATGCCCGATGGCCAGTCCGGGCCTGCTGCCAACCCATGCCGAAAGTATAGGGAATTTAATTTGCTAGCACTATCTTTAACCCTATAACTTTCCAAGACACCATAAAACCTGTACATGGGGGGTACTGTTTTACTCGGGAGACTTCGCTGAACACAGATATTAGTGTTTCAAAACAGTAAAATGTATGACAACGATGATATCGCCAGTAAAAGTGACGTTTTTTTGCATTTTTCACGCACAGCACTTACACGGACGATATTATTGCTGACATATAGCGCAAATGCCAGGTTTTGTTTACGTTTGTTCTGTTCACAACTTGTACATTTGGCTCAGTCCTTAAGGGGTTAAGATAGGGTTTTTTAGAATATGAAAATTTTAGGTTGTCTTCCTAATGCGTGCACTAAACCTTTTTGCATATATTGTGTTTACTTTACCGTTTACTTGTGTTTATATCGTAAAATAAATAACATCTTAGGAACTATTCTCAAACCAAGAAAGTTAATTTATGTAATAATTACTGCTTTAATATATTATTGTGTACAAAGTTTAACTCTCTTAATTAAGCAGACCATTTGCAGTTACTGTTGTAAGAATGCATGAAAATACCATCCAGCTCACCTCGAGGGCCTTTTAATAGGGTGAGGCATATCTATAGAAAAAGCACAAGGTCTTCGTATTGTCATTGTATAGCCACAACACGCCTTGCTATAAATTAGGATAGTGTATTTACATTTATCAACTCCACCTCTCAGAACAGGTACTCAGCAGGAAGGCCCAGCAGGCATTCTGACTTTCATTGTTTAAGTTGTCATGTCATTGAAAAATTACTTTACACCCCTAAAGGATTAAGGCGATTGTCCAACTTCTGAACCAAAGTTAAAACCTAGAATTTGTTCTATGTGTTTGTCCCACACATTTCTCTTTAAGTGCAGGGCCGTTTTTCTGCATAGGCACGCTGGGCAGTTGCCCGGGGGCCCCACAAAGTTGCCCATGTACTAGGCTGACAGGGGAGATCCTTTGATATCCCCTCCAGCCCACAGAGAGACGGACCTGCTGGCTTGGTTTGGGCCCTCTCGGGCTGGTAGGGAGATCAAAAATCTCCTTCACCGGCCCAAAGGCCCTTCGTTAGAGAGAGGGAAGGCGGGAGGGAGATAGGACCTGCTCCTGGTCTGAGCGTTGGCGCACGTTGCCATGGCAACGCTCCAACACAGCATTCTGCTCACGGGAGGAGTGGAGATAGCCTGCAGCCAGAGGGGCTGCAGGCTTTAGATCATTACTCACCACCGGACCACCAGGGTTCGCAGTCTCCTCCCCTCCCACCAAAGGTAATAAGAAGGGTGGGGGAACTGAGTAGGGACATGAAGATTGTTTTTAAACAAAAAAAAATACAACCTATACACAATAAACCAGTGGATAAAACACAAGTGGGTATATATACAATAAAAATAAATTACCCAAATGATATATGGGAGTATGAAGATTCCTCAATATCTTCAGAAAAAACACAGTATATAATAGAATATCTCCCAATATAATCACGTCTAAATGTAGACGGGAGGATCTGTATAATCTTCTTTATCCCAAAGGTTAACTTAAAGGGAAAAAGAAATAAAAGAACATAGTGTACTACTTTAAGAGTATAGGAAACACTTTATTGTCTGCACTTACAAAATGCAAGAAGGTTAAAAGCCCATCAAATATTGCTGTGAACTTCTCGGTGAATCCCAAGGTAGAAATACAGGAACTCAGGATGAAGAAACACAAACAAATTAAAACTTATAAAATACAAAATCAAAAGTCTGTAAAATAAAGTATTCCTGCCGCCCTACGCGTTTCGTCCTCAGACTTCGTCAGGGGCATCCGGCTTGTGTAGTACAATCTGTGGTCTTCCGGTCTTTTAAATGTCCCGCCAGTAAAAAGATCCTTTACGTCGGCCAATGAAAATCAGTCACGTATCATACGGCCACCTATCAAAAGGTGCGTCCGTACAGCCTATAAGCTGCTCTGAACTGTAGTCTATCAAAACCTCTCGCGAGAAACCCGTATCCTCGCACTCTGGTGAAACGCAAATGCGTTCCAACACTCGGGTGGGAGTGGTCTCGCGGAGGAAATGGATAACACATAAGTTCATTCAGAAAAATGGGACAAAAAGAACGTGAAATTAGTATATCTAAATGCATTAACAATACATAATGAATAAATAAATAAAAGATGCTGTAGGTAATATAAAAAAGAGAAAAATTAATATACAATACCATCATAATAAAACTTTCAACATATCTCTGGAATAAAAGATCATAAAAAATCATAAAAAACATACCATATCAAAATCTATATTCATACCCTCAGGTTGCATAGTACTGAGGGTATGAATCCAAAACCCCTCTCTTTGTCTAAGTTTAAGTAATAAATCACCACCTCTTTGATCTAAAATAACTTTTTCAATTGCAATACAGATAAAATTGTGGAAACTAAAGCTAGGGCACCTGTTACAATGTAAGGGAACTGAGTAGGTAATAATTTTCTTTCTAATATTATTCTTATGTTCTAAAAAAATTTTAGATTATCGACACTAAAATTTTTTCATACTTGTTTTTAAAGGCTCCCAGAATTCCCACATTTTATTTTCTCCCTAAAGTCCACAAATCAGCCACTCACCCACCAGGGAGACCCATTGTCAGTGGGATAAATTCAGTGACGTCAAAACTATCTGAGTTCATAGACTTTCATTTACAGAAATACGCCCAAAAGGCAAAGTCTTATTTAAAGGACACTAAAAGTCTGATCCAAGAATTGGAAAGTCTGGAGTGGAGAGACGGCTATATATGGGCGACAGTAGATGTAACGTCCCTCTACACCATAATTGAACATCAGTTGGGTCTGCTAGCAGTAAAACAAGTTCTTGAAACCGATTCAGAACTTTCAGCTGACTTTTGTCACTTTTTACTTGAGAGTATTAATTTTATTCTTACCCACAATTTTTTTCTTTTTAATGAGGATTTTTATCTACAACTTAAAGGAACAGCCATGGGCACCAAGTTCACGCCGAGCTATGCCAAAAATTTTTTAGATTTTTGGGAAAACCAATTTATTTGGAATAAGAACCCATTCGGCACGAACTTGGTGTTGTGGAGAAGATATATAGATGACGTTTTAATCATTTGGGAAGGTACTGTTTCATCTCTAGAAAACTTTTTTACTTATATTAATGCCAATCAATTTTCTCTGATTTTTACTCCTACTATTAGTCGAGAAGAAGTCAATTTTTTAGATTTCACCATTTTTATTGAAGATCTCAAAATCAAAACCAAAACTTTTTTTAAACCTACAGACGCTAATGGTTTTATTAACACAGAAAGTGGTCATCACCCCTCTTGGCTGAAAAGCGTTCCCCGTAGCCAATTTACTCGACTACGGAGGAACTGCACAGATCAACATATTTTTTTAAATCAAGCCCAGACCCTTAAAGATAATTTTTTAGAAAAAGGCTACACTGAAAATTTTATCAATAAAGAAATTACGAAGGTGCATAATTCCAAGAGGGAAGACTTCTTATCCAATAAACTTGCTTGTTCTACAGCTAACCAATTTGCTTTTTCTTTTAACACCCAATATAACACCCATGCGAAGAAAATTAAAAATACTTTAAAGAAACATTGGCCTTTGCTATTGGAAGACGAATTTTTAAAGACCGAACTTCCTCGAGCCCCACAAGTTATCTTTAAGAAGGGCAGGAATTTTAAGAACATCCTTGCACCTAGCACTTTTAAGAACCATGTTAAACCGATTCAACAGAATGAGGGTTTTTTCACATGCGGTGCATGTAAGAGTTGCGAAAAGGTTTCAAAGAAAACCTTGAATTTTAGCAGTACAGTGACCGGCCAAAGTTTCAAAATTAGGGGACACATTACCTGTAATACAAGCAACACAGTTTACCTTTTGAAATGTGGATGTGGTGCCCAATATGTGGGTAGAACTACAAGACCTGTTAAAAAACGATTTTTAGAACATAAGAATATTAGAAAGAAAATTATTACCCACTCAGTTCCCTTACATTGTAACAGGTGCCCTAGCTTTAGTTTCCACAATTTTATCTGTATTGCGATTGAAAAAGTTATTTTAGATCAAAGAGGTGGTGCTTTATTACTTAAACTTAGACAAAGAGAGGGGTTTTGGATTCATACCCTCAGTACTATGCAACCTGAGGGTATGAATATAGATTTTGATACGGTATGTTTTTTATGATTTTTTATGATCTTTTATTCCAGAGATATGTTGAAAGTTTTATTATGATGGTATTGTATATTAATTTTTCTCTTTTTTTATATTACCTACAGCATCTTTTATTTATTAATTCATTATGTATTGTTAATGCATTTAGATATACTAATTTCACGTTCTTTTTTTTTTGAATTTTTTATTTTTGCAGTGCATATAGTAATTACAACTGGCTCTAGGTACCCCAACGGCATTCCTTGAGCTGCTTGGCATAGATAACAAGTAGGGTAATTGTTAGACAGTGCACATTTTTAGTATAATAGGTACAGGATGAGGTTACATGCGGGTAACACACTCTGTTTAAAATGTGTAAGCTTTGTATAAAATAAAGAAGCAGGTTCAAGATTTCCCTGTCGCATAGGTTTTAACTCAAACAGTAGGAACATGCTAATACAATCAACGATGTAGGGTCAAAAAAATTACAGGCTACGAATTGAACAAGGCTGAGCTAGTATGTCCCCCTCAAGAAGAGGGGAGTCTCTAACAAGCTATGCACACCTTATTGACTGTGGACTACACCTCAGAGATCGCGCAGTTGCTAACTAGTAAATTAAGTCACAGTCAGACAATATTGAAATAGTTAGCAATATGCTTTTAACAATGCATGAGAGGGGAAGTAAATAAATGGTATGCGGATAAAGCATGGTAGACAATTTGGGGAGAGACTAGCTAACAGTGCAAAACACATTATTTTATCAAGAAACTAGTTAGGCTTGGATGAGTCCCATAATAAGTGTTCACTGTTGTCTGGGGTATACTCAAGTGACTCTAGAGTGTCCTGCTGCCCGGTACAGTCCATATGTTTGGTAAGTGGCGTGGCAAAGGCACCTTGGGTTCGCCATTGGGATTCTGCAGGTTGCCGCCATACAACTGGTTCAGTGATAGTCTCTATCAGCCGATGCCTTCTCTTGTGGGACAGTGAGTAGTGGTCGGTGTGATGTTGAGGGCCGCGGTGGCAGTGAGCAGTGTGGTGACATCCTTCCAGCCCCAGGCTGTTTTGTAGGCCTGCATCTCGGTGCCACGAACTCTAAGACTACTGGAGCTTGAGTTGCTTCCCCTCTCGGGGGCAATGGAGGGCCTGCTGGTCTTTGGCCGCTTGCGGCGATAACGCCTCATTGCTTGTGGACGATGCATCCGGGTTTTCTCCCTTTTGGCCTTCAGCCCGGTTGGGCTTTGTGGTATGGGGGTGTGTGGGTTGCCTGTCGCTATGCTCGAGGGTTCCCCTCTCCGCCCCTGCCGCCAGCTGCCTCTCTTACCCGCCGACTGTGCAGGTTCCTGAGTGCTTTGTGCTGCTCTTATGCGGTCGTTGAGTTGTGCCCAGAAGCGGCTGAATATCGCGGTCAGGCGCCGAGCGGTGTCTCGTCGGATCAACTTTAGCTGTAGCTGATTGTTTGCAGACAGCGTGTCGGCTGTCGCCATCTTGGGGGAGCTGTGTGGGTGCCGTCGTTGCTTTATCACCGCTTCGCTTCCCCGTATTGCTGGTGGATCCGGACACATTTTGCAGACCGGGATGACCCCCGCCGGTCCAGAGGGGGGGGGGGGTAGGAGGTGAGTAGCGTGGAGGTTCCATGCACAGGGTTACCCGCGAGGAGAGCGGCCGCCTCTCCCCTACAGGGTCTCAAGTAGGCCTCAAGTTGCTGGTGCCGGTTCCCGGTAAGCAGTGGGTTAACAGCTGGTATCCATCGCTTCGTCCGGGTGTCCCCCACGTTACTATCACCCTCCAGGTGCTGTGCGTGCTTGTTTTTGGGGTTTTTTGCCCCAAATTGTGCCATTGTGTTCAGGAGCTCTGTTGCAGCACGTCCATGCAGCCCGGAAGCCAGGCTCCGCCCCCTTCACGTTCTTTTTTGTCCCATTTTTCCGAATGAACTTATGTGTTATCCATTTCCTCCGCGAGACCACTCCCACCCGAGTGTTGGAACGCATTTGCGTTTCACCAGAGTGCGAGGATACGGGTTTCTCGCGAGAGGTTTTGATAGACTACAGTTCAGAGCAGCTTATAGGCTGTACGGACGCACCTTTTGATAGGTGGCCGTATGATACGAGACTGATTTTCATTGGCCGACTTAAAGGATCTTTTTACTGGCGGGACATTTAAAAGACCGGAAGACCACAGATTGTACTACACAAGCCGGATGCCCCTGACGAAGTCTGAGGACGAAACGCGTAGGGCGGCAGGAATACTTTATTTTACAGACTTTTGATTTTGTATTTTATAAGTTTTAATTTGTTTGTGTTTCTTCATCCTGAGTTCCTGTATTTCTACCTTGGGATTCACCGAGAAGTTCACAGCAATATTTGATGGGCTTTTAACCTTCTTGCATTTTGTAAGTGCAGACAATAAAGTGTTTCCTATACTCTTAAAGTAGTACACTATGTTCTTTTATTTCTTTTTCCCTTTAAGTTAACCTTTGGGATAAAGAAGATTATACCGATCCTCCCGTCTACATTTAGACGTGATTATATTGGGAGATATTCTATTATATACTGAAGATTTTTTTTGTTTGTTTTAAATAAAAATAACAAAAAAAATCTATTTTGCCTATGCACCCCTCAGACACAGCACCCCTCACACTCACTCACAGCACCCCTCTCACACACAAAGCACCCCTCACACACAGCCCCCCTCTCAAACACAGAGCACCCCTTTCACACACACAGAACCCCTCACACACAGCACCCCCCGACACACACAGCACTCCTCACACACACAGCACCTCTGCCACATACAGCACCTGTACACACAAACACATACACTGCACCCCTCAATGCAGTGTGTGTATATTCAGCAGTCTGTACGTATTCAGCAGTCTGTGTGTGTGTGCGTATTCATTGGACTGTGTGTATATATTTAGCAGTCTCTGTGTGTGTGTGTGCGCGCATGTGTATTCAGACTGCTAAACACACACATACTGCTGAATATACACACACACACTTCTGAATACACATACAGACAGACTGCTGAATACACACACAGACAGACTGCTGTGTACACACAGACAAACTGCTAAGTGCACACAGACAGTCCGCTGAATACATACACACAGTTCACTGAATACACACACACAAACACACAGACTGCTGAATACACACACACAGTCTGCTGAATACACACAGACTGCTGAATACACACACACATACTGCATTGTGTGTACAGGTTATATATGTGTGTGTATGGGTGCTGTGTATGTATACCAAAGGTGCTGTGTGTGTGGGGGGGGAGTGCTGTGTGTGTGAGGAGTGCTGTGTGTGAGGGGTCTGTGTGTGTGAGAGGGGTGATGTGTGAGGGGGGTTGTGTGTGTGAGAGGAATGGTGTGAGTGTGAGGGGTGCTATGTGTGAGTGTGAGGGGTGCTATGTGTGAGTGTGAGGGGTGCTGTGTGTGAGTGTGAGGGGTGCTGTGTGTGTGAGAGGGGTGCTGTGTGTGTGAGAGGGATGCTGTGAGTGTGAGGGGTGCTATGTGTGAGGGGTGCTGTGTGTGTGAGAGGGGTGCTATGTGTGAGTGTGAGGGGTGCTTTGTGTGTGAGAGGGGTGCTGTGTTTGTGAGAGGGGTGCTGTGTGTGAGTGTGAGGGGTGCTGTGTAAGAGGGGTGCTGTGTGCAAGTGTTAAGGGTTCTGTGTGTGAGTGTGAGGGGTGCTGTGTGTGGGGTTCTCTGAGTGTGAGAGGGGTGCTGTGTGTGAGTGTGAGGGGTGCTGTGTGAGAGTGTGAGGGGTGCTGTGTGGGGGGGGGAGGGAGGGGGTGCATAGGGAAAATATATTTTCTTTGTTTATTTTTTTTAAACTAATAAAAATAAATCTTCATGTTCCCCCTCAGTGCTCCCACCCTTCTTTTTACCTTTGGTGGGGGGCACTGCAAACCCTGGTATTCTGGTGGTGAATACTGATCTAAAGCCTGCAGCCTCTCTGGCTGCAGGCTATCTTTACTTCTCCCGTGACCAGAATGCTGTATCGGAGCTCAGACCAGCAGCTTGCGGGAGGAACTGCCTCCCGGGTCCTCTCTCCCTCCCTCCTTCCCTCTCTCTAACGAAGGGCCCTTGGGCTGGTGAGGGAGATCTTTGATATCCCCACTGGCCCGAGAGGGCCCAAACCAAGCGAGCAGGGCTGGCTCTCCATGGGCTGGCAGGGGAGATCAAAGGATGGCCCGGTACATTCCCCCCATGCTCGTGGGGAAAGATGGCCCTGGGTTTGTGAGTGTGTTCAGCAGTCTGTAACTGTATTCAGCAGTCTCTGTGTATGTATTATATGTATGTATTGCATTTGTTGGAGGTCCTAATAAATATAGGCTTAATTTTATCTATAAGTTAAATTTTTATTCCTGTGAGTTGTTTGTAGGCAGGGCCCCAGTGCACTGCTTTGCCCGGGGGCCCATAATGTTGTTAAGATGGCACTGTTTAAGTGCGCCCATACATAATATATATTTATTTTCAAAGAGCATATATGGCTTTATTTTGATACCCTGTCTGTATACTGAACAATCATAAAGGGGAATTTCACTTTCCAGGGTTTTTAAAACTTTGTTTACTTTCTCCTATTTTTAACAAACATGTATTTACGAGGTCTGAAATGAAATTAAATGTACAAACCCACACCTCTGAATCCTGCAACTGGGTGCCTCCATCTTAGCTCCCTGTCAATCATCGTTATAAGATCTGTTCTTTGCATCTGGCAGTGAGCATAGAGAAAGCATACACAGGAGAGGAGAAGGTAACAATGTTTGTATTTCTGACTTGTTCATGTCTGAACTGGACTATGATGTTATCTGTGAAATCTTAATATAAATTTAAAACGAACACAGATCATCACATTGGATAAAAATCCACAGTCACTGCTGCAGAACCCATTTTTGATACATGTGAAGCCTGTTCATATCTCTTTTCCTCCCACACACATCCTTTTTCCCCCTTACAGTTTGCTTGCCTTCGTGCAGTAAAGTATTTTTATTTCAGTACATATCTATATTTGTGGGTAGGTGTTGAGAACACGTTGGCTGTATATCGTGGTACAAGAATAACCCCTTTAACACCCAAATAGATAGAGTATAAACATTTTGATTTTCATGTGTATTAACATAGGAAATATAGTTTATGCAGCCTCACTCACCCTCAGTATACACTCTAGGAATGACTACCTGCCTTTAGAGGAACACATTTATCTGCCAGAAGCCACTGGTCACTGATATTATGCTTGTAAAGTTGACTAAAATGTCTGTTCATCTCTGGCTTTCAAATAGCACAGGAAGTTTCAATGGGTGATATAATTCCTACATTAAGGGAAGGGGAGGAGTGAATGGACTCTACCATTTCATCGTTAGCAATACATTCTAGAGAGTGATTAAGATTATAGATGTTTTAAATACTTTTTTTAATATGAGTTATGTATGAGGAGTGACAACTAGAGGTGTTCCTAGAATGTAATGTAAACAGTGCTTTTCTCTGAAGAAAGCATTGTTTACAGCAAAAAGCCTGCAGGAACAGTCTGTAAACACCAAAACAACTACAGTAAGCTGAAGTTGTTCTGGTGACTATAGTGTCACTTTAAATATAGGGCATAAGTAGACATAATATAAAAAAAAGTCTGGTAAGTGTCAATTTCGAGCATTTAATTTTTAATTTTTGTAATCTTTATTTTGAAAAGGCTATATGCATAATACAGCCTATAAAACAAATAGTATAATAGAAAATAAAAGACATTGGTGAAAAGTTTGATACTGCAAAAACAAGCACAAAAGAGAAGCATCATGTGTCAAGGATTTCGAATATGAGAAAAAAAAAAGCAGTTTAATTTAAAATACATAGAATATAAATGCGCAGTCTGACGGCAGTCTATATTTAAGTAACCAGAAAGGTATTTTGAAGCATTACGCATAAAAATAAGGAAACAGGAAATAACTCTAAAGGAAGGGAAATAAGAAAGGAATCAAGGAAGGGGGTATGGGGCGTCCTGCAGAAGTAGAGAGTTGCAAACCAGATAGGTATTCAATACAAGGGGTCCACACCATATAAAAATAAGGTATAGTGTGATAGTAAGTTTTTCCATGAGCATGTTATCCCTAATCTTAAAGTGGCACTGTCACTGTCTGAAGGAACTTTGCATAATTTGAAAAGACCACCTACGGTGACATCGGCACTGGAGGTCCGATGGATGAAGAGGGGGGGCATTGAAAGGTAGTTCTACTTACCCAAACCAAGCCTTGCTGGCCCTGCCATCCTATACCAGCAGCTCCTCTTCAGCTGCTGGCACTTCACCAGTCAGTAGCCGACTTCCCTTCTGTACTCTCGCACATTTGCAAGAATACCACCCATTGTCATACTTTGTCTCAGAATATCTTTTTACTTGGTTCACAGTCAATATAAGTATTTCATAAACTTTCTATCTTTTTAAAATACTCATTTTGCTGGGGGGGGGGGAGGCGGGGGGGGGGGGGGTGACAGGGCCCTTTAAGAGGTACTGTGGTCAGACAAGAGAGTGTTATGCGTAGCCAGTACTCAGCAAGTGCCCTACTGACAGCAAGAGCCGTTTTAAATCATTTGATATTTTTACTATACTATGATTTTATTTTACATTTTTTGTGTTTAGAGAAAGGTTGGGGAAGACAGCTCTCCAAGCCCACGCATATTGCCAATAAGGGACATTTTATCATTGCCATTATGCAGCAATCACTGACACATTATTATGAAGTGTTTATGATGACCACTAAATTGAACAAAACAATAAAAGGCAAAAACGTGCTATTCTTGGGCAAGGTGCTATAGCTCTTTCCCCCAGAATAGCACACTTTGCCTTGATAACTCTCCCCTAATATATAATTAGACTCTGACTATATCTAGATAGAATAAATAAATGTTGTGGAAGGGACACATTTTGAATAGTCATATCTAGGCTGTCGTATATATAATTTATTATATATATCTTATGAAATACATATAACAAGCAAACTAGCTAGGCATTATATAGAACATATTTTACTTTCTCCCAAAAATCTTATGACCCGGTTCATTGTAAATTATCTTGCAGTTTGAAATTGTTATCTAAGTACTGGAACCCTTGCAAGTAAAACCTAAGAAAGCGAATGGGAAAAGAAAGATTTCAGTTGAACATGTATTTCTTTTATAAAAGTTAAAGGTTAAGGAAAGTCTTTATAAGGGACTATGAATGGTGTATATATTTAGACACACGCCATTTAAAAAAAAAAAAAAAAAAAAAGACAATCAAGGCTTGTACTTTGGTTTAAATTCAGCTTACCAGAACATTTTGCAGATAGGTGGATAGTTTTGAAGATCATTATTACCGAGGATTTGTTGAAATTAGAAGTTCAATTCAAGAACGAGGATAGGGTGCTTTGTCACCATTTGGCTTCTACCTTACCTTAATTTGATTCTGATGGGGATCAAAAAGGATGTATCCAGAATTTGTAACCTTGGAATGAGACATTCGTATCATTTTAATCAAAGGAAATGCCACCACGAGTGAAATCTAAGCCATGTCCTTTGGCTTGAGGTGAATCTTCTGGACAGAAGGTTAAGGGTTTGTTAAAGAAAATCTGTTTTGATTAAGTGTTACATATGGTGAAATACTCCTTCCTTCAAGTAAAGGTCAGAAAAAATGACATTCAATGTGTCTCATATAAATTAGGTGTCTTTGGTGTTGGGTGGTTATAATGCAGCCGTTGATCTTTCTTGAAACCTCTGAAGGTGGGTGTATATTCCGGATAGCAAGCATTTTGGAACCTGTATTAATAAGCTGGCTACCCTATTGGAGTAAGACTTAAATTTATTACACAGAAATACTCTTAACTTTCATTTTTTTTGATGTCTTGGGCAAAGGTCTGTATTCTGTTACTCCTTTGGTATTTTACTGCCTGAATTAGAAGTCTTATTCAGTGACACTTATCCTTTAAGGCACTAGGACGTCTTAGAATACAGAACTTTCAGCAATGCAGAATTCTGTAATTTAAACCAGCATCTGCATTTCAATGTGTGCTTCAGAAACTGTCCAATTGGCCTACGATATGACATGTTAAGATGCAGAACACTATTATAACTAAGAAAGACAATATACGGTAGTAGGTATATATTTATTGCTTTATCATTCATGTACATACCATTAATACCTAACAGTGGCTTTAAATAAATCCAGCCCTGGTATTGAGGGGTTAAACAATATACGGCATGATTAAATGATGTACTGAAACGCTCCAGTGCAGTCAGCCTATACAGTTTTCACAATGTATGTCTTCATACGTCACCACTAATACAATGAATTATACCTGTAGATAAGACCTAATAAACTGAGGTCTGGCTCCCTCTCAGGCATAGAAACAGATAAACATGTTAGTGTTCCGCTAAAGTCCAAAGTCTTCAACCTAATTCTTTTGAATTCTTTATTTGTATCATTTTTCACTTTCATATTCACAGAACAAAGAAGGTTACAGAACAAAGAAGAGGCGTTAGGGGGTAAAGTCACTTATTGCGGTATACAAGCAGGGTAACATTCGGTACATTTGCATGTTATACTACGATCAGGTTTGTAGACATGTGGTGGGTGCTCTCTTCTGTGCCTTCTCATGTGCTAGAGTATGTCCTCTAGTTCTGTTTTCGTTTGTAATTATTTGTTTGCCCTTTAAGGTCAGTAACTGTGTTAACAATAACAAGGTTAGTACATTAGACTAAGGCATAGGCGTTGTGTCCTATTGGCTTCGACAGCAGGGGAAGTTTCAGTTTTAATTCAAAACTTTTATCAGGAAAGTTTTGTCAATCTTTCTTTTATTAGAGGCAGGTAAGATGGGATACAGAAGAGAAATAGGAGGAAACGTTAAGTGATTTACAGTACAGGGTTGGTATAACAATACGCAAACTTTAGATTACATTTCCAGAAGTGCGATGCCTCATTTTTAGTTTTTTATCGTTAAACTTCCGTTGGCAATACAAGCTAAGGACCTTAAGGTCCGGATCGTAACTCACTAAATCATGATAGACAGGCATCTGGTGTCACATGGGCAAGTAGTAAGCTTACCATTTAAAGAAACAGAAAATTCAGGACATATGCAAGCATAAGACGAGTAACAGTACTGATCTCATAGGAACGTGTTAGTATAGTATCAAGATGCACAGTATTAAGACCTATACATAGCCTGTTCATGTTCATGTTGTTTAAGTTTAGTGGTAGAGTAAGTGAGCACGATATGAACAACGAGTAACGCCTAGGCCTCTGCAGGCAGGTCTCGCTTAACTGTCATGTTGCTCATACAGATTTTGGGTAGATTAGTACACAGGCTAGTCACTTTTGTCTAACTAGAGGCCCTAGGGGTTAAGCTATAGTTATAGAAGAGAGAACCACGTTTCAACTAGCGTGAAAGTACAACAATAACAATTTGCTTGAACTGTACGCATTGGAGCACAGATGGTAAGGAATAAACATGCTAGCTGGGGACATTGGCTACCACTGTAAGGCCTACTTAAATGCTGAGTCTATGGAAACATGCTTATCTGACGTGTCACAGCTAGGTACATACATTAAAAAGTTAGCGCCTTAAGTCTTCAGGGTATTCACTGTGTAGTTAAATGTCAGCTAGCTTAGTCAGTTCTTGAAAGAATGTTCCATGGGGTGCAAGCGTAAGCTAGCTGTCGCCTCCCGAGCTGGCCCCTGGATGCAGAGGTAATTTCCTCATCATCCACGATTCCCGTGGTTGGTAGCTGTGTGGCAGTCGCTTGGTCTTCCTGTAGGTCGTTCAGGGGTGAGGGAAGTGGGAGCTGTATGCTCCGGTCGGAGGGGAGCTCAGAAGCCCCTGCGGCTTTGCTGATGGTGGCGGTGCTGTGTGTGCCGTGATGGGCCCCACTCCAGCCCCAGGCCTTTTGGAAGGTCCGCATCTGTGTGCCACAGACTCGGGTATGCAATGCAGCCGGGTCTTCCCTTTTATGGGCGCTACGGAGGGCTCCGATGGTGAAACGCCGCCAGCGGCGCGTGTTCCTCCGGCGTCGTGGGCGATGCTGTGGGGGCTTACCCCATTTGGCCTTCGGCCCAGGTGGGCAGGTAGCCTGGGTGGCGTGCGCTCCAGGTCGGGATTTGCCCGATTGGGGCCCGCTCGGCCCTTTCTTCCCGGCCTCCTTTATCTCCCGCACATACCCTGATGACTGCGGTTTCATGCGCTGCTCCAGCTTCTCCCAGAAGTGCTGGAAGGCCTCGTCAATGCTTCGGAGGGAGCGCTCAATCGGGTCCTCGCTGGTGTCTGCCTGTGTAGGTGCCATTCGTGGTGTGGCCTGTATGCGAGGCCCGTCTCGCATCGAGCCCGATTCTTCACGCCAAGTGACAGTGTAGGCGAGAACTAGGTGCTTAGTTGCTTGGTCCACGATGCAGGCTGGGTATGACCGGGATAACCCCCACCGGTCCTGAGGGGGAACAGGGCTCTATTCAGTCTTGGGTGGGCACTAGGTCGCGCAGAGCGGGGGATCGGCCGCCTCACCCGTCTGGCGATACTGCTAGGCCTCTCTCACGATATCCTCGACGGACGCCCCGTGCACTCGTGGGCTGCAAACCCAGGGCACCTCGGTCGGCTCCAGAGGTGAGTATGAACAGGCTTCAGTCGTTTTCGCGGCTCCTGGCCGGCTGGAGTGCCCTTATTTCGGCTAGAAAGGAAGGTTGTGCTCGGAGCTCACACGAGGCACGTCCAGCCGCCATGAAGCTCAGGCCCCGCCCCAACCTAATTCTTTTGTAAGAGAATTAATTGACAACACTGGTCAGTGTATTTTTCAAAGATCGGGTGTATCAGTGCTGATATAAACTTTTTTTTTTATTATTTATTACGAAGCAAGGTTTAGTTAGAAAATGTAAATGAATGTGTAGGACGTGGGAAAATTTGTAAATGTAAGTATTTCTTGGCTATAAATAATAATAAAAATGGTGGTAGATAGTAAGGCCTTGATTTAATTTTTTTGCATAAGCTTTCCAAATTATTTAATATTTTTGGATAAACTTTTAAAATGATTTAAAGCGGCGCTGTCATGCCAAACTTACCTTTCCCCAACAACTTCCTCTTCTCTTCCTCTGTCAGGATCTGCTCTTCATTTCTTCCTATCTGATCTAGTTTTTTTTAAAACACAATACAAACTTGGGACTAATTTGTCTTATGTATTTTTCCTACGCTTGACCATCTTTGACTCAAGGAGGAGCTTAAGTCCGCTCTATTTCCTGTAGTCAAAGACATTTTCTCCCACAATACTCACCTCTCCTCCTGTGTTCTCATGTTGCTGTTCGAATGTCCTGTCATATAGACAGAGCGCTGGCGAATTCACCGAATTTGTCCATTCGTGTTAGGACGAAATTCATGCATTTTGTTCGGTTAAAAATTTGATTCAAATGAATTAGATTCTGATCTGATTTGTGCCGCAGCTGCATTTTTCAGCCGCTTAGTAGATAACTCCCTAATTCCCACTGTATTAGGGAGCTATCTACTAAAGGGCTGAAAGACAAAAATTGGACTTTCAGTCAAGTTTACTAATACTAAGTAAAGATGACTTAGTATTCTGAAATAAGATAAACCTTCTGCCCCTATTTACTATGCTGTGAGTAGAGGCATGTGACAAAATGGGGGGGTGGGGGGGAGCTATTATTAGTGAGAAGTAATCAAAAGAGGCAAAAAAGCATAAACAGTTAAAAAAAAATCGATATTTATATAGTAGATATTTAGCCAATATATACACTGAACAAAATTAGAAACGCAACACTTTTGTTTTTGCCCCCATTTTTCATGAGCTGAATTCAAAGATCTAAGACTTTTTCTATGTACACAAAAGGCCAATTTCTCTCAAATATTGTTCACAAATCTGTCCAAATCTGTGTTAGTGAGCACTTCTTCTTTGCCGAGATAATCCATCCACCTCACAGGTGTGGCATATCAAGATGCTGATTAGACAGCATGATTATTGCACAGGTGTGCCTTAGGCTGGCCACAATAAAAGGCCACTCTAAAATGTGCAGTTTTATCACACCGCACAATGCCACAGATGTCACATGTTTTGAGGGAGCGTGCAATTAGCATGCTGACCGCAGGAATGTCCACCAGAGCTGTTGCCCATGAATTGAATGTAAATTTATCAACAATAAGCTGTCTCTAAAGGTTTTTCAGAGAATTTGGCAGTAAAACCGGCCCTACAACCGCAGACCACATGTAACTACACCAGCAAGATTGTGTTACTCAGGAGATGTTGCTGAACACATATTGGGGTGTTCTTTGTCAGTAACACATAACAGGAACTGAGAATCCATGCCTAAAATACAATGTGAGAGAAAAATAACACCAAAAATTGTCTACCCAAAAGTTTGACAAAGACTGGTAGTAGAATTAGTCCGTGTAAAGTGTTAAAATACCACCATTTGAAAAACCCTAGGGTGTCTACTTTTAAAAAATATATGGTTTGATGGGGGTAAATTACATTGGCCGGCTTCAAAAATGTCCCAAATAGGACATGGGTGCAGGATGACCAGCTGTGAAAATTCCAAGTTGGAAAACTGGAATGCGCACCCTCCAAATAAGGTCTTTTAGCCCCAGAGAACCCAGCACACGTATACATGGGTGGTATCACTGTACTCGGGAGTTGTTGCTGAACACATATTGGGGTGTTCTTTGGCAGCAACCCTTAAAGTTCTCAGTACATGTATTCTTAAATTGCTATGTGTGTCAAAAAAGTCACCAATTATTATTATTATTTTTTTAATTTGGCATAGATTGGTGGTAAAATGGTTGCATGAAAATAGTCAAAATACCCCAAGTTTAATACCTTAGGATGTCTTCTATTAAAACAATATATACATGTGAAGGGTTATTCAGGGATTCCTGACAGATATCAATGTTACAATGTAACGTGTTAATTTGAAAAAACAAAATGGTTTGGAAATAGTAAAGTGCTACTTGTACTTATAGCCCTATAACTTTTCAAAAAAAGCTAAGAACATGTTAACATTGGCATTTTGGCATTGGTGGTTGTAGATGCGTAAAAGATTTTCGGGGTCAAAGTTAGAAAAAGTGTTTTAAAAAAAAAAAAAAAATTCATCATATTTTAATAATTGTTTTTATAGTAAATTATTTGAAATGATGAAAATAATGGTATCTTTAGAAAGACCATTTAATGGCGAGAAAAACAGTATATAATATGTGTGGGTACAGTAAATGAGTAAGAGGAAATTACAGCTAAACACAAACACAGCAGGAATGTAAAAAGAGCCCTGGTCCCTAACGGTAAGAAAATTGAAAAACGGTCTGGTCACTAAGGGGTTAAAAGAAGTACTTACACTCAGTTGCGTGTTTAGAGTTCGTAATCAGTGTATTCTTAGGTGTGTTCGGGGGCTATTCATTGGTGTCTTTAAGAAAAATTTTAAAGGCCGTTCAGTCTGTTGCAGATACAGAAGAGCACTTGGCTTTAATTACTGATTGCTGAAGGTGGGGTTTTATTTAGTAGAATTGCAATAAAGGTTGATTATTCAGCAATCTAAGGTTGTTATGTATGCTTCAAGCTCTCGATTACTCACTGTTTACATTCATTTCTATATTTACCTATACTTCCTAGCTACGGGGTGGTTTAACTATTATCGTCACTAAATAATCAGTGTAAGAAGGAAAGAAGAAACTAATTCAAGGCCTATGAACATCTCTAGTGTTCAGCATCATTCCCGAGATGGTAAAAAAAAAAATAATAAAAAAAATGAATGAATGCTCATGAACACAGAAGTACTGCACACTTTGTGTTAAAATAACAACTAAACAAAACTTTAGTCTGTTTAGATATTTGTATTAATAAACATATTGAAGAACTTTTCTTTTTTTTTTGTACTTATTACCTATACGAAAGTCCACAACCTACGCCCCATGGGCTGCGCCAGGCGCCGACCCCTGTACTACACTGGCCTGGCAGCTAATTAGGGCAAATTATGGAATCCAGTCTGCTGACGGCCACCAGTGTCTATCTCCTGCTGCACCGGACAGCCGAGTTATACACACCAGTCCTGGCAGTTTGGACTGCAGCAATGAATGACTTCACTACAGAACAGGCCAAGAAGGAACTGTGTGTAGAACAAGCTCCAGGCTCCCGCACGCCACCCAACATCAGGCCATTACTGGAAGTAAATGATAGGCTTGCCTCATGTCCATTGAAAGTCCCCCTACTTAACTTCATCATGTGTCTGTATGATTGTGTGTCAGTATGTGTGTATGTATGACTGTCTGTGTATGTATGACTATCTGTGTGTATGTGTGGCTGTGTATATATGTCTGTGTGATGGACCGCCATCACTGAGTACCATGCCCACTTGCTTGCCCGCTTTGTTTCATATCCTCATGTCGGGATCTCCCTATCTAAGAGGCAATGTTTGGTTGTGGGGTCCCCTTGTTCGCAAATCATGTTTGGGCTGGATTGGAAGATTGTGCTTGTCCCATTCTGGATATGATATTGAAACACAAGGGGTTGTTTTTTTCCTGAAAGCTGATGAGCATTAACATGTCAAAGGACTTCTTATCTAAGAAGCAAACCAGGCTTCCAGGGCCCTTAGGTGTGACATCTCACACCTTACCGAATATCTCTTTTGGAGTCCCCTGCTTTAAAGAGTAACTCAGGTTGTCCTTTCATACAATCAGTTAACCTCTTTTGTAACATTAAAATGTGTGTGGGGGGGTTTAGAACTATTGTAGACTTTTCTGGACCTGAGAAGGAACTTGATTATCTCTCCGGCACAGAGGATAATTGGTGGGATTACCGTCTGGACCTGAGAGGGAACTTGATTATCTCCCAGACACAACGACCCTGGGGCGGGCTTATGTTTTGGGTTACTTTGAATGGAGACACCCTGCTGGGGTCTGTGCATGAAAGCTGTGTGTTCCAAATAAAGATTGTCAGAGTTTGTGCCTCCAGAACTGTGTCTTGTCTAGTTACTGGAGGGGAGGAAGATTTAACCACTGTGTCTGCTGTTCCAGCTTGCAGGGGATGCAGCAGGGAAAATCCTTGTAAGGACTAAGAGCTTCCAGGACTGAGTGCCGCCCCTTCCTGGGAGCGCATAGAGCTAAGTCCCCTAACCATGTAAGAGTTCCTGATTGGCTGAAGGAAGGGAACTAGCAGAGGTAACTGGTATGGTTATCCTTGGTCTGCAACAGTCTGTATGGCTCTTTGGGGGGTATTTAAGGATTTCGAAAAGTAACAGTGGCGGGGAAATGAGTAAGGGGAAACAGGAAGTATGACATGAATGAGAGAAAGTGGGTAGAAGAAAAGAAAATGTCTTAATTTTTTTTTTTTAAGAATATCAATTACTTATATATTATATGCAGAAAGAAAAGTCCTGCGCTCACTCCCATCACTGGGCGGCAGCAAATGACTACAGTACACATCAGCCCCAATATATAGTAAAAACCAAAGAAAAACAAGTTACCTGTGCTCTCTCCTTAATCCCTATGTATTTTTAAACAAATTGAGTTTTGTTTTTTTAGTTACCTCCAATGGCCATGAGAGGATGAGCCCACCTGCCAACATCAAGGCAGACCCCCCTAGGTGGGTCCTAACTCTAACCATTCACCTTGCTTCCTTGAGCCTCTGGCAAAAATCTCTAATGAGACAGAAAGGGGTATTTTTTATATACACCCCTATACATGATTAACCCTTAATAGGGAACACATGGGATGGGTGGCTGCATTGTAACAAGGCTGAGTAATACAAAAAATGGATACAAATGCAGAAAGAAAAGTCCTGCGCTCACTCCCATCACTGGGCGGCAGCAAATGACTACAGTACACATCAGCCCCAATATATAGTAAAAATCAAAGAAAAACAAGTTACCTGCGCTCTCTCCTTAATCCCTATGTATTTTTAATACGTTGGCAGGTGGGCTCATCCTCTCATGGCCATTGGAGGTAACTAAAAAACCTCCATTTGTTTAAAAATACATAGGGATTAAGGAGAGAGCGCAGGTAACTTGCTTTTCTTTGTTTTTTACTTATATATTATAGTTCCTTTTAATACCTGTTATTTTTTTTTATTTGTATTTTATTGGGTTTTGTACACACAGTATACATTTTTCCATTGTATGGGTTATTGAATGGGTTATAACAAGATCATGTAGCATTTCGTTGGGTTACAAACATAGCAATAATCACGGTATTAGTGAGATACGTACTGTAGCATTGCGAGGTACCAAATTGCACGTTTCTACTTTTATACGGGGACCCCTGCTTAGTGAGATTGTGTAAGTTTAGCATTCTCTACTGACTTATTCTATGTATGTGAAGTCAGGTGGTTAGGGCGTATGCATGGAATAGTGGGTTAGGAGTATGAAGAAGCTTCCAAGAACTATGTACACATATAGACACATGAATAACAGTGTTATAATAACTAAGTGTTGCAATAACTAAGTGTTGCGTTTCTCAGTTCGTTTGCTGTGCCCGTTGGCTAATATGCCTAGCTTTTTGAGGAAAGTCTCTGGGTCTTCTCCTGAGGTCAAAGTGAGTACGTCGGTGCCCTGTTGCACCATCAGTGAACCATCTGTGCCCCATCGGTATCGGACGGAGTGCTCTCTCAGTCTCTTAGTGACTGGTGCCAGCTGTCTCCTTGCGGCAAGCACAGCAAAAGGGAGGTCACTGTACATGGCTACCTCGCATCCCTCAAATTTCACCGACCCCAGTGGTCTAGATCCGGCCATGATGGCGGCTCTCGCCGCTACGTCTCTGGTGGTAGCTATCGTGTCTCTGGGGGCACCTGCAGGTTCTGCTGGCGATTTGCGTACCCGGAAGGTGGATAGTATCAGTGGGGTGTCTGAGTTACACCTAAGGCCCATGGAGGAGGTTAGTCTCCAAACAAAGGGCAGTAGGTCTTCTCCGCCCACTATTTCAGGGATGCCCCTGAGGCGTATGTTGTGGCGGCGGCATCTAGTCTCAAGTGTTACCACCGTTCCTTGTAGGCGCCGGACCTGCTCAATAAGTCCGTCCACTTGCTGCTTGGTGCTTTGGAGTTGGTTATCTCTGGATTTTTCTCTGGTCTCCACCTCCTGGACTCTCTGCTGTAAGATCCCTATTTCAGCCTGGGTCTCCTTTAAATCGGCCTTTCAGACCTGTCTTAGGTCTGACAGCAGCTTTCTGATGTCCCCTTTTGTGGATGGGGAGTCATCCTCCTCCGAGTCAGACCTGTGAGTGGGGCCTGGAAGTGAAGCTTGGGAGACCCTCTCTCCCTGGGAGTCATCAGAGGTCTCCAACTCACTCTGCGGTTCCGGCGCCATCTTGGCGGGCCGCGCCTGTGTAGGCCTCTGGAATGCGAGCCTAATGTCGGGTGCCGCGGGTCGCTCCGTGTAGATTTGCTTTTTATGCTTGTGCCCCATGTTGTCAGCTGTCGGGTGGCAGGTAAGCTATGTGGTTTTGGAGCGGATTTCTCTGCGTTAGGACTCTGAATCTGTGGGGCTCCACAGATGTGCGACTGTTCAGCTCCGTAGTCGGCCACGCCCCCTTCAAATTTCTTAATTTTGATTTTTTTTTTCTTTCAATGACACATATTGTGATATGTCAACAGTACAAAGGCTTGCGTAAAAGCCAGGTCATATTTCATACAAACTTGATAAGGTACATAAAGAAAATTGTTGCAGTGTTAAAGCATGTATTAAGTCAGACCGTGGCAATGGACAAGATCTTGACCTGTCAAAGGTTTGAAGTTTTTTCATTTGTGTTTTTTTAATTTTTTTTAAACAGATTAAATTCTTACATTTTCCTCCGTCAGCGGGGTCATCAGGTTTATCTGTACCTTCCTCAATTACATAGGAGACAGTTGTCACTTACATTACATTTGAGCCTCGCTTTGTGTGTGCAGTCTATGCAACTTAAACTCAAACATAATAGACCTATTTGTAACTGTGGAGGTCAAGAGCCTTTCAAACTCGGTTATTGAAGTTGGGTCTATCTGGTAGGCACGCACCCTCATTTGGGTCCGCGTGGTGGGACAAATACGCCCCGTGGATTTGCAGGTGGCAGTAGGTTTGGTAGGGAGGGGTATTATTCCACCTGTACCTCTTATTTATATTGGAGTCATGAATGCATCTCTCTCACTGTTGGGTATGTTGGACCCGTCTCATGAGGGTTTTTGTGTTGTTTCCTGGTATATGTGTTTCCATGTGAGATATTAATAGAGCTAATGGTGTGTGTCATCAATGTGAAGTATAGAGAGGTATTGGAAGAGAAGTGTGAGGGAAGACCGAGAAGAGTCAGAGAAAAGTTATAAGAGAGAGAGAATTCCGGGTAGCTATCGACAGGCAAGGGGGGCAGCGGGCAAGAGGAAGCTGCGGAGCACAGTAGGGCCAGCCCCTTATAAACTCTGTCCTTGGTATCTGGCAGTCAGTATAGAGAAAACATACGTTTCTCCACTTTATTAGCAATGTTTGCCATGACTTTGAATTGCCTGATCTGGTTTATTATATAATTTGCTGAAGCTTTAATACTCTGTATTCTTTTAAATTTGTATCTCATGAAGGGCCGGTGGCCAGTACAAGGAAATTTCGCTACACAGGCAAAAATCGATTTGGTGGCCTGCCCCACAAAAATGTTTTTAAAATAAAAATGCATACCTCTGTCTTTCTTAACCCTTCTTTTAAATGTCTTACCTCATTTAGTGTACCTTATCCCAATTTCCCCCCTTTGTGTGTCTCTCCCCTCCAGCCCCTTTGTGAGTATATTTTCTTCCCTTCTCCAGCCCCTCTGTGTCTCTCTCTTTCCCCTACAATCTCTTTTGTGTGTCTCTTCCCTCAACACCTTGTCATTGCCTCTGTTTCTCCTTTTCCCTTCTTCTCTGTCGGTCTCTTTCTCCCCCTAAGCCCATCTGTGTGGCTTTCTTCCCTTCTCCTTTCCCAGCCCCTCTGTGTGTCTGTTTCTCTCCCTCAGCCTCTTTGTGGATCTCTTTCTTCCCCCATCCCCTTTTGTGTGTATCCTTCTGCCCCCTTATCCTCATTGTAATTTTTTCCCCATCCCCTCTGTGTGTCTCTTTCTCTCTCAGTCCCTTTTGTGTGTATCCTTCTGCCTTCCCTGAGCCCATCAGTGTGTCTCTCCCCATAGCACCTTGTCTCTGCCATCTCCATTGTGACGAATAAAAATAAGCGATAGTTTTTGAAACATTTAAAAAAAATACAAGTAATATTCTTTATACTGACGCATGTGATTATTTAAACAAATATAAATAAATAAATATTTGTTTGCCCTTGATATTTGTCTATTTGTTATCTGTGGAAGGGGCATGCTGTATCTCTCTTTTTTTGGTCAACACAAGGTTTAGTCATTTGATAGTATGTTTAATGGTAGACTGATTTGTCTGTGTAGTCGTGATCTGCTCCAATACCTTTTGTGACCTACGTACGTTGGCACATACGTTGTGACTTGATCATGTTGCAAACCAAGATCTAACTGGTTCCAGTGTTTTTTTTTTTTTTTTTCTCCTCTGCTATTCTCAGGCTTTCGTATTGTTTCTTTTAATATGCTTTTGTCAATTCATCTCTGTCCATTAATTGAAATTTAGATTTAGGATTTACGTGACCAAATCAAAATATATTTGTATGGCAGCAATAGCCTGGTTGTTATGCCAATCCCTACCTTGCCCATATTGGATGTCCTTCTGCAGACTAAGACTGAATTAAACATGTAGCAAATGATGTTCTTCCCTTTATGTTAAATCCTTATTAGGTGTTCATTTGATTTATTCAAAGTCATGACACCTCCATACTGCGCTTAACGAAACACTCTAATGCTAGAAATACAAATGTATATTATAGTATAGATTTATGCCTTTCACCCAGAGACACATTGAATAAAATAAATTGAATAGCATCTAGTTAATAAACCACCAAATCTTTAACGATATAGAAGGTATTCCAATGAATCTCTACACACCAATTAACCCAAACAGTGCACACATTGGGTAGTCCTATAAGAAGACTGTTTTTATTTATTTATTTCATTATGCAGCCTTGTTACAGTACAGTCACGCATCCCATATGTGACCTGTTCACGATTCATGAGAATACCACTTTCTGCCTCATTAGAGATTTTTCCTTTTAGCAGAAAGCAGCGAGGTGAATTGTTAGCAATTGACTAACAAATGGCTTTGCCTAATTTAAGAGGTTTTCATTGGTTCACAAAGGAGGTCCAACATGATTTGGGTAGGAGGAACCCCAGTAAATACATTTGGGTTTCCATATTTGTAACTAAGTGTTTTTGGAAACGAAATAGCTAGTATTTCCATTCTCGCAACCGTGTTTCCAAGACCCACGTCTGGTCCTAACAACTTAATACTCATTAAATGTAAATCCTTTATGAACGTCTCATTCATTGAAATGTGGTAAATGTGTTAAATGACTGATGTCCTACAGAATGACCATTTATTCACTCTTTGGGAACATTAAAGCTCTTATTCATGGTTTCTTTCAAGTGGCCCTGCATAAAAGGAAATTGTTTGAAAAACAAAATAAAAAAGATGCCAATATTTTTTGGCATCTTGTCTACTGGACTAATACAGCTAATCCAATCTATATATATACATATATACACACACAATCCCTTGTGTCTCGCACTCAATAGCTCCCCGTCTTGTCAGTGCCTCTGTGCAACCTCCGGCCCATTGTATATAATTCCTTGATGGAGAGCACTCACAAGAGAAAACCAGACATGTACCGCTACCACCACAATTCCAGCTTCCATCCCGATCACACCAAACAAGGTATCATCTACAGCCAGGCTATAAGATATCAGCTGCTTTGCTCTGACACAAAAGACAGAGATCAGCACCTGTCAGAGTCATATAGGCAAAAGGGCTACAAGGAAAGGACAATATCTAAAAAAATAAATAAAAGCTGCCCTAAAAACACCACGGGAAAAGATCCTACAATACAAAGAAAAGGAACACAAAACAGAATCCCTCTAGTAGTTACATATCACCCAATTCTAGAAGGAGTACGTAAAATTATTAAAGAGCTACAACCATTAATTTCAGAGGACCCCACACTCAATTAAATATTTCCTAAACCCCCTTATCCTAGCATTCAAACAACCGAATGGCACTGTACGATGCAACAAATCACTCTGCAAACTGTGTCAACATATCTGTGGCAATAACACAGCCAGACACCATATCATAGAACATTAAGGGATTATATTCGTGCACATCTGCAAATGTGGTGTGCATGATACAGTGTACCGTGTGTGACAAAGGTTGCTACATTGGAGAAACTGGCCTTAAGCTGCTTCTCAGAATGAATCTACACAGACACTCAATCAAGAACCACAAGGAAAACGGATATTGTTTGTACCCCTGTTGGTCATCACTTCACCCAGACTGGTCACTCCATCCAAAACCTCAGGATTAAAGTTCTTAAAGGGAATTTCAAAGACTCTCATGAACGAAAGACATTGGAGATGAACATGGTCACACATTTCAACACCAGAAATGAAGCACTTCATGCAGTTTCTGTCTTTCTCACACACTACCAAAACTTTATATAAACACATCTTAATGTCATATATAGTTCTTTTTCAATATTCTCGCTTCACCTTTATTGGATCAATTTTATACATACATATTTGCAGCTATATACCTGCATGCCCTGCTCCACAGTTTTCTTGTTGTTTTTTTCTCTTTTGTGTTTGGTTTCCTTTTTAACTAGCTTATTGACTCTCCTCTGTTTATTTACTTTTTCTGGCTATTCTCAGCCAACCTGCACCTTTCACTTTCAGGCACATCTTCTGCTATTTATGACCCCCCCCCCCCCCCCCACAACCCTCCCCTTCTCTAACATCAGTTGTTTTAAGTGTTAAACTCTATCAGACTGATCAGTATTGCTTCAGATCTGAAGAAGGGAGGAAAACTCTCGAAAGCTTGTCTTTGAAATATTATGTTAGTCCAATAAAAAAGGTACCATTGCATGCTGCAATACTCTGGTATTTTGGCGTCTTGTCTACTGGACTAATACGGCTAATCCAATCTACACTATATAGCAAAAGCTAAGAATTGCTTTATATAATAATATTCATTAGCTTTTCCTCCTAAAATGTTATCACATAAAATTATCCGGGGAATAATATGTATTTATTGAAATGAAATTACTGCCATCGCTCCTCTAGGGGAATATGTCTATGGGTAAATAATTTAAAAGAACCTACTTGGCCAGACTTCCCTGCGGTTATTTGAAGACTGGAGTCCATCACAGGGTAGACTTGCATAAAGATTCACAAAACCAAGTACGTTCTTGTAGATGTGCAAATGAAAAAAAAGAACAGAGATTGTTTAACAGGAATATCCCAGAGGAGGGGCAAGATAAGTGACACTTATACTTATCTATTTGAATACTTTTGCAAAAAATATCTCACTTTACGAGTTCTTTATATTTTGCTTTTTGAGATGTAACGGATTTATCTGTAGATAGGTTTTACAACATTTTTTTTACAAGTTTACGTTTTACAAGTGTCTGGTTGTTTAACTCCTATGTTAATTAAATCATACAAATAGTGGGAATGAGGTCCCAGATGACACATGACATGTCATGATTCCCTTTTATTCCAGAAGTTTGGTCCTTAAGGGGTTAATATGATGTTTCGGGAGATCAAATGAAGGGAATAAGCAACACGGACCGTGTAAACAATGTAAAAGAATGTGTAAAGTTTACTCAGATAAAGCCATTTTAAGAATGTTACATAATTTAGACGGAGGACATCTAGAAATTTCAAATTAAAGGTAGCACCAATACGGCTCTAACTTAAGCAAGTCCCATAGCAGGAGGTAAAGCTAGCTCATTCACTATTTCAAACTCCACCGGTGCCCAAGAAATGGCATCCCACGCCAAGGAACATATTAAATAAACGGATAGAATGAATCTTTGTCACTAAAGCAGATAAGGTGAGTTTCCCAAAAATATATATAATTTTGTAATCTTTATTTTTTGTAAAAAACAATGAGCATATTCATTGTTGTTGCCAGAACAGCAAATACATTTTTAAAATAAGACAACTTAGTAAATATAAGGCTTAGATGAAATCCAATTAGTTTTTTTTTATTCATCTGTATGTTGTAACGAAAAGTGACATGGTGATATTAAAAGTGTTTAACACTCTACTATGGCGATCAACGCAACGGGAACCTGTTATCGGTGAGGCGAATTGAGCAGTTGGCCTAGTAGGGATAGTATTAGTGCGTAAGACTATCTAGTCCTCTTAGGGGACCGTGGAGGCCAAGTATTAAAAAAAAAAATGTTTGTACTTGCCCAAAGGACTTAATATTTGATAAAGTAATATTCCAAGGTTTGACACATTTAGTTACTTGTGACGTTCTGCTCTCTCCATAGCAGTGCTCCTATAGGGTGGAATGTAGACCAAACCCAGAAATAATCTATTTTTTTAAAATATAGCCTTCAGAATCTCCAAAGCAAGATTAAACCGAGTTATAACCATGCATGTAAGAATCTCCTTATTTCTCGGTTTTATCATTCTCCTATGAATTGTCTAAATTAGGTCACATATTTCATGTCTTTTTTTTTACACCTGCTTCAAAATGATTGTTCATAGAAATATTAATAATATCCTTATGACCCAAATATATCTTAGCTACTTTTTTTTCCCTATTCACTCTAACATTGTAAAAGCACCTGCCTATTTCATATTCAACTTACGTAAGCTATCAGATAGGTCAGTGATGGAGAACCACAACAGGAACATCAGTACCTCTTCTTGCACGCAAGCCAGAGTGCAGTGGTTAAAGGAGAAATTTGCTGATCCTGGTAGAACTCAATGCAGAAGCTGTAATGTCTAGGGATTTACAGCAAACACAGGAATGTTTTAGAAAAAGCATGTTATTTCATCTGTACGCTGTTCTATCAGTTTTGGTAGGAAATGTATTGATTGGGAGGAAAAATAAAAAATAGTCTTTTCCAAGTTCTCAGTAAAATGTTAGCTTAGCTCAATGCCGAAGTTTTGACTTGCAAGGAGAAGAGAAGGAGCCGGAGAAAAAACACGCACAGGCAGTTCTTATGCTCTCCAAAGCATAGCAACCACAGCGCATGTGCTGCGGTTGCTATGGAAACTAGCTAGCACTAGCTAAGAAGTACATGAATGGGGTGACTGATATGTCTCTGTTCTGACTCCGGCATGCTGGTCAGCGTCAGACCTGATTTTCCTAGCAGGGCAAATCAAAAAAGACTGGAGGAGCAGAGGACGGACCGGTAGTGGATGTTACTTTAAGAGTAACACCTACCAAGCACTGAAGATGGCGGCGTTGGAACTAAATTGAGTATATGTATCTTTGTGAAATATGATGTATTCAATGGATATGCGGCAATTTAAGGCAAGCCAAATTTTCCATTACAGGTTCTCTTTAATAGTGAATAAATCTTTCATTTGAATATGTTCTTGAATACTTTCTAATGCATTTAACATAAGACACAGACTCCCTAAACTGTAGGCTGCAAGGGACCATAAATATGTAAACTATTTAATGTTTTAATAATCGTGCTTACATTTATATTTGACAGAAAAGCACTCAGCAGTGAAGGGTTTAGGTATACACGCGTAACTAACCTTTTATTAGGACAGGGCATCTAAAAAAAACTACACTTCAACAAGGATTTGCAGGCTCAGTTTAAGAAGCACCTTAACAGCTTTGCATCAACACTCCGTTCTAGACTGCCTGTGTCAATTTTGTTCATGTTATACACACGGCATGTGTACACCGCACACAACTTCGGCTGAGCCATCTACTCCCTGGAGTTAAAGCCTAACTATCCCACATCACAAAATGGTTATCGGTCTATAGATCAGGTCCTAAGATGCTATTGGAGAGATTTCCATTGGATACGTTCAGTCCAGTTTACAAAACATTGTAAAACAAAATAAAACCCTTTAAGCTTATCTTCCCAAGTGTTTCTTCCTGCAGAGAAACAGATTTCTATGACTGGGATCTATTCTATGTCGGAAAACAGCACTTCCCGCTTTTATTTTTTCTTATTATTAACCTAAGTAGGCCAAACTTCTTTCAGCATTCCAGTAGACACAGAGAATGAAACAAGAGCAGGTGAGCATTCTACTTTTTTTTTTTTTTTTTTTTTTTTTTTTTTTTAACATCCTTAAAACGCCATCAAATCCCTTACAAATACGCATACACATGTGGACAAACTTGTCATACCAACTGTGTGTGACAAAGATGTAATTTCTGCTTCTATGACAATATTTCACACCACGTATAAAATATTGTAAGATAATTCACCATCTCTAGAAAATAAGTAGTAAGAGAGTTCTAAAATAAAGCAGAAAAAACAGCAATGGAAAATCCATCAAATGCTTGTATCATGTCTCTGGTTAAATGATAGTTAAAGGGGGGGAAATGCAGCTGGTCGTTTGGGCTGCATGCCACTTGATGTAAAACAGGTCTAGTTTAAGTCCCAAGACATTCCATAAGACATATGGCTCCTAGCTGGAAAGCCCAAAACAGCTAACTGCTCGATATATAAAACAGGGAGGAGATACTAGAGTAGTCAATGCAGATTCTTTTTACATTTAATGAAAGATGATAACCAATTGGCCTGTTTGTAAAATCTCAAGATTTATGTACTCATTCTATATGGTCACTTGCTCTCTCCTAAAGGGCAGCACTCTACTCTCTCCTCCAGCTCTGCTTCACTCCCACCTAATTTGATTGTTATTTCCTGTCCTAATGCGTTTTATACCCCACTTTCTATAGACTGTAAGCTCGTTTGAGCAGGGTCCTCTTCAACCCATCGTTCCTGTTTTCTTGTAATTGTCCTAATTAAATCCCCCCCTCTCATAATATTGTAAAGCTCTATGGAATCTGTTGGCGCTATATAAATGGCAATAATAATAATATACTTATACTCAGAACCCATACATATTCAAATTCCTTCACTGCATTTCTGCTTACCCCTGACTATAGGAATGATATTTTTGGTGAAATAATATTGTTACAGAGCACATAGCAGAATACATTTCATATAGAACAAGCCGCCTCTGGAAAGGAGGCAGGAGGGATCTTCTAACAGTTTTGAGTTAGCTTAAAAGGCTGACCCCTTGGATAACACAGTAATCAGGAAGGGCCTTGGTAGCAGATTTAGAAATCCTTTTATTCACTGTTTCTTCCAACATCTATTATTGCTAATTGTCTTATTGTTTATTAATCTCCTTACATTATAAAATCAACAAGAATTATGCATAAACTTGTTTGTAATCTAAAGGGATGATTGGTGACTTAAAGGTGATTTCTAAGGTAGATTACACAGACTGATGTGTAACCTAGACTGGGAGGGCACACTAGGCCTATTTTGCCTCCCTTGCCTGGTAAACAGAATGAGGTTAGAACATTCAATCACAAAGTATGGCAGCTTCTTAGATCATGAAAACTGACTTCTAACTAAAAAGAAATGCAAGGGGCCTTTTTTTTTTTGTTAGTTTCTTACTCATTTTAAAGTTTGCTGTAATTAATAACCCTTCACTAAGCTTTTATATATGACCTGTATCAGATCTCAGCAGTGCCTTTTGTGTGTGTTCCCTGATGTGCAACTCACCTATTTTTAAAAGCATGGAACTGCAAAATCTAGGAAACAAGCACGTCACCCTTGATTCTGCCAAAATTAGGAAAGGGGTGCACACCTTTATGAGTTGTAGTTCTACGTAGCTGTATGTAAATAAAAGTGTATGCATGTGCGTTTATACACAATATTTAGTAAAGAGTCCAGTGAGTGCATATATTGTGTGATCTGACTGTTATTTGCAGGTGTTTAATAATATACCTGCCTTTTAAGGGTGAATGCACTCTAGGGCAGAGCTGACACAGGCACTCCAGAATTTTGTGAACACTTCATTTGTAGCTCAGCCAGCCTTTACAGGAAGTAAGTCCCGACATCTGAGGTAGCAAGGTTAGACACTGCATCCCTACATTGATCCTTAAACTACACAAAATGTAAGTCACCCCATTTAGGCATTTCCCCCCTTTCCATCAGCTATCCCCTCCCATCATTCTTGTTTCTCCAGACATTTCCCCTCCTTTCCCAATTGATTAAAGGAGAGGGAGGGAATTATGTGTAAACATATCACAGTCACCCTTTCAGACATCTGTCATGCCTTCTTCATTATGCATGCTCCTAGCCTCCTTCATCTAAAGATCCAACAATCACCCTTTGCAATCGTTGTTTTAGTTGTTGCTGGTCTGGTCGGTATTCTACGTTTCCAGATCTCACAGCACAGTAGCACACAATTCTGTTTAAAAGCAGTTTCTCGTAGACATTGGTTAACTTAGGCCGCATCGACCTCATGACATTGTGATCACGCACAATCTCATGAAGGTACCTCTGAAATGCTTTGCCTTCCCAAAATTGTGCAGTAAGCCAGAAAGATGTAATTCTGCCCCAGCCCTAGCTGCCTACGCAGGAATATATCACTGCTTGCAATAAGTTACATTGGAGATGCACAGTTCTGGCATAGATTTCTAAGTTTATTATTTTAACATAGTTGGCAAATATAGGGGCTTAAGTTAACATATTGAACATCCTAGGATGTAACATTCCCTCTTTAACCCCTTAAGGACACACGACGTGTGTGACATGTCATGATTCCCTTTTATTCCAGAAGTTTGGTCCTTAAGGGGTTAAGGGAAAATAATGCAACGTTGGTGTTCTGGAGAACTCTACAAACCACAGGACCGAATGTCATGTGCCCTATGGAGTCACCCATGTCAGAGCAGCTGAAGTGACACAGATACTCTGATACTTAACACTAGTTGCAGTGGAACGCATAGCCATGGCTAGATGTAGACACACAAGCGTACGTTCCTCCACAATAACAAAAGGCAACATTGCACCTCATCTGCCTATTCTGCCCTGAGAAAATGGAAGCCAACTCACATTGGGTTGGGATGTTGGTATTCATTTATTGTTATTTTCTTCATTTTCACTGGGTGTCCTGGCTGTGCCTGGACTGAAGTGGATTATGATGTTATTTTTTAGATCTTTAGTATAAATTGAAAGAAAATTAATCATCACATGAAAAACCATCATTAACACAATTTACAAGTGATTTTTTTGTGTTTAATTCAATGGTGTAATATCCAGAGAAGTGATGATTCCATTTTAATTGTCAAGTTTAAAATAGCAGGCTGTTGCCAAGGAAACCTGCCCCCCACCACAAAATGTGGGCATGCAACGTTTGCCTTTTTTGTGTGGCCTTCTCAGTATGTTGTTCACAGTTGTTTTGGTCTATTTGTTTGTGATATTCACAGGGTACACTTTAGTGTAGTTTACAATTTATACAAATAAAATCAGTATCATAAAATTATAAATCACAACAATTCTATGTGTATAAAAAAATTACACATTTCCAAAAGCTCAAATGTAGAAATAATATTTTCCTTCCACAGAATGGAGGAGTATAAAAAGAAAAGAAAAATCCCATACAAACAAATACAGAAGGAAAAAAAACAAAAAACCCAAACAATCACTGGCAACCTAATCTTCTGATTCCCATGAAAGACTCACTTTTCAGATACAATTGCAGCTGCCCCACACTGCCAGTTACTGTATCATACACATGTCTTAAATTCTGTAATCAGCAACTAGCAGGTGCGATATCGCATTCAGCACACCACAGCCACTCAATACAGACATCCCAAAACACACAGAGGCTGGTTTTGTCAAATGTTTTATTGAGTGTAGACATCTGGAGTACTGTAAAACATGCATTATCTGTAGATTCAAAAAGGAGCAAGCCACATTGTCCTTCCTGTCAGATGTGTCAGCCTTGGCATACATGATGGAGATTAATGAAGTATCATGAGAGTAGTGGGAGTACTGAAAAGCATCTATGATTTGAAGTAGGATCTTAATCATTTGAAAAGCACATTTACTGAACTTGGATTTTCAGATGAGGTGACACATTTCATTTCAAAACAAACAGTATTTATTTGGGGGAGAAGAAATGGTAACTGATGCGTTTGCTTATTTATTTTAACAGAATATTCTGCTAAAAATAATAATAATAAAAATAACAAAAACCAAAACACCCGTTTCTCAGTCAAGCATTAAAATTATTTCTTTTTGGATTGCTGCGGTGTATTAAATTTAAAGAAGATTATGTCTCCGTCTTCTACGGTGTAATTTCTTCCCTGCTGTCTGTATTTCCCCGCAGCCTGTGAATACACAAAGTAACATGCAGTATCGTTAGTAACAGACATGAATTACGTGAGCTCCTAGCGATGCACAGCAAAACCTAAGGGGTTTTTTTTTTCCTGGGAAAAATGATTCCAGCACACAATAACGTGGTAGGGTGCAATTTAACCTTACCATTAGTAACGTGCAGTGCCTGAAATGCTGTTTGACTACAACCCCCATCATCCTCAAACATCCTAAAGAATACCTAAATGCTTGCTCTACGTTCTGTTTAACCTGTCTACACCAAACACCCATATCTGTTTGCCCCCCAAAGTCCGGCTGCTGTTTGGGCACCTTGGATTTAACTGGCTTAGCAACACTGCTGCAGGGCTTGATCGCTCATTTGTAACCTACGCCTATCATCCTCAGCCATACCAAAATGCCCACGTCTTTTCATGTCCATTAAAATGAAGTAGTTACACCTTTTGCACAGCATTGTATCAAACAAACTAAAATCTAATATTTTTCTGTACAAAAGACAAAATCCAAAATCCAACAACTTTTCTTATCAGCATTATTTTGAATGCAAGGAAAAGAGAAACTGTTGGCATGACCAGTGTTTACCGGCCAGTGGAACTAATGGGTGATAATGGGAGCTTTATTTCAACTGCAGAAAGTCTGTATATATTTTGGCAATAAACTCTGGGTCCTGAGCGGTGTAACATTCAGCTGATATCCATATACACAAAGGACAGTGGGCAATTAAAATAAAAAAAGTGTTTCTATTGAAGTGCTATCTGAGATTTGCATATCATACGTATGAGCAAACCAAATGAATCCCAGGAGGTTTTTGTAAAATTCAAAATACAAATTTGTTCAAGGGGATCCTATCTACTGTTAATAAACTGAATGAACATGGGCCTTGAGCCATTTTATCAAGAAAGAGAGAGGAAAAAACCATAACACAGGACTGCTCCACCTACTGGTGAAATGGAACCAAGCAGAAGAAGAACATTCCATTTCACATGACAATTTCACGTACTTTGTCACCGTTCAGGCAGGAGTGTACTAACCTTTGGCACTCGAGATATACTCATCCAGAAATGCAGAGTGCCAAAGATTAGTCACAGTCTTGGAACAAACCAGCCCTTTAAAAGGAGATATGATCAGGTTTCCCACTGAACACGTATATGGGAGTAAATATGTTAGTAATCCCTTTAGATCTTTTCTGTGCAACATTCTAGCCAATGGGTGTTAATGGGTAGTAATTTATCTTATTGGTATATATATATATATATTTTTTTTTTTTACAGTCCGGTTGGTAGGGACCATAGGAGTCTGATACAATAAGATATTTAGATATAACTGACATCTGACTGCATCAAAATATTTTGTATTGCTGTACAAAACCGTTGTTCTACAGACTGTTCACAGAACACTTGTGTTTCGCGATAATTATAATTTATAGTTGGGTTAGTCTTATTTTATGTTGCTAAATGTGTTCTATCCCTGCATGGAGGATCCATCATCTATTTCTCAAAGCATGTGGGGTAATTATATTCGTATCTAGCAATAATACCTATGGGAAACATCAAACTGTATATATTGACAGCTACTGAACCTTTGCCAGCACGGTTACAGTGGTATATTATGACATTCAAAATCCAGTTAAAGGAACAGTTTACACAAAAAAAATACTGTTTTACATTTTACAAGGCTACTTAAAATCACCTATGTTATCAAACAACTATGGGGATTTATATGGTCATACTGTGTTAAGCCCACCACTACGTCACAGTACTCCAATCGGTGGGTCCTACACTAATGAAGTATTTAGGAAATTTGGCAGACTAGATGGTTCTCATCTGCCGTCAGAATCCATGTTTCTATGTTAATTTTAACATGGGGATTTACATTCTTACTGCAACACTTACTGCTTCCAGAGACTCTTCAATTTACGCTTTCCTGTGGTCACTTCCAAAGTGGCAGCCATAGTGGATGGGTGGGATGCTCAGCCCAATAGGAATCTGGTCTGAATTTCAAATCTACACTATATTATGACACTCAAACATAATATACGTTTAGAGAACAAGATTGCAAACTCCATGACTGTGATGCAAATATAAGGTGCCTTGATTCCCCTGGATATAATCTTCTGCCTCTGCTTGCATGTGATTAACTACAATAAGAGAGATTCTAAAAAGTATCATGTGTAGAGACACTTGTTATTACCACCAGCTCAATCATATCCAGTAATCAATATTTTCACCTTCAGCATTTTTCTTTCATTTCTACGATTCTGCTTTAATTCCTGCGATTATATGATGCTTTTATTTTATTCGAGAAGCTACAGAAATATAAATTGAATAAACAGAGATCTGGCTGTCATTGCTTGTACAATGAGAGTGGTATGCTGACTGAATACTTTTATATTACGTAAAGAAAAAGGCGGTTCTAAAATTGGAAGCAAAATGAAAGACCCCCAACTAGATCAACTGCTTTGATCTACACATTACACAAGCCGTATTACAAGCAGTAGCGTTAAGTATTTAGATTTTAGTTGTATCAACCTGCACAAAGACGGCATCCTCTACTACAATACCACAACAGTCAGTAATGATACAAATGCAGCCACAGTATAAAAAAGTAAATCTAAATAGGCTCTCAATCAATGTAGCTAGAACAATCTATAGAATAAACAATGGCTTGTTTAAAATAACTTTCCAATTCTACATAACCAGTTTCCTTTAAATGTAGGAATTATTGCTCACCGTTTCAATACTAAATGTATGCATACAGAGAATTCTTGGCACTGGACACAGGAAATTTCTAAATCTATTACAAAGGTATATTTAATATCAAATTCTGGAACTAGGTCTACCCATACCACCAGAACAATAAGAGCCATTAATATGAATGGCATTATAAATGAAAAACATTTTACATTTATTTAACCAATTGGCCAGGATATTATCAACAATGAGTTTAAATAAAAATCAGTGTCTCTTGTCTTTGTTACCAAGTATGGGAGACACACAGTGACGCAAAAACATTGCTTAACATCTGACACGGGGATAGATTATTCTGTCTTTTCTTTTTCGCTATATGATTTGGATTACAATTAATTAAATGTGATAGTGTTCCTTTAAATACTCGGGAGACTATTTAATCCATTTCCTCTGCTATCCGAAACAACTGGTTGGGAGAAAGGAAAAAAAAAAAATCAATACCCATTTGTGAATCTTGAGTATGCATTAAACAAGACACGTCTAACCATTTCATTTGCACTTGAAAGCAGCCATCTGTAGAAGCCAGCTTTGCCTAAGCAGATATGATTGCTAATAATGAAATATCCCTGTAGACTACAATGCCCACACAGAGCTATTCAGTGTATAGTTCACAGCGCTGGCATTAAATTAGTTATGCTGTGCTGGTGTTCTCCGCGTACAAGAATCAAACTTGAAGTGATCAATCTGATAACACAGAGCAAATAAGCTGTTCCTGGAACCGAAAAGCTACCCAGAGCCCAAAGCCATGTTAGGGGAGGAAATTAAATAAATAAGAAAGGGGGAAAAAAAAAAAAGACAGGTCTTTAATTTGTGATTAATCAAGATTTAAAGCCAGTCCAATTAATTGTTTTCAAGTGCTCTGCTTGAGGAGTACAAGTGATAGTGGTGTCTTCTCTTTGTGTTATGAAACAGTGTGTGTCAACTGATATAATGATGGATTGAATAGACGACGGGAGCGGTGATTAAAGCTCTTAATTGTGTGTTCCTCTTAACACCATATCGGAGAAGAAAAAATAGAAAGCAAAGGGAATCCCAGGTACATGGAAATCTAACCACTAGTGAGTCGATGCAGGATGGTGGGACCCCTCAAAGTACAGTAAATGAGAATCCCAAGACAATTATGACCAGAGTGGCTGCACTATTTAACATAACTTAAGGCAGAGATGGCCAAACGTTGGACCCTACATATCCCATAATGCTTTGTCTCCCTTAGAATGGAACACTAGCCTTCTGGATTGGGGCTATACTGCCATACTATGAAATGAGTTCATTTTAAGCAGCACTGACACCCACTGACAGATTACACATTTTATAGCACAACTTTCTACCTTTTCTTATAGCATTATATTATCTTGCAGCGTTAATATATAATTATTTTTTTAATCACAGGAATTTCATTAAGAAAGCACACAGAGCCTGCCAAAGATTACACTACAAACCATACACACTAGTCAGATGAGGTGGTATTCTATATCCTACAAACATTCATAAAATGATTGGATAAGATAATGTGTGCACATAATATGTTGCCATTGTAACTGATGGTTTGTTAAGGGGTAAGTTTTAAATGGAGACCAAATGACAAAGAAAATCAGTCTCTAGAACTTGGAACACGTGAAAGCACATTGCCCCACATTTATTACTACACAGCAAATTATGCTGCAGATACAATGTATAGAATAGAGGAATCCACTAACTATATATATATATATATATATATATATATAGAAAAATACAATGACTCTTACTCATGGTGGAGCGATGGACATAGATTTCTGTTTTTGTGCAGATTTCCTGTTGGACAAGGGCTTGTGTAGAGCATAGACACTCAATGATAAACACTACTACAGAAAACTTTGAGCCAACGTTTCACAAAATATTAACTAATGAAATCCAGGTATTGGCTAGAAAATCGATGGTTAATAATGGCATTGCAGAGATTTAGGAATTACACTGCCTTAATATGTTACACAATATTTTCTATCAATGTTCACAAACCTCCGTGTTTATGTTTGCATCGTTTGAACAGTCTCATAGGAGTGTAAAACAGCACCACAATAGGTTATTGGACTGCAACTCTCAATATGCTCAGCCTCCGAATGGCAGAGATTAATGAGAATTGCAGCCCAACAAGACAAACCCCACTACAATATATTACAATATTATTTAACTATACAAACCAGATGTGAAACTGTGTCGTTTAACCCAGAATATAAAAATGAACTACCTTACAGCTGCTCAATGTTCATTTAATATGCAGAGTGTATACAGTATGTGCAATTAACATCTCTGTAAACACACAAAGCTTGCCACCCAAACCTGGACAAACATTCAGGTAAAACGAAAACTAAAAGGAGTGTGTGGATTTAATCAGCACCTGCCCTCTAGTGTTCACAAAGTAGACACAAACGGCAGTGACTTTAGCTCCATTGAATGAGTGCAGAACTAGCAAGCAAAAAATTAAAAACTTGACAAAACTAAACTAAAGTAGCTGCTTTTGGATAAATCCTAATACACAGCATGAACTTCATAGCAAACTGACCACAGGCTACAAATATTCTGCCAGTTCTAAAAAGAGCACAACGTCTGGAGAAGCAGAGGATGCCTAATATAGACAAAGATTGTTGGAGCGGGACTCCACGTACTTTCTGATGCAATCTGTTTAAGCTTGTCAATGGTCATCAAGCATGGTATTTTATGACTGCCTGCTGTACAGAGCTACAGAATGGCAATTCTTCTGGGTTTGCACAAAAATAAAATAATTCATTGGATTTCTGAAACGTTATATAACTAGGGTTGGCAGCTCTAGATATCCAGAAAGCCCTGATCTCAGTCTACCCCAGGATTGAAAACCTGTTTGCTTAAAGGGTTAATAGCCAAAATCCTTCCAATTATGTGTTTAAAAAACAGTCTATCAGACATTTGCAAGTGTGCCTCTAAACAATGACACTCACACTCTACAGGAAGTGAAGATATCATTTTATTACTGAACAGCGCAGTAAGATGTTTGAGTCCAGCAATACGCAGAGGGAAGACAGAATTTTCTTTGCATTGTTTCTGTGTAATTAGCACCTTAATTGAACTCGAATGAGTGGCAGAGGAATGAGTACTACAATGCAAAACTGCATAAGAACACGCAATAATTACATTCAGCCATCAAACACCAACAGATTGAGTAGCGAGGTATAGGACATAATGTATGCAAGACAAAAGTTTTGCCACTTTAAAGAGGGAAGCATGCAGATACACATCAACAAAAATATTTGTAATAATTGAACATACCTAGCCATTTATTTACTCTACTGAACTAAAAAAATCCCCACCCCACGGAAAACCCCCCAAATATATACAGATATCGAAAGGGAATAATGAGAAAGCTGTTAACTGATTTATAAATAGAATCACTATATATATATAACACAGACATGTTAATGAACAAGTACCAAAAATTGTAGAACACTAACTTTTCCGCCCTTCAATTAAATTCAACACATTCACTTTAGAATTAATGAATGAGTCTACATATGCATGCATTGATAGATTTGTAGATATAAATGCACATGGTTTTCATTACATCATGCAATACCTGAACTCAAAGGTTTATTCACTAAATAGTGAAATTGGTTAACAGAAAGCCACATTTGCCCAAGGTATGCCAGAAAGGCAGAAACTGAAATTATGCAAAACTGCTTTATTGCTTATTTTGGCCTAAATTTAGCAAATTCTATATCCACACTGTTTAATCCCTGGATATGTTTAGAATTTATTGTAAGCCATTTTATATAAGAGACATAGGCATAAGAACATACATTTTCTATAAGTAAGCCAAACATCAAAATGTGTTTCCTGGTAATAGGACAATAATTCTCCACCGTCATGTTTGCACAACCTGCCAAGAGTTTGCAGTAAAGAGTCACCCTTGGGAGATGCCGGGGAGAAATCACAATGGTAGATGTCTTAGCACAGGGAAGGTGACATCCTGATTCCCTTGTCACCAGACTAGAGTCTCCATTGGGAGGAGTTGCCCTGAAACACAAGCAGTCAGAACTCACCTTGACAGCTGTTTCGGTGCCTTCTTCTTTGAAATCGTCAAATTTCATTACCTCTGCCATAATGAAACCCTTCTCAAAATCCGTGTGAATCTTCCCTGCAGCCTGAGGAGCCTTTGTCCCTTTCTGTCAAAAGGAAGAACGGCAGAAAATGAATTGTTGAGGAAGATGGATTACAGGAGGGGTGGTTCTGTCAGCTGATGTGAATCTGGACCTCGATGAAACTATCAAAGATCTGATAACGGGGAGGCTTTTTAAATCAGTTAACCATCAACACAAGGTGGTGTTTAAGGGAATTGTCTTTATTGTACACAATCACGAGAGAAGCATCGGGTGCATTACTATGTCTGAACATAACGTGCATCTTACACACAAGATGGACTCAGCATAGTGGGTCATGTACTCTCTGCTTAATTTCTGACTTAAACTTCTTCAAAGTGTTTGTTCTTATCTTTTTATAAAACTATACTTTTATAGATCTAAATGAGTATTTAATTACCAAAATCTACATGAATTCACACACAAACTGATCTCACATTTAGGATCCACATATCACTATTATTGGGGGCTAGACAACCCATGTCAAACCAATTTGTTACTTAAGCCCATGGCACTCAAAGGGTTAAATTAATAAAAATAAATAAATAAATAAAAAGAGTAAAGAAAACATTAAGTTAAAAGATCAGAAACCATGTATTTCTCTGGAGAAATTTAGAGGTGTAACTTTGTTACCGGTCATATTTTTTTAGCCCTTTTTAATGTATTAGAATTTTAAGACAGACTTCTCTTCTAATGTGGAACAATACTTTTCATATAAAGCATTTTAATGGTTTTTTTAAATTGTATTTATTTATTTTTTACATTAGATCCATATTCAAGATAACAATGAATGATGGATTAAACATTGAATGCGTGAATTAAAAATATCTGACCGTCTCTAATAAATATTTCAGTAAAAATATTTTATCCAGGAAAGAACGGATTGTCCCTTCTTTTTCCAAGTTGAAATCTGATGGGACAGGGTAGAATATCCAAGTTCTAAGCACTTTGAGAAATAAGAGTGATCTGATGCTGCTTAATAAAGCGTGTAAATCTGCTGAGAAACCAGACATGGTAAAGCGCAGTTTTTACAATAAAAGATATATTGGCCTAATGGCAATTCACTGATGCTTACCTGACTAAATACTGTATCTGCACATTAGACCCAAGCTACATGCAATCAGTCTTCGCATAAACCAGCCTTCATTTTTGCAAGCAGAAACTTAGCCATCATTCTTACTAAAGCGGTTTATTCTAAAAGTCAATTGCCTCTTCTGTGGCCCACAGTTTAACCATCTTGTGGAAAATGATCGACATACAAGAAAGACTACTATATTGAGAAACTGTTTGTGGGTATGGTTTCTTTACTATTTTAAACAATATTTATCGATATAAATCTGTGTAATACATACTCACACAGAAGTGCACATTTGACCTTGTTGTTATATTGTGCAATATATATATATATATATATATAAAAAATGAAAAAAGATATACAAGAAAAAAAAAATTGATCTATGCACGTGACTAGTTATTTATATTCTGTGACTAGCACACCTTTCCATTTCACTATATTTTTTAACATGTGTATCATAAAGCTGTTGTGCATAGAGGCATATATATATGCATATGCAAAAAATGTACGTATCGTTAGTGTGACCTATGGCCTTGTCACTGCTAAGGAGTCATGCATACATTTATAAGTCCCCTCCTGCAGCACCAAAACAATTTAATCTCTGTTGTTTTGCTCAGGAAATTGTATTACTTTGATGGAAATCAAAGGACTGCTGAAGTCTTTGTATGTTCTTGTAATAATTATATATTTTGTAATACATAATTTGTAGCTACGTTCTCGCTTCAATGTATGTGAGAATAATAGAAGCCATCACAGAGGGTATTTCCATTTAAAAGCAAACCATTTCACTTCTCATTGTCCTTTGGGAACAAATTAATCGGTCGCCACGGGCACAATCAGTGAATATCAATATTTTAAACCCATATCATCGTGGTTTTTATTAGTGTCTGGATGGTATGTATAGCATTATCAGAACAAAGTCTACCTCTTAAATTATAAACCACTTAAAGAGATGAATTATTACACACTGACTTTACGTTTTGGAGACCAGCTGTGTATCTGCAAGGAGTGTAATGATGTTATACGGCTTTTATAGCTGCGAATGGAGCCCAGGCAAAGAAAAGGGAAGAAAAAAAAAAAAAAAAAGGAAAAAGAAGGAGGAAGAGGGAACACCTACAATCTAAACAAAGTTACTGAATACAGAATATAGAGCAACATCAATTTCACTGGAGAAGAAACCCGGTCACACAGATTAACCAAGTACAATGCTGGTGTTTCTTATCTCTGACCGCAGGAGGAGGGTAGCTAGATTCTACAGGATGAAGAAATGCAGACGATGTAATAGGCAGAATCAATTGTTACCTGCCTCAATCAATGCAGCACCACTTTCACTGTTCAGCAGCTCTCAAATAATTAAAGTTATCCTGGACAAAAAAGCTCATCTGTAATGACTAGCTAACCTCCGCCGTGACGAACTACAAAGTGGCTGATATCAATCTGAATTCAGTAGTGGGGAACTGGATGGCGCTGATGATGAATGAGTAGCAGTCTTACCTTGATGGTCCACGCGCGCACTTCATCGGGGCCTGCGGTGAAGAAGTATTCAAGCTGAAGTGCAGCATATCCAGTTTTAATAATCTTGGATAAGACGCTGAAACAAGAAAGCAACTAATCAGTTTACAGCACGAGAGGGATGGGCTTAAGGAAGGAAAAAAAAAAGCATATTCAATAACCACCACTTGCTAATAATCAGATACTAAGCAAGCAACTCAATGTATATGTGTGATGGTTAAGAGCTGGCTCTCCAGCTACTGTAACTACATTTCATATGACGCCCTGCTTCTTACAGAGAAATGTATAGTGCACAACAGCTGGAGTGTCAAAGGTTAGCTGTCACTGACAGAGTGAACAGTCGTGCCTTGTCTTAACCCTACAAACACCAGAGTAAACCTTGTGCTTTGTTAAACAGCTTAGGGTTTTCTAATGAGTTATCAGTTAGATATTAAACACTGAATAAGCAATAAAAGAGAACGCTGTGCTTCTCACCTTAATAAAGAGAATATTTGGTTTTATTATCCATATCTGGCACTTGCCAGACTCCTATTCGTAACTCTAATGTTGTAACCAATTGCCATTTCAGCGGTTAATGATCTGCAACACCCATGATCCTGAGCCACCTACTAATGACATAGTGTAGGATGATAGGAGTTGTACTTATGGCTTCCAATTGCCCACATACGGTTCAAGGTGGCCTGTTATAATTAATAAAATATCCAAACATAATATAACTAAACAAGCAAGCCACATAACAAAATATTTTCTCGGGGTGCTGACCGATTAAAACCCCTCTCTGTCTGTGCACCCCCCTCCCCCAAAAAAGTAATAAAAAAAAAATAATAAAAATGGCACACACACACACACACACACACACAAAAATACACCTATGCTATAATTAAAAACACTGTGTAGAGATGACAGATGACAGTTAAAAACTTAATTTAAAATAAATCTTTTCAACTCTGTCTCATGCTAAAGAAAGGAGAAGATTCCCTCTTTATAATGGTAATTACTCTGTCATTTATTATTCTATCAGTGCAAGCAATTAAATTACAGCAAGGAAATAGTTGATAATAAAGTGTAGGGAAAATGAATGCTAATTAACCTTTGTGTCGCTTTCTCTTCCAGATACTTCTGCTTCTCTTCATCAGTCATGTCTTGCAGGTTGAGTTCTAAGGCTCCACTAAAAGGTATGACCAAGGCACCCGGGTCATGTCTGTCCACCCACTCTTTAATTTTTATCAACCTGTAGACAAAAGAGGGCACAACATTATCTTGTAGTGCATGCATGACTGTGCCACATTCATTATTATCAAGTAGCACATACATATTCATAAGAGTTACACAGTTTTATGATGCCACCTTTTTGTGTATAGCTTTCCAAGGTCAGAGCATTAACAGGCAATGATTGCTTCAGGTGTACGCCGGTAATATTTCAAGTCTTCTCTGCATTTACCTTGGACATCTTGTCTGTTGGGAGCGTTTAGTAAAGTGAGGGTGTAATGGGAAAAGAAAAAGGGGGGGGGCGGAATACTAGATTGGGATGGAAAGAGGCTACCTAGTCTTACAGAAGTAAAGAAAACGCAATAAAAATAATAATAAAAAAGGTTAAAATTAATTTAACCCCTTTAATCCAGGTAAAGTAACTACACAGACAACAACCCCTTGCATAAGCAATTGTCACAGTATTAATAATGTGCCACTAAATTAACATTATATGCTGGCCTTTAATGACACTGTGTTCATTTGACTGTATTCTTGCTCCTGTCTATTAAACAAATGATTAAAAAAAACAAAAAAAAAACAACAACAATATTTTGTAGTTTAGTCATGTTTAAATGTATTTATTACGCAGAGCCTGCTACAGATTTAATGATTCTAGACACCAGCACCATTGCTGGTATTCAAATTTACAATTTGCATTAATCACTTGCTGTTCAATAATTAAAAAAAAAAAACACCCATATCCGTTATTTCTACTTGGTCATTGCATTATAATTATTTGTTTTAATTGAGCAACAAATAATGGCAAACAGTAGGATTTTGGGAGAGGCTGGGAATGACCCAGCTGTCATGGTCCATGTTGGTATCAATGACAAAGTAAAAGAAAGATTCCAGGGAATTAGGTGGCAAACTTAAGAAAAGGACCTCCAAGGTAATATCTCAGTACCTGTGCCATGTGCTACAGTTGAAAGGCAGCGGGAGATTAGAGAGGTCAATGCGTGGCTGAAGTTTTGGTGTAGGAAGGAAGGTTTTGTTTTTTTAGAGCACTGGGCTGACTTGGGTTTGCGCTTGGGTACAACCTTTATAGCAGTGATGGGTTGCACCTGAACGGGAGAGAGTCTGCAGTGCTGGGGGATCGGATGGCTAAAAGGTTGGTGGAGAATTTAAACTAATAGTAGGGGGAGGATGGTCATAGCAATCTACAAATTGGAGATAGGACAGAAAGGAGATTGGGGGGGGGGGGGGAGGGGGGGACAAGCTCAGAACAGAGAAGGTATGTAATGTTGATAGTTTACAAAACGTACGAGTGACTCGTGATCATATTAAATGTATGCTTACTAATGCAAGAAGCCTAAACAACTAAATGGGGAAACTAGAGGCAATAGCATACACTAAACAATATGACATAATAGGCATAACTGAAACATGGTGGGATGAGACACGACTGGGCAGTTAACTTAAATGGATGCAAACTATTTAGGAATGACAGAAAAAAACAGGAAAGTTGGTGGGGTATGTTTGTATGTCAACCATGAGTTAAAGCCAAATCTTAAGCAAGTGGAATGTGATAAGGAAGATGTAGAAGCTTTGTGTGTAAATATCTGCTTGGGGCAAAAGAAGGGAAATCAACTACTGGTTGGGATATGTTATAAACCACCTAATATTAATATTGATGAGGAACAACAGCTGTTAGAGCAAATTGAAAAAAAGCTGCAAATCTGGGTAACATGTTAATTATTGGAGATTTTAATTACCCAGACATAAATTGGGACAGAGGGACTAGTAGTTCAGCAAAGGGAATGATGTTTTTGAACTTGTTAAATGACACCTTCATGTCACAACTTGTACAAGCACCAACTAGAATAGACATTGTCTGGACCTGGTTCTAACAAACAACATTGATGTTTTGACCATCATTCAAGTAGGTGAGCACTTGGGAAATAGTGATCACAATATAGTGTCCTTTGAAACAAACTTAAAAAAACAAAAGCATATGGGGTATACTAAAACATAGACCAATTTCTATAAGTTATGGGGAGCGTTACAATATATTGACTGGCATTAACTCTTTAGTGAAAAGAACAGGGAGGATAAATGAAACATCTTCCAACAAATATTAGAAAGGTACATTTCTCAGTATGTACCATTGGGTAATAAATATAAAAGAAACAAATTGAAACCAAATGTGGCTTAGTAGAGAAGTAAAACAAGAGATTTAAATTTAGAAAAGGGCATTTAAAGCATTTAAATCGGACAAATCAGAGGCATCCTATAAAATATATAAAGAAGCCAATAATGTGTGCAAAACAGTGATTCAATTAACTTCAAAATGAAAACATGATGGCCAAAGAGGGCAAAACCAACCCCAAAGCATTTGTTAAGGACAAAAATTCAAAAAAATAAAAATAAAAAAAATTAAAGTGTAGGTACACTAAAAACTGGGATGGGGGTGTTAGTTAATGAAGACCAGGAAAAGGCAGAAATTTTAAATAATTATTTCTCCTCTATATATTAAGGAAGCACTCATGGCAATAGATTTGCAAATGATTCCTGCTAAAAAGTTGCAGAAAAATTTTAATTGTTTAACTCAAGGTGCTGCAGCAACTAAAGAAAGTTAATATAAACAAAACTCCAGGGCCTGACGGTATTCATCCATGAGTACTTAAGGAACTAATTGTAGGAAAAAGTGAACCTCTATTTTTAATCTTTCAAGATTTTTTTCTTTCAGGAAGTGTGCAGGAGGATTGGAGGGAGGCAGATGTGGTTCCTATATTCAAAAAATGGTTTTAAAATCCTTGCCTGGAAATTATAGACCTGCGAACTTAACTTCTGTGGCTGAAAAAGTATTTGAAAGGTTATTAAGGAATAATATTCAAGAATTCCTTGAGAAGAACATGGTTATCAGCAAAAATCAGCATGGTTTTATAAAGCACAGGTCACGTCTAACTAACTTGATTGCATTCTACGAAGAAGTAAGAAGAAGTGCAGATTAGGGTGTTGCAGTGGATGTGATCGATTTGTATTTTTCCAAAGCCTTTGTTACAGTTTCACACAATAGATTAGTGTTCAAACTCAAAGAAATCGGTTTAGATGAAAATCCTTGTTCTTGGGTAGAACATTGGCTTAAAAATAGAGTACAAAGAGTTGTCATTAACAGTAAATTTTCAAGCTGGACAGAGGTGGCAAGTGGTGTCCCTCAGGGTTCTGTTCTGGGACCCCTTCTATTTAACATGTTTATAAATGATCTTGAAAAAAGCATTGAAAGTCATGTTTCAGTGTTTGCAGATGACACAAAACTCTGTAAAGTAATACAATGTGAGCAAGATATAACTTTGCCGCAGAGTGATTTAGATTGACTGGTGGACTAGGCACTCAAATGGCAGAATAAATTTAATGTTGAAAAATGCAAAGTTATGCACTTCGGCGTAAAGACTGCACAAGCAATGTATACCCTTAATGGAAGCGAATTAGAGATAACACATGAAAAGGACTTGGGAATTGTTATAGACAACAAATTATGCAACAATGTGCAATGTCAATCAGCAGTGGCTAAGACCAGTAAGGTATTGTCATACATGAAAAAGGGCATTCATTCTCGGGATAAGAATATCATTTTGCACCTTTATAAATCACTGGTTAGACCACATCTTGAATATGCTGTGCAATTTTGGGCACCTGTTCTAAAGAAGGATATTATGGCACTAGAAAAAGTGCAGAGGCGGGCTACAAAATTAATAAAAGGAACATATCAGCTAGGAAGAAAGGGTAACAATTTAAACCTCTTTAGTTTAGAAAAAAACGTTGCCTCATAGGGGATATGATAACATTATACAAATATATCCGGGGCCAATACAAACCATTGTGTGGAAATCTAGTCACAAACCGGCCTTTACATAGGAAACGAGGTCATGCGTTTAGACTGGAAAAAATAAGATTTTGTCTAAGGCAAAGAAAAGTCTTTTTTACTGTAAGAACAATAAGGATGTGGAATTCTCTGCCTGAAGAAGAGTCCACACAGATGTTCAAACAGTAACTAGATACATACTTACAAAAACAGAATATTCAAGGATATCATTTTTCAATGTAGGGTAATAGCTTCTTGATCCAAAGATTACTCTGACTGCCATTCTTGGATCAAGAAGGAATATTTTTCCTAGTTTGTTGCAAAATTGGAAGTGCTTCAAACTGGGTTTGTTTTGCCTTCTTTTCGATCAACAGCAAAAAACAAATGCGAGGAAGGCTGAACTTGATGGTTTAAAGTCTCATAGCTATTTAGCTATGTAGTAGTATTCAGAAGTTTTACAACCAATATGCTCACAGGTTGGTACTATTGTAAAATTATCTCTATAGAGTAGATTTCTGGGGCAGAGGACTAAGAGTGGGTCAAAACTGAAGAGATTATTGCTAGGTTCCTAAATTGGAAAATTGGCTATTCCAATGTCTTCATTATTGAAATTGATAGCCATTAATCAGATACCATGATACATACATGTTAACTTTATGATGTAAATGTTTACCATAGCCCACCTCTTCTTGAACCACAACTGTGATAAACTACATATCCCATCATGCACCACCCGTTACAGACTACATATCCCATCATGCACCACCCCTGTTACAGACACTCCATTTCGCACCACCCCTGCGGCAGACTACATACCCATCATGCACCACTGCTGTTACAGACTACATATCCCATCATGCACCACCGCTGTTACAGACTACATATTCCATCATGCACCACTGCTGTTACAGACTACATATCCCATCATGCACCACTGCTGTTACAGACTACATATTCCATCATGCAAGTTTTGAGACTTAAAAAGCATAAAATACTTCACTGTGATTAAATTTTGCAGAAATTATTTACTGAATTTACAGTGAATAAACTCTTACAAGCGCCTATCGTTTCTTTATCAGATTCAAAAGTAATCTTTACATGAAGTCAAAATGGTAAAATAGCAACTTGTACAAATATCACATCAGGGGCAACGCAGTGTGACAAAATGGCCAGGGACTAAAGACAAAGGGCATACTTAATGGTGTCTTCTAAAACCACAACTTACACTATGCCCTAGCCTAGGCCTAACCCTAAACCCTAAATCCCATCATGACACCAAATCTTTAAAGAATTCATAGTATTATTAAAAACCTTTATTTATTCACACCTGCTGTATTTACCCCAAGCTTTGCTGTATTAAGTCTGCACAGCATTGAACTTGTTTCATGTCTGTCACAGACTGTATCACATGGGGAAAAACCCTGCCTGTCTGGATGTAGCAAAGCATTGACAAGTAAGCGATATTGAAAAAAAAAAGTTTATTTTAATTTTCCTATCTACTATTACAAACACAGCCACAGCTGCAATGCACATTCTTTTTATTTTGGACAGAAGTACTGAATATTTTATTTTTTTAAATACCCTACATTTCATTACATTTGTAACAAGAGCAAGTCTTTATTCTGTCTCTCGTCTCCGGTCAGTGACTGGATGTAACTTCAGTCCAAGACTTGACAAGGCCTGCAAAGACCAAATATCACTGAACACCATCCATATCAGAACTCAGCCCAACTGTAAAACAAAACGTTATAAAACACAATCCCAGTCCTTTATCAACCTCCTCTGACCTCATAAGTTGGATTCCACCAACCAAGATTGACCCATTAATTGTTTTATCTACACATTTGCCCATAGTCTTTGGAGTTAAACAAGGAAAAATAAAATATTTTATCAGAATAGGATTCAAGTCTATTCTAGATCTAGTCTCCATAACATGACTATGGAATACTAACAGGCTTCATGGAAAAGACTCCTCTTACAGATTTCTGGAAACCTTGGATAGCATTAAAAAGTGTATTGTTAAAAAAGGAATTAATGTACCTCTATTTCCAAAATATACATGTATATCTTCACTTCTAATACTATTTGTTCCCTTTAATCTAGAAGATGTATATTTTTTGCAGCTTTCAGAATAGTACCTTCCACTACCAGCTCAAAAGATAAACAAACAAAAGACCTTTAAATATACTACTTGTAATGTGGGAGCCTTGTAAGTTACGTATTCTGAATGATATCATGATGACTAGTTCATCACAAGCTTAGCCACTGGAGGTTAATGAAATAATACATAACTTGCGTCCAGGAAAAGCTCGGATTTCTACTAAAGAAAACAGACATTTGCATACATTATCCAAAATGGAATTCTCTCTTCGTATATATCATTTGTAATGATAATTGCAGAACAAGGTTTAAAAGCTGCAGTTAATGTTAATGTTTACCCAACACATATAATTTAGCTTCATGGTCAAAAGAATTCATATGACATTATCCATTTCTCAGCCATGTTTTTCAGATAACAATGAAAACAGTGACCTGTTAATGCACAATATATTGATTGTAGACATGTCATTGGATAATGAAAGCTTATTAATCTGGCAGGGTGAACGTTACATGTACAAACCTCTATCATTTAGGGAACATCACAACTGATGGTACTCATCAACTAACAAGACAGGCATTTGAATGTTGAAACGTTTCCATTAATATCAGCTATGGTGAAATTAAAAAAAATAATATTTTGGCATAAACTAACCTGTAGAGTCTAAGGCAGGCAAGATCCAAAACTTGTGTTCAGTTTTTTCTGCCCAGTAAATTTTATATTACACTATCCATCTGTTATTTAAATGGGAAGAATTTTTTTTTTCTTCTTCTAAAATGTACAGATCACCATACAGTCTGGAGACGCTAATCTCCCGCAGAACTGGGACATATATGTATGGCCTGCCCAAGAATTGTGGGATAAATGTCAGAATTGCAGCTACCACTTTCTTAAAGGGACACTATAGGCACCCAGATCCCTTCAGCCCATTGAAGTAGTCTGGGTGCAAACTCCCATCACTCTTAACCCTGAGCATGTAATTATTCTAAACTGCAAAAATTACCTGCAAGGGTTAACTCCTCCTCTAGTGGCTGTCTACCAGACAGCCACTAGAGGGTCTTTCAGCTGCTTAGACTACTTTTGGTCGTCTAAACTACGCTGGGCGTCCTCGCGCTATGCACGAGGTCTTCCAGCGTCACCAGAATCCCTATAGGAAAGCATTGAATAATGCTTTCCTATGGGGAGATCCTAATGCAAGCTCGGTCCATTGGAGCGCATGCGCATTATGTCTTCCCTGCCAGCTGACGGCGGGGGAGGAGCGTGGGCGGGGCTGAGCCAGCACTGAGGGACATTGGCGCTGGACCCAGGTAAGTGACAGAAGGGGGGGGGGGGGAGGGGGAGACTATAGTGCCAGGAAAAGGAGTTTGTTTTCCTGGCACTACAGTTTCCCTTTAATGACTGCAGCTGAAATAGCAGCAGCAGGGGACAGCTTGCACGAATACATGGTGCACAAGTTTAAGGGGGCGGGGGGGACGAGGGGGGGGAAGAGTGTGTGGAAAAAAACAAAACACATTGTTTTATTGGAGTTAGGATTTTTCATTGATGCAGGATCAGAATCACAGCAAGTTTAAGTGGATCTGCATTATAAAGGCCAGGGAATATCTTTAACAGCTATAAATGTTACCGTAAAAATATATTCACAAAAAAGAAAATTAGAAAAAGTGATTTCTAATATATATATATTTACACATAGATATAACTCTAATCAAATGTAACAGATTATTTTTAATGGAGTAGGCGAGGCATAAATGGCTAATGAGAGAGTTTATGGTAATAATATTAGTAAGCCTGACCATATAGGGAGGAGAAACATATTAGACAAAATGAAGAGCTGCTACGATCCCCTACCCCCATTAGTGTCAGTGAGAGCTAGTCCAGGCTCTCTGGAGAAGGAAGGGATTATTGCATATGAATATGTGATATTCATTATCTTGGGCCCTCTAATCCCCCAGATTTAAAACAGGATTGTTACAGTTATTGTTAGATGAGTACTTGCAAATTACAGCTGGAGGACATTTGAATAGTAAGCGTAAATGGCACCTCGTGGGGAATAAAATATACCCACAAGTTCATCAGCGGTCATGTCAAAGACAGCAGCAGGTGATGGTGGCTATTAAGAGATTAAATGTAGACCCGGAAATTTTTTTTAACCATTTTCACTAATGTTTTTGTATGATAGTTATGTGTTATTAGGGTTCTAGATTATGTACGTGTTCTGTACCACCTCAATGTGGGTGATTCTGGCAATTCTTAATATGCTAAGCACGTTCTAAGCAGAGGAAAGAAATGTGAGCTCTTGTGCCACAAAACATCACAGGAGCTGCAGTTGTGCAGCAGCTAAAATACTACTCGTTATCATCATGATCATCAGTGACTATTGCTGAGCAATTGGGTTATATTTGATTTATTCCCCATTGGATGTGTTGCAGATGCCATTTAGAGGGACACTTCAAGCACCATAACAACTATAGCTTAAAACGGAATCCCTCTTGTTTTATCTAAACCATTCTGAAGTGTTGGAGTTATCCCCTGGGCACCCCAAAACCAGCCCTTTATCGTCTATCATCAAAGCAAAAATCACTTCCTCATTTTCCATCTAAGTTTCTGAATGGTTTCAGCACTCGTTGCTTGCTCAAGCCATTTTCTATTAGTAATAGACTGCTAAGGTACTGAATGATTGAGATGTGCCCAATTGATGCAACTTTCAAATGTGGTCAAATAAACATGACAACACAAAAAAAATATTGTAAGTTGTAGCAGAGCATGGGCTGGCATACTACATGAGCCACACTCCAATATATCAGCCGTCTCTTAACTCTTCAAACTGTTTCAGTATTTGCATCGGATTTATAATTTGCCTGGCTTCCAAAAAGGAGGTCCTACAACCGGGTGCCTCTATTAATAATCTGTCAATCACGGTTATTAGATCTGTCCTTTGCACTTGGCGGTCCGCACAGAGAAGGGGGAATGTAGAAGGGGGAATATTAGAAAATAGGAGAGATTTATGTTTAAGTTTTTGGCCAATTTGTGGTACAATATTACATTTGTTGGATATTGTCATCTTTTGCTCATTTTGTTAGTTTCCAAAGTGTCATTTTTGAACATACACCATTTAAAAAGAAACATTTTTAGCGACGCAATGGATTTACAATTTTTTTCCTCCAATTTTCCGAACAGAAAAGTCTTCTGTTTCACTCCTCTTTTCCACTAATGTAAATTTGGCGATCTTCTGGAATGCGAATTCCTGCAAACACTGGCAGACTTTATTATGCAGAAAACAGGCACTTTTTAGATCCAATTTATAAATACGATTAAAATAATGATGGGATTTAACTTCAACGTTTCAGAACACTATAATGAATACCCACAATGTTTGCCTTGGCTTTGTCTGATTTATTGAACAATTTGCTAAATCTTTAATAAAAGTTCAAAAGAAAACTGAGCATCTCATGAATCAAACCCAAAAAAGGGTAACAAAAGTCATAGGTGACTTAATTTCCATAGGAGTTTAAATTTCCATTTAATCAGTGCAAACACACAGGTATGAAGAGACTAGCTTAAACCTTCATTGATAGCAACACATAAAAGGTTACATTCTTGGAAGAAATAGTGCAGAAAATTAAATTCCATTCACTCATTCATAAATTTTACATAGTTACATATTATATCATATATATATATATATATATATATATATATTTATATATATATTAAAATTAATAATAAAACAACAAGTAAAATGGCTCATGCAGTATATGGCGAAAGCCTTTAATACAGCAGATTCACCAATATTTAGAAAAGGATAATAGCATTGCATTCAAATCTTGGATTGCTAAACCATGGCATACGAAGGGTTGAGAAGAGCATCCCTGTTCAAACGGCTAGATTGTATTTATTCAGGGGGCTTGTAAGCATGAAAGGGTTACTTTTTATACATGGCCAGCAAGCGGAGTGCTGTCATTTTAACAGTATTGCTGTTGAGTCCTCTGAGATATTATTTGCATTCTTCGGGTCCTCTATTGTGAAATTCAGATGAATAAAGACTTACAAATCATTTCTGTGCCGCCATGGAGAGACTGGGAGCCAGTGAATACTCTCTATTGTACCTTTACTATAATTGGCAAAAAAAAAAAAAAACTGACAGTGTAGAGAGCCACAAGCTTAATAACAAAGGAGAATATCTTAAAGTGTTGACAGCTGATCTTCACAATGCAGACACGAGGCTGCTACATTCTAGCAGTAAATGAGCACAGGGGTGTAAAGGTTTCCGAAGTGACTGCCATCAGACCTGCTATTTTCTTACTGACGAATAAGATGGTAAAATAAAGTGCACTGTAAGGCGTTCACAGCCAATAATGTTCTGTATAACAGACGCTATTACAAGGAAGTGACAAAACACACAACAACGATCGTGTATGGTGATGTACAGCAGATTAGTGGGAATCTCCGTAAACCTTTTCGGAGATATAGCATGAGGCCCTACTCAACCAATGATGTCATTTGAGAGATCTGCTTTTTTTTTCCAAGAGTTTTTGAGTGTAGGTTATATTGCACGGTGCATGATACATTTATTCTAGAAGGATATTTAAATGCTAGTTCCATTCGTTATGGATACAATAAAATTGAAAAAAAATTAAAATGTGTGTAAACTACACATAAATGGACAAACTTGGTGCAATTTTTAAAGTGTCGAAATGAAAAGTGTACAAGCCTCAGGGATATCTTATGACATGTTTAAATCTGGCCTCTAAAATAGAGTCCAGTGACTGATAAATTACACACCATATTAAAGATTGTAAGCTCACGGGCAATCTAACCAAGCACTTTGTATAAAAGAGCGTCAATGTTTAGAGCTCAGCTTACAGGCAGGGCCCCTCTTTACCGTATTGATCTGTGCATATTGTGGTTTCTCCCCCCCACAATTTTACAGGACTGTGGAATATGTTGGCATTTTCTAAATGCCAGTAAAATTAATAATGCAGTATTTTTCAAAGCTGTATTGCTATGATGGAATTATTCAGTCATTGGTTCTTATGATGTTAACTTCTATATAGTGAGGAGTTGCTCCACCAAGGTATACTGGCACATGTGCGATGACAAGAAGAATGCCTTGCTGAACCTTCCAGTTCACTTTGTCTTAGAATACGGTGTATATGCAGTAAGTCTAATGAAGAAGGATTTGGCCTGATTAATCTTACAAAAACCATCATCATGTCCGCTTTGAATGGACATCCAGCCTTTTGCTTTTATGTGGCTAAGAGGACATTCAGCTCCCCCTCACCCTTCTTTTTAAAACAGCTTTCAAGTGTTAAATAAAAAAAATAACACTTCCCTAGCACCCAACCGCCATCACCTGAGTTTGTGGCAACATAATAAAGTTTCACTTCCTCCTTTGCTGAAAGCAGCAAATTTAAACCGCCACATGTTAAAGGAGCGACTGTTTGCCGGGGACACCTCTCAAACTCATAACATCATAACCACAATAAAGTCTTCCTCTAAGTGAACAACAACGGACAGAGACAAACTTTCTGTCTGAGATAACTGGGTAAATCAAACAATGAAATGAACTGAGAGACTTAAGTAATGTGTAAAAAACAAAATATCTATGAGCTGTAGCAGGCCCATAGACCGTCTAAAAATTGTAAAAATAATTTTAAAAAAATGAATGCATTCTTAAAAAGATAGCGAAGCAGGGTGGGGTTTAGCATTAGAGAAAGATAAGTCGGGCAAACAGCACTATGTACTCAAAACAGGAAGTGGTGGAGAAGTAATCATGATTTTATGTAATCTTGTTGGAGAAATAGATGGATTTGAAAATATTCCTCAGGTGCAAATGGCATGACCTCATAGAATTTAAACCACAGCATAACAACCTGGACACAGATCTTGGTTAGGTGGACAAATGTAAGGACCTTCCCCGCACCCTCCTACTATTAGCTGTAGCAAATCTGCTAAACATTTATAACAAAATACTGGTCACATGTAGATTACCGTATATACTCGAGTATAAGACGAGTTTTTCACCACATTTTTTGTGCTGAAAAACCCCAACTCGTCTTATACTCGAGTCACTGTCTGTATTATGGCAATTTACATTGCCATAATACAGACTGGGGGCTGTGGGGGCTGCAGAGCGTTTACTTACCTCTCCTGCAGCTCCTGTCAGCTCCCTTCTCCTCTGCGCCGGTCCATTCAGCACCTCTGCCAGCTCCCAGTGTAAGTCTCGAGAGAGCCGCGGGGTCATAGTGCGGCTCTCGCGAGACTTACACTGTGAGCTGACAGGGGAGCTGACCGGACCGGCGTGGAGGAGAAGGGAGCTGACAGGAGCTGCAGGAGAGGTAAGTGCTCCCTGCCAGCCCCCCTCTTCCCCCCACTGAACTACCAATGCCACTGGACCACCAGGGAGTGAGAGCCCCCCTCCCTGGCCAGCTAGGAAGCAGGGAGGGGGGACGAAAAAATAAATATATATAAATAATAATAATACTAAAAAAATAATAAAATAAAAAATAATAAAAAAATATTAATGAAACAAAAAAACAATATTAAAATAATTACAAAATAACCCCCCCACCAAGGCGCTGCATCACACACACTGCATTCATTATATACACACACTGTAAATAAATATTCAATTAATATAATTTTTTTTAGGATCGAATTTTATTTAGAAATTTACCAGTAGCTGCTGCATTTCCCACCCTAGTCTTATACTCGAGTCAATAAGTTTTCCCAGTTTTTTTGGGTAAAATTAGGGGCCTCGGCTTATATTCGGGTCGGGTTATACTCGAGTATATACGGTATATGCTTTACTATGTGAGAATGGTACAGCATCGTTAATATAGTCAAGTGATTTAGTTTTCTTTTAGAAACAAAAACAACCACACAGGAACTCTGATACTTAAAACATGTAATTGGCTGTGCAAATATCACTAATGGCCAAATTAATGATGAACATTCTGTCTTGAAGAATCACTCAATTCTTTTTTCTCCCTCAAGAGTCGGATGAAAAAAGGAAAGAAAAAAAAATAGAAAGGGAATTAAAAAAAAAAAAAAAAAGATCAGTCTGTCTCTGTGACATCTGGCATGTCTTGTGTTATTGGTTATGTACTCAAAGTTAAAGCCTCTGTTGTAGAGCTGGTGCAGAATAGTTTAAGATGACAAGTCAAGCTACACATGGGAATAGATCTCACTACGCGCTTTGTCATCACCATTGATTAATATTAGAACTCTAGCTTACAAACCAATTAAATGGGTTTACAGCAAGAAAAGGGCATGCTGCCCCTTTAAAAAATTTTTTTATGGTAAGAGAACATCAGCCGTAATTTAACCTTACAAGCAATGTATTGTCTTCAGAAATAAAACCATTTAAAAAATAAATGAAAATAAACTACACTTATTGTAAACAGACCTACAACATGCATTTTTTATGATTTCCCTTTTTATTTTATTTTTTGATAGTGAAGAATACATACAAGGATACTGGACTATAACTACTTATATTAGAAATTAAAAAGTTAAAGGAACTCCAAACACCTGGCTTGCTAAAATGCTTTCTGTGTAATGTCTGTCCACTTTATTCATTTAACAAATTGCAGATTTGAATAAAAACTGGAATTTTTATAAATTAGCCTTGTTGCACCCTCCTGGCTGTCAATCAGAAAAAAAAGGGGATGGGGTGAAGGGGGGGGGGGAGGGCCTAGCCGCTGATCAGACTGGTCGCACTAAGCATGAGCTCCGTGCAAGTACCCACTATAAAGTGACTAAATTATAACATACCAAACCAAAATTACTCTCTTGGTGCAGAAGAGCATCAGTGTTACCCAGAGACACTGGGTGGATTTCTGTGTTCGGAGACAATATCTGCAACTGACAACGCATTGCGGCCTACCAGCAGATGCATGCGTGGGAGAGGCGGCCGATCTCCCTGCAAGCTATCCTGTAAGAAAACGCTGAAGCACTTGAGACCCCCAGTGTCCCCCCTGGCCAGTGAGGGATATCCTGGCACAACCATCATACAGGCTCTACTTCACGGCAGCGAGTGGAACCAGGGAACTCAACCGATCCAGACACATCGCATTGCAGCACAGCCAGAGCCAAGATGGCAACTGTGGCGCTGAACACGGTGACACAAGGCCTTGCTGGAAAACTTCGAACAGCGACTTCTGGCAGAAGCTGTGGAATAGAGGAGACGACCAATGGAAAGCGGCAGAAGACTGACAAGCGGCGGAACATAGCTCCCGGCCAGCTGTACCGCGAGACTGGTAAGCCTTGACGAATCAGACTGGCTCCCAGGCTCGAGAAGCCAGTGAAAAACAGGGCTTGTCTGGGGGCCGCATCCCGTCCCGAGACGCCCAACGCTAGCTACTTCCTTCATAGGCTGAGAGCCCAAAGGGGGACAGCCCTGGTGCCTGACCCACATCCTCGGCAGGAGCAATAAAGATCTCAAGCTGCGATTGCACCTTACAGAGACGTCGCTCACGTGGGAAACCAGAGCAGTCTGTTCCAGACAGAGGCTCATGGGATGGCCAGGCGCCGTCAGAGCAACCTATCTTGGAATGCCTGGGAGCTATCTCCATACTCGACCCAACTAATCAGCATAGGCATTGGGTAAAAGCTAGATAGCAGGGGGGAGAGAGACGCAAGCCACAGATTAGGCAAACAGTCGCATATCACCCTGGCACCCCGCAACCGTAGACCCTAAATGTTTCGTTAAAGCCCGTGTCTAATTATCTGTGAAGTGTAGCGTGTCCATTTTATAGTCACGCATACTGGCAACTCACATTATGTCAGCCTGCTTATCTTGATCCACCAGCATCACTGCATTGCCACTCGGCAGACATATTAGACCTTAATTGATTACTACTCATTCAATAAGCGCCTGTTACACTTTTGCTAACAGTCAGTGGATAAGCCCATACAGCCTTACATGCAGGCTATGACTTGCACCACACTACTGTCTACTCCTATAAAATTTTAAAATGTGCACAGTTTATCCATGCCATATAACTTTATATATGTTTATGAAAACCCTGGCATTAACTTTTGTAGCATTGCTGGCGTAAATGTACCTTGTATAACTCATGCATGACAAAATAAAGAATAATAACAACAACAAAAAAACACAGACCTGTTACTTCCTTCTGTGTTTAGCTCAGTGGAACTAAACTCAAGAGACAGGAAATTGCCCAGAGCACCTGCCTTTCAAAGACTTCTCACTGAGCTGCATTGGGAAGTCTGCGATTGGACAGTCACAGAAAGTCTGTGCTACATCTGGGCTTCGTCCCTAGTAGTTCTTAACACCTGTTTCAGGACATGAAATTGTGAGCCAAGCTCGTTTTTGAGGTTCACCAATTGTTCTAGAACTACACTCCGATTATCAGGCATTGGCATACACTCAAATGTATTGAAATATAACTAACAAATATGTCACTGAGCCTGTTTTACACTTGAAAAACCCGTCATCAATTTGGGTACCTCTCAAAAAAGCAAGAATAGCTGTTTATATTGTATGTTGCATGAAACATTGAAAACGCTTGGTGGGTGCCCTACCACAAACCTAGTAACAACTGAACAATTTTGGAATTGTGCAATGCACTAGATAAAAATCCTTTAACAGCCCCGACCAAGAAAATTCAGGCTGTTATTAAAAGTCACTAAAGGTTAAGTAAACTAGAAATATTTTCTAACATTTATTTTTAGGACTAGAAGAAGAAACTACAAAAGAATTTGAGGAAACCCTACCCTAAGAGTTTGCAAAGGGTTACAGAGGTAGATAGGGCTTGACCCGTAGAAATGAAAAATGAAAACTAATGAGGATGGTGAGTTCCTAAATATAGGAAGAAAAACCAGCCCCACAGGAGTACCTCTACAAATAAACTTCAATATAGGGTAAGAAACTTGATAGAAAATAAGCACATACTAAACGAAAAAGGTGCTTGTGCAATCTAAATGTGATGTGAGGAAATTATATAAAAAGTGATAAAACGACTGCTAAATCTGTATCACCGACGGTCTCCATAAACTCCACAAGCTACATATGTAACATTTAGATAGTTAAACTAATTTGACACAAAATAGCAAACTGCTTTCTGTCGTGTCCGGTGGATAAAGTGTACTACATACACCTGATTACACCTGTATTAAACATATGAGGCAGGAGTTAATCATATAGAGTTTATAAACACCTTAGACGCACCCAGGTAATCCCTAAATCCTGGACTGGTAGGGGGTCCTTGAGGACTGGGTTGATAACCCCTGATATAGAGAGTCTGTTCCAGTCGTAATAGATAACCACTAAAATCGAAGATTTGAAGAAAGGAGCTTATTTAGCAAAAGCTAATGAATAAGTATATGGATACACTCCACATACATGTAGCCCAAAAGGTATTGATAAGTAGATTGTGGTGGTTTGTTCATATGAACAAACGCTACCAAGAAGTCAGAGTGTGCGTTCGGTATTTCTTTCACATGGAACTCCCGAAGTTGACCGGCCAAAAGCACAAAATGCCCTGGAAGTGTTTTGGGCATAGGATCATGTGTGTGGCCGGTCAGAACTTCCACACGGTGGCTTTTCGGCTTTGTTTGTGGGATCTGAGCGCTTTTCGGATGTTTGGCGCTCAGATCCAGGCTATCCTGGGTTGTATAGACTGTGGGGGTTCCTATGTGGGAAAAGTGTTGTTATGGTTTTTCATATTTGTTACTGTTTTTGCTGAATCACAGTGACTATGCATTTTGTGGACATTTTGTGGGTGTGTTTGTGGGTCTGTGTTGGGGAGTGTTTACTGTACCAGATTCTGTATAAATATGAGCCATTTGGCTGGAAATAAACAGATCTACTTCACCCTTCACTCAGTCTCGACTAGTGTTTGGGTGATTTTGCCGCGGTTACCCTTCGGCAGTAACTATAATCACTATTCAGCAGCTATAATCACTCTGGAGCTGATCACAACTGGAAGGGGCGACCACAGGCGGTTTTAACCCATCTTCAGGCGGGTATACCACCACAATGATATCATATTACACACACCTACACACCACACCAAATGCTACAGGAGGCAGGGAAAAAGGCTCTCACACATGGCTATTCAGTAAAGTGAGAATTTTAAATGAATTTGATATTAATGGCCAAGCAGCCAAATAGGTAGGCTATGCTAACGTGGACATTTTTTCAGTCTAGCTATTTTGGCCTTCAATCTGAAATTCATCTTTGAATTCCCAAAAATTCGCACTTGACTGCATAAAAAGAGCCCTATGTTGTCATTCCGGCTGGGGCTATGACTTCTTAACCTAGAGACATACACACAAAAACATATTGAACTGGACAAAAAAAATCTTCAGAATAACCTCAGATGATTCATAGTTTCCCTAATAAAAAGATTCAGCAGTTTCCAATTGAGACCTTTATTCCTTCTCTGAATAAATGATGCCTGAAATTTTTATTCTCGTTCTAATGGAATTTCAATGGCCTTCAGTGCAAATCTACTGGAAATTTTTGCATATTAAGTGGAAAAAATTAAATGATGTTAACCACATTTTAATGTGATTAAGGCTGACAGGGTCATTATTTCAGCTAATCAGTCAGATTAAAAAGCTCAAACAAAACTTTACAGCAGACTCGACTGTGATGTTCGACGTTCATATAAAACCAGAAAAGAGGAACAGAAATATTTGCTAATTTTCGTATTTATAGGTTTCTCTATACATAAATGTAGAATAGCACACATTCCTCTATTTCTTATAAATACATTCAAAGTTCCATAAATATATGACCTCTGTATATACATATCTGTTCTTCAGTGCTATTACCAGTACATACACACGCAAAAACATGTACACACATACGCAGTCCTACAAGGAATTGTTATTTCTACAGTATGACATAATGACCGCTTGTTGGCTGAAGATGGCCGCCCCTTTATTACTGGTCACATCGCCTTTATAGTTTTTTTTTCCTAGTAAAGATCAGCTGGGAGAGGGTGCTTTATAACAAAATTACAATCCATAACATAAACACTACTTCATATACAAAATGCACGTATTTACATGTTTTTGAACGCACAGTATTTTTCAGATTCACAGCTGTAGCAGGTTACCATTAATTTTATTAGAGAATAAATACTGAGAAAGCTGACTCTTATAAATGCCCCAGGGATTCAAACCTCTCAAATATTCCACTGTTCTGCTGAGGTTTATGCATATTTAACCAAGAAATAAATAAATGCTCAGTTCTCAATTTAGATGTTATCCATAAACTTGAACCATATACAGATACAGCAATATTAAAGAGGAAAACGGGGAAAGAATCCAGCATAAACTTTTTTTTTTCCTTTTTAAAAATATACTTTCTAAAGCAATTTTTATTCTTTTTTAATCTATAATGATTAAATGTCAGAATTTTTTTATTTTTGTAACAATGCGATGATACTGTCAAAGTTCTTTACCAATTTATTTTTCCATTCAGTACTTTGTTGAAGAAGGTCTAGCACAGCGAGGAAAGATGCACGCTGTTCACCCCTTGACATGGAACGGCTTAAAAGTAAAGTACACTAATTTCAGTGAAGCTCCAACAAGAAACAAACTTGAAGACAATAGGCAGAGCTAAAAAGGTTATAATATACCAGATAAGAGAAAAATCATTACAAATGCTATAGTGTCTAGACTTTAAATACAACTTTTTCTTCTTTGCTTTTATGTTGGTAGTAGCCACTGGCTATTCCTGCATGCTAAGGCTCTCATGCTCGTTCATGTTCATAAAGAGGTTATAAAATAAGCCTCCTCCCCAAACGTGCAGTAAATAGGACAGTCCCTGTCTGCACGAGCAATGAGAGAAGGACATCTCTATCGGGAACACTCAACAGTTTAGAAAGTGGAAAAATGTAATCAGTGCATACCTGCATGTGATCTATTATGCAGTTGTAATATAGGTTGAAAAAGGCCAAAAGCCCATTAAATTCAACCTTTGGGGACATCTAGGAAACAGACATTAACAGTTCAGTGTAGTGGTTTTATGGTCAGTTATCTTTGGGCTCTCCACAGCAACCAGAGACCACCCCTCCCCAAGTCACCATGGTAATGCCACCACCAAGCACATCAAATCACCACCTGCAAGGCTGGACAGAAAGGATGCGGATATTGGGCAAGTGTAAATTCTGCATTATCAATATGGGCAACGATGGGAATGGCACCCAAAGGGTACTAGTAAAATATCAACATTGAGCTGTGGTGGTGATGTTGCTTAGAGTGTCCATTTAAGATCCGGCATCAAAGTGAGTGTTCTAGCTAACTTGGTTCCTGTTTCACCACCTAGTGATGTTAATGAGCAAACACTTTCAGCAGTGCAGGAGTGAGCTTCCGATTGACCGCCTGTTAAAGTAGATAAGCCATCCATGGGAAGGTGTTGCTTAATTTTTATAGATGGAACAGAATATATATCAAAGTAAACAAATGACAATGGTAGCAGGATATCCTCACAACAAGATCTAACTGTATTTTCGAGAGAATAAGATCATGTAATACAAGTTTTGTTTACTCGCATTAAATTACATATGACCATATGTGACCTTTGTCACACTATAGTAACACAGGAAACACTAACAATACGGCAACATTTAACATTAAACTAATATTTAAATGCTATGCATGGCCTGTAGGAATGAGATTCTAGCACCCAATTAGTCCATGTTCTTTTTACTAGTATCTGTTGATTGAGTAAAATACCATGACATGTTATGGGATGCTGCTTACAACGTGTAAGATACATGATGGTGGAAGTAGTGATGGCTTTCATCAGCCACAAAAGAGCTGACAAAGCTAAACAGCAACATTTGTTAATTTTCCGTATACGATAAACCTAATAAAATAGTTTTTTATGTTTTTAATAAATAAAAAAATCTCTTTAATGGCATATGGCCCTGTTACGGAGATCGTAAACTTAGATGAAAAAAGAAAAGCAAGATTCCAAGAAAAGAATGAGCCAAATAATGCCCATATACAGAATATCTGATGGGGTCAGCACATGTGTTCTTTATCAAAAAGTCAACCTTTCATGAAAGAATGAAAAAAATATGTTTGAGCCATTGGAGATGTTTTTAACATGTTATCGTTAAATTATACAGACAAAATAGTTTTAAAATGTCTAGATTTCAAGTTCTTTATCTATTGCTCTTTGGCTTGGTCTGTATCTTCATCAAATAATATAAAGATGGTGTCAGTTACCTATATTGGATAAAGCTCCGAATTTGGGTACAGAGTGGTGTCTACCATAGTATACTACTGAACACATCTGGCAGACATATGAGTGACAAAGCCACTTATCTCAGCGATACTATCAAACACCAGGCAGAAGAAGCTTGTAGTACACATATACACTGTGTGCAGAATTATTAGGCAAATTAGTATTTTGACCACATCATCCTCTTTATGCATGTTGTCTTACTCCAAGCTGTATAGGCTCGAAAGCCTACTACCAATTAAGCATATTAGGTGATGTGCATCTCTGTAATGAGAAGGGGTGTGGTCTAATGACATCAACACCCTATATCAGGTGTGCATAATTATTAGGCAACCTCCTTTCCTTTGGCAAAATGGGTCAAAAGAAGGACTTGACAGGCTCAGAAAAGTCAAAAATAGTGAGATATCTTGCAGAGGGATGCAGCACTCTTAAAATTGCAAAGCTTCTGAAGCGTGATCATCGAACAATCAAGCGTTTCATTCAAAATAGTCAACAGGGTCGCAAGAAGCGTGTGGAGAAACCAAGGCGCAAAATAACTGCCCATGAACTGAGAAAAGTCAAGCGTGCAGCTGCCAAGATGCCACTTGCCACCAGTTTTCCCATATTTCAGAGCTGCAACATCACTGGAGTGCCCAAAAGCACAAGGTGTGCAATACTCAGAGACATGGCCAAGGTAAGAAAGGCTGAAAGACGACCACCACTGAACAAGACACACAAGCTGAAACGTCAAGACTGGGCCAAGAAATATCTCAAGACTGATTTTTCTAAGGTTTTATGGACTGATGAAATGAGAGTGAGTCTTGATGGGCCAGATGGATGGATTGGTAAAGGGCAGAGAGCTCCAGTCCGACTCAGATGCCAGCAAGGTGGAGGTGGAGTACTGGTTTGGGCTGGTATCATCAAAGATGAGCTTGTGGGGCCTTTTCGGGTTGAGGATGGAGTCAAGCTCAACTCCCAGTTTCTGGAAGACACCTTCTTCAAGCAGTGGTACAGGAAGAAGTCTGCATCCTTCAAGAAAAACATGATTTTCATGCAGGACAATGCTCCATCACATGCGTCCAAGTACTCCACAGCGTGGCTGGCAAGAAAGGGTATAAAAGAAGAAAATCTAATGACATGGCCTCCTTGTTCACCTGATCTGAACCCCATTGAGAACCTGTGGTCCATCATCAAATGTGAGATTTACAAGGAGGGAAAACAGTACACCTCTCTGAACAGTGTCTGGGAGGCTGTGACTGCTGCACGCAATGTTGATGGTGAACAGATCAAAACACTGACAGAATCCATGGATGGCAGGCTTTTGAGTGTCCTTGCAAAGAAAGGTGGCTATATTGGTCACTGATTTGTTTTTGTTATGTTTTTGAATGTCAGAAATGTATATTTGTGAATGTTGAGATGTTATATTGGTTTCACTGGTAAAAATAAATAATTGAAATGGGTATATATTTGTTTTTTGTTAAGTTGCCTAATAATTATGCACAGTAATAGTCACCTGCACACACAGATATCCCCCTAAAATAGCTATAACTAAAAACAAACTAAAAACTACTTCCAAAAATATTCCGCTTTGATATTAATGAGTTTTTTGGGTTCATTGAGAACATGGTTGTTGTTCAATAATAAAATTAATCCTCAAAAATACAACTTGCCTAATAATTCTGCACTCCCTGTATACACAAAAAACAAGAAAGTTATGGTGGGATAAAATTGTGATTGAAAACCCCTTCCACCTGAAGTCAGTGGATAGGCAATACATTGTTAAAACACGGATCTGCACACCAGTCAAGCACCCCCACTAACTAGTACATTGAAGTCATCCTTGTTCACTCATGCCCCTTCCAGTCCACTCTCCTTGGCTGCCAGGTTACATTAATGTTGCGCAAACCGTTCTTGTTATATTAACCATGACTGGACTTTTTCTGGACAGACCTCATGTGTATAATATATATATATATATATATATATATATATATATATATTATACACATAAGGAGAATGGTTTGCGCGACATCAATGTAATCTGGCAGCCAATGAGAGTAGACTGGAAGGGGCATGTGTAATCAAGGACGACTTCAATGTACTAGTTAGTGGGGGTGCTAGACAGTGCTGTGTGAACATGTGTATTGTGTGACTGTCGCATTAAAAATGAGTGGACGAGTAGAGCAACGAATCTGCGCATATATATAACAAAACTTAAATTCACAATTTATTGTTGTGAATGTTGATACAAAAGAAGGTAGAAAATTCAAAGACATTTGTAACCATCTCTTAACCCCTTCATGACAATTATTTCCAAAATTCTGTGTGTTTGTGATACTTTTTTATTGGCACTTTTGCAAAGTTTAATCCACTGTAATTTAATGCACTCTATGTCCATTTATGCAAATTGTATTTATAGGTTAGTGATTTGATACACCCTCGCAGCTTAGGGCTTAAATCTTTTAGATTCTTATATGTTTTAGGATTTTTGTTAACAGATCGCTTCATCTCAATTAAGTGGTATGGGTGCAGTTGCCTGTCATTTAACCCTGCAATTGAAAACATTGCCATTTTGTAGAAACTGCAATATTTACACTGAAGGATTAAATAAATTTCAAGTGACTGCCTTCCTGATAGCTACTAGAGACACTGCCTGCTAAAGAACAAAGTCTCACTTGGTCCTGAAATCCAAGGCTGCTCATAGCAGCATTTGATTGGAGGAGCGTGGTATTTGGCCACCCACACACACCTAAGTCATCCAATGCTTTCCTAGGAGAAGCACTGCATTGGACAAAATCGTGGCATACGGACATCTTCGGAGAGTTGGGTGGCTACAGCGGCAGAGTCCCATGAGCAAAAATAAACAAAAAAAAGAAAACCACATCACTGCAGGGTTTTAACTCCCAAGTCACTTTGCGGGGGTTGAATTTACATGAACGAGCAGGAGAAAAATATTAAAAATGTTTGGATCCTTTAACATAATTTCTGTAGGACGTTATACTGAAACAAAGAACTTTTGCTTCAATGTTTTAGTAACAATAAATGGTTTCACCAACCACCATAACCACTACAATGATTTGAAGTGGTCATGATGGTAGAAGCCTGGATGTGCGGCATGTCTGCATAAAGCACTGCACATCCAGAGATATTTACACTTGTGCGCCAGGGGCTTGTTACATTCCTGGCACACATGACTTTGGCAGCGCAGAACTCTGTTCCAGACTGCCAAATGTCAATTCTATGCAAAAATTACGCTGCTCGTCGTGCACTGTACACTGGCAAACACTGCAATTAGCTTCTCAGTAAGAAGTGTATGTTTCCCTCCCATGCTCATTTCTCATGTTAAACCCTCCAACCTCCTTATCAGCTCAATTATTTATTTATTTTTGTTCTGTCCTCACCAGGTAAGAAGAGCATGAGCATACCTTATAAAAATGGCAAAATGGTCCACTTACTGGCTATACAGAAGCCTGCGATTCGACCGTGCGAGGGCAGGAATGGCATTGGATGGAGGAGTGGAGCTCAGCCAAACACTGGATTTCAGGTAAGTTTTCAAAACTGGCTTTCACTTTTTAAAAGGGGTTAGAGGGGGAAGGCACCTAAATTGAAATACCCAGTAGGGTAGGGGATAAACCTTTTGTGTGAAAAAGGGTTGGAGTAGTCTTTTAAGTTACAAAGTATACAAAAAATGGTTTTCCTTGCTTCACACAGAAGAAAAAAAAAAAAATCTAAAGCAAATTCACCCTTCTTGTGATGCTCACTATACCAGCTTAAAGGGACACTATAGGAACTCAGACCATTTCAGCTCATTGAAGTGGTCTGGGTGCAGAGCCCCTATTGCACTTAGTGTTGCAATGTAAAACATTGCATTTACAGAGAAACTGCAGTGTTTACATTACAGCACTAAGTCTGCCTCCAGTGGCTAATTCATAAAACTATATATTTCTATCACCATAAATCAGCATTTTAAAGAACGTTTAGATGGAAAAATTGAGCTGTGGCAAGTTTGTATCTTCCTCTTGCAAAATTTTTTTGCCATTTGTTTTCAAGTGCACACATTAAACCATCAGCCTAAATATCAGATCAATTAAAATGAATGCTTAAAAATCAATAGTTTTTTTTTTTTTTTTACTGAAAATTGTGCACCAAAGCGCATGCTTCATGTCCGATGCAAAATTAAAAATCAAAATGTTAATTTTTAGTCATATAACCACTCATGTAAAAAAGGAAATGGTGATACACCTAGCAGGAACACTGTATAATCCATATAAGCCAATATGCCTCAAGGTTTTGTCGTCGTCGTCTCCCCAAAGAATGAGATGCACATAGAGATGCTTAATAAAAAGCATTTAGATGTAAATGACCAGGGGAAATTCATCAGCACACAGGACCATATTTTGATGATTCTTCCAGAAAAGGTGCTGAGCAACATATGTAAAATGTATATCGATCTGTCAGCTGTCGGAAATCTAAAACAAAAATCCCTTATTGCCATGTAGGTGGAAATACATATTACCGGTATGTATAGATTCTGTAAACATTAATTATACATAGACTGCATACCAGATGGTGATGGCCAGGCTAATGCAAACATGCAAAGGCATATTTAGGTTAACCACTAGATTACAAATGAAATCCAAAATGCAATATTGAAGCTAAAATACCTAAAATTAACTGACTATAGCTCAGAATATAAAATGAAAATCCTCTAGATTAAATAGCCTTCCATTTACAAAAAAATAATATATAATATAATTTTTTTTATTTTATGTATTTTTATTCTTTCAAAGGTGCTAACAAGCCAAATGAATAGTCTGTTTTTTTCCCTCCCCCCTGAATAGGTTTACACTGTGAACATCATATCTTATTGTGATTCTACGGCAAATAAAACTTCATGTATGAGATCATGATGCGCTGTGCGGCTGGAAAGTCACTGGCTCAGTGGGAAGCTTTTTATCTTCCCAGCAGTCAGTTCTCTGGGAACATCAGTGCAGCTACTGTAGTTACCTGCAGATTACTTGTATTTTGTCACATCTGTGTCCAGCAATCTAAACCATGATGATAAAGGGTCATTAGGTTCTGAGTGAAGAAGGGGTTGGGCTAGACAATTTGTTCTGATAAGCTCCTTGTTGCGAACTCCTGTTTAGTACACAAAATGCAAGATTTGAGGCACCTTTAGAGTACTGGTTTCCTTCTATACGGGGGACAAAGATTAAATTTCTTTTGGGGGGGGGGGGGAGAAGGAAAGAGGATGGGACAAAAACCACTGGCGGTGCCGACAGCTGTGTATTAAATGCATACATTTTGCTTCACTGGTAAATTGTGTTTTATAGAACAAGGAGACGATGATAATTTTGCCACAAAAGAAGAATAGGTTATAGAACCCCCCCCCCCCCCCCCCTGCCCCCCACACACAGATAACAAAATATGAACAGTTACCAAAATAACTAGCCGTTTGGAACACAGCTAAGCAATTTCCCACAGCGTAACTTTAAGTTCAATTTACTAGTTGGGCAAATATTTTGTGCTCTGTAGTGTGTAGAGTTAACTGATGCGACTAATATTTGAAACACAGAATGAGGTTGTGTCTGTTTTCTTCACCTTGTACGACAGTTAAAACAAATAAATGAAAAAAGTAAAAAATATCAGTCCTTACAGACATAGAAACATAGAATGTGACAGCAGATAAGAACCATTCGGCCCATCTAGTCTGCCCAGTTTTCCAAATACTTTCATTAGTCCCTGGCCTTATCTTATAGTTAGGATAGCCATATGCCTATCCCACGCATGCTTAAACTCCTTTACTGTGTTAACCTCTACCACTTCAGATGGAAGGCTATTCCATGCATCCACTACCCTCTCAGTAAAGTAATACTTCCTGGTATTATTTTTAAATCTTTGCCCCTCTAATTTAAGACTATGTCCTCTTGTTGTGGTAGTTTTTCTTCTTTTAAATATAGTCTCCTCCTTTACTGTGTTGATTCACTTTATATATTTAAATGTTTCTATCATATCCACCCCTGTTTCGTCTTTCCTCCAAGCTATACATGTTAAGATCATTTAACCTTTCCTGGTAAGTTTTATCCTGCAATCCATGAACCAGTTTAGTAGCCCTTCTTTGAACTCTCTCTAAGGTATCAATATCCTTCTGAAGATATGGTCTCCAGTACTGTGTACAGTACTCCAAGTGAGGTCTCACCAGTGTTCTGTACAATGGCCGAGCACTTCCCTCTTTCTACTGCTAATACCTCTCCCTATACAACCAAGCATTCTGCTAGCATTTCTTGCTGCTCTATTACATTGTCTGCCTACCTTTAAGTCATCAGAAATAATCACCCCTAAATCCCTTTCCTCAGATGTTGAGGTTAGGACTCTATCAAATATTCTGTACTCTGCCCTTGGGTTTTTATGTCCAAGATGCATTATCTTGCACTTATCCACATTAAATGTCAGTTACCACAACTCTGACCATTTTTCTAGTTTACCTAAATCATTTGCCATTTGGCTTATCCCTCCTGGAACATCAACCGTGTTACATATCTTAGTATCATCCGCAAAAAGACACACCTTACCATCAAGACCTTCTGCAATATCACTAATAAAAATATTAAAGAGCATGGGTCCAAGTACATATCCCTGAGGTACCCCACTGGTGACAAGCCAAAGCTTTGAATATACTCCATTGACTACAACCCTCTGTTGCCGGTCACTCAGCCACTGCCTTACCCATTCAACAATATTCGAATCCAAACTCAAAGATTGTAGTTTATTGATAAGCCTTCTATGTGCAACAGTGTCAAAAGCCTTACTGAAATATAGGTAAGCAATGTCTACTGCACCACCCTGATCTATAATTTTAGTTACCCAATCAAAAAAATCAATAAGATTAGTTTGGCATGATCTCCCTGAAGTAAACCCATGTTGTTTCTGATCTTGAAATCCATGTGTTTTTAGATGTTCAACAATCCTATCCTTTAACATGGTTTCCATCACTTTCCCCACTACTGAAGTAAGGCTTACTGGCCTATAGTTGCCCGACTCCTCCCTATTATCTTTCTTGTGAATGGGCACAACATTCGCCAACTTCCAATCTTCTGGGACTACTCCTGTTATCAATGATTGGTTAAATAAATCTGTTAATGGTTTTGCTAGTACACCACTAAGCTCTTTTAATAGCTTTGGGTGTATTCCATCAGGTCCCATTGACTTGTCTTTACTTTTGACAGTTGAAATAGAACCTCTTCCTCTGTAAACTCACGTGTAATAAATGACTCATTTATCCGTTTTCTTAACTGAGGTCCCTTTCCTTCATTTTCATCTGTAAATACCGAACAAAAATATTCATTGAGGCAGTCAGCTAGACCTTTATCCTCATCTACATACCTTCCTTCTTTTGTTTTTAATCTAACTAATCCTTGTTTTACTTTTCTTTTCTCATTTATGTATCTAAAAAAAGTGTTGTCCCCCTTTTTTTTACTGACTGTGCTATTTTCTCTTCTGTGTGTGATTTGGAAGCTCTTATAACTTGCTTAGCCTCTTTCTACCTAATCTTATAGGTCATTCTGTCTTTTTTTATAATTACTAAATGCTAACTTTGTTTTTTACTATTTTGGCCACATCTGCGGAGTACCACAGTGGTTTCTTGAATTTTTTGCTTTTACTGACAAGCCTAATGCAATTTTCTGTTGCCTTCAGTAGTGCAACTTTTAAATAATCCCATTTATTTTGGACTCCATTTAAATTGCTCCAGTCTGATAATGACTCCTTTACACATATTCTAATTTTAGAAAAGTCTGTTTTTCTAAAGTCTAAAACTTTTGTTTTTGTGTGGTGTGACTCAGTCACTGCTCTTATATTAAACCACACTGACTGATGATCACTGGATCCTAAACTTTCACCTACAGTAATATCTGATACCAAATCTCCATTTGTCAACACTAAATCTAGTATGGCCTCTTTACGAGTTGGCTCCTCAACGACTTGTTTTAGATACAATCCCAGTAGGGAGTTTAGAATGTGTGTGCTCCTGGCACAAGTAGCTATTTTTGTAAGAATAACTCTTATTGTGGTGCCTCCATAATTATTATTATTGTCATTTATATAGTGCCAACAGAGTCCGTAGCGCTTTACAATATTATAGGAGGGGGATTTATCTATAAATAGGACAATTACAAGAACGATAGGTAGTTGAGGCCCCTGCTAGCTTTCAGTCTAAAGGATATATAGTGTAATTACTCAAATCTAATGCGCACTTATATTTACAGAAGGCATTAGCAATCAGTCTATAAATTGCAAACGCTTTAACAATTTAACAAGGAGTTGTAGCATTTCTAATTTTTTTATAGATACTTAAATCAAAGTTGAATGATTATGGCCAACGAGAGTACTCTGACAAAAGGTACATAAGTTGATAAAACAATAATGCAACAAACCCTTGTGTACTTCAAGTAGGTGCAACCAGCAAGCTATGTGGGTTACTCAAGGTTTTGGACCAAAGTATTATATAAGCAAATATTATTCAACAGAAAAAGTGCTAGATATCTGCAATAGGTTATTCGGCATCAATAGTAAAAATTAAAGAGGCACTCTGACCACTATAACCACGACAAATAACCGTGTATATATTTTCCAGTTTTCCGTCAAAACTGCTTTGAGTTAACCAAAGCCCAGTCACGTGGGTAATGTAGAATATTCATTTTATACTATCCGTCCAAAGCCATACAATCTTGGATATCAATAGCAGGCTGTGAGTGGCTTAGCCTAGACCTCACAGTCTATCTATGCTCAAGGTGGGTTAGCTGGATAATGCAGAGGTGAATGTGAGCGGCTACAGATGCTAGGGAGAGCATTTGAAAAACAGTTGAATGTGGCTGTCAGAAAACGAGGAGATGGCATCCATGGATACATAACACCATAATCACTTCTAAGAGCTATATATTAGTTATTGTGCTTAGAGTGCCCCTTTAAAATATCTTGGTAGCGTAGTACATTTCTAAATTCATACACGATTTAGAAGTTAGAATGAGTGGACTAGGGGACAACGTTTTCATAGGAGTCAAATTATCTATGGTACACTGAGGAAAGAAAACAATTTAGTTAACATTTTAAACAAATGCCATACAGAACCAAATTAATAAGAGAACATACCAAAATCTAAAAAAATGTATGTTGACGGTGCTATTAAATAGTTACTATTTAGGCGTGTCCTGGACGCAGACCGGAGCAGTCGCATGTAAGCGGAGCTCCGTGCCGCGGCGGCTATTAAAGGCGAAATACCAAGCCCATCAAGCGACGATACACCACAAAACTTACCTCCAACTACTATGTCACAGACTAAAGGCAAACGAGCGGGTGAGAAGGGAGAAAAAGCAAACTTTTTCGCCGCTCGGACGACGCAGGGGAAGGCCCCAAATCAAGCTGAACATTTCCAAGATGGCGCCGAAGGAGAAGCTGAAGCAGATATAGGCGACCAGGAAAACCCACTGACACACAGCTCCCTGAAAAAGCTGCTGGAGGAGATGTCTGACAGGATAGTGGGCAAGCTGGACACTGCCATTAAAGACCTGCAAAAAGAAATACAAGATATTGGCCAGCGCACGTCGCACGCCGAAGATCAAATCGCTGACTTGGCGGAGGCCCACAATACCCTTGCGGACACGGTAGAGGCCCTGGTTGGAAGGGTGAATGACCAAGACCTAAAGATAGCCGACATGGAAGATCGGGCGCGCCGCAACAACCTGCGGATAAGAGGAGTGGCGGAAACGGTGAAAACGGAGGATCTCACCGCCCACATTACGGGCCTACTACATGAACTAGCCCCAGACCTGCCGCATGACTTACTCCTACTAGACAGAATCCACAGGACAGCCAAACCTTCATTTCTGCCCCCATCCACTCCGAGAGATATTCTGCTCAGGATGCATTACTACCATGCTAAGGAGGCGATTCTTACTGCCTGCAGAAAACAGAGGGAGATGCCACCGGCATACAAGGACATAGCCATATATGCGGACATTTCCTCTTACACACTCAAGAGGAGAAGGGACTTCAAAGAGGTAACCACCCGTCTCAGAGAGAACCATTTGCCATACCGATGGGGATATCCCACCAAACTCCTGGTCATGAAAGAAGGGAAGACAACCGCCATCGGCTCCCCGGAGGAAGGCCAGAAAATCTTAAGAGACTGGAACATCGCAGCTGCACCGACGAAGGCCCGAGAAGGAGACAGATCCAGAGTGACACAAGACTGGAAGAAGACGAAAAAAAGATAAAAGGACAATGACTGTCAGTGTGGGCGCCCTATGGTGACCTAATTCATGGACATTTAAGCTGCAAGGTTGGGTAATGTACGAAACTGCAATATACACACACTGTAACACGTATACCCCTGTTAGAGTGAGAGGGTGGGAGCGGGAGGGCCGCAGAGAACGCAGGAGACGGGAGGGTGGCACGGAAACTTGCTCAGGTTCTCCCCTCCTAGCTCACTAAGGCGAGCCGGATCAACACAACATACCCACACCGCTAAGCATTAGGCACCCTAAAAACGAAAAAAAAAAAAAAATAAATAAATAAATAAATAAATAAAAAATAAAAGCACAAGAGGAGCCACCCACACGATACTAAAGTATTCTCCCATAGCGCGAATAAGCGAGACTACACTGACAAGTTAAGATTAAAGTACAAATAACAAACATACAAAGGAAAACCAATTAAAAAATATGTATTAAGCAACAAGGGTCGCTACGTCCCCATGGAAGTTGCAAAGTCGCAGAGCTTTAAAAAAGAGCTGGGCTTGCCCAGCATACGCATGTGATATAGCCGCACAGGAAACTGACATTCCTGTAGGACAGGAGGCAACAAGACCTCTTCCCCCACGGCACGTCAATGCAGTGCCAAGCCGAACACACGGCACTAATTTTACTAAAGAATGTTTATGTATATACTTTGGTTAACATTATTGCTTTACTGTATGTTGTTCACAGTTATGTTTTTGTTATATATGTATTGTACCTTACCACTGAACCAGGGTCAGGGCTAGTGGGTGATTCAAGACAGGGAGTCGAGGCTAATCATGACTACATGGGCCCATTAAGAGAACCACACAGCACACAGGGGAGGACTCTGCTCAGCACGAGTAAGCTGGGAAGAGCAGAGACTCCCAAAATTATTGAATGCCATCTCAGAGGTGCAGAGTACCGACCCCACGACCCACCGTGATAGTCTGTTCTTTCAATGTCAGAGGCTTAAACACCCCTGTGAAAAGACACTTGCTCACCAAAGAAGCTAGGGCCCTGGGGGCCGATATCCTTTGCCTTCAAGAAACACACTTTAGGCACAATGACCATCCAGCAGTACTGACTAATGAATACCCAAACCAATTCCACGCCACATCTCCAGCGAAAGTTAGAGGGGTGTCCATCCTGATTAGCAAGGCTGTCTCGTTTACGCTCCACTCTTCAGACATAGACCCAAACGGCAGATACATTATTTTAATAGGAGAGCTTAACGATGTGCTGTACACCATAGTAAACATTTACTCCCCAAACACCAATCAGCGAAATTTCCTGCACAAAATTTTGACCAAAACAAGCACTATCCAAAAGGGCATCACAGTGATTGGAGGAGACCTAAATCACATTCTAGATCCGACACTAGACACGACGCTACCGACACACAGGTCACGCCACCGCCCGCTAAATCGGCAATGTAGGGCCATAGCGAAACTCCTACATACCCATCACCTCTATGACGCTTGGAGAATCACACATCCAACAGAGAGAATGTACACTCACTACTCAGCTGTGCATAACTCATATTCGAAAATTGACGGTTTTCTAGTGGCAGGATCAGCACTCGACCAAATCATATCCAGCGACATTCAGCAAATCACATGGTCTGACCACGCACCAGTAACCCTAGAATTAAAAAACAAATATGACTTTAAACACCGCAGCCCTTGGAAAATTAATAACTCCCTGCTGAGAGACGAGAGGTTTGCAGACACACTGGCAGGTGATATCCACACGTATTTCCAACTAAATGACACTAAAGATGTCTCAGATGCTACCCTGTGGTTAGCACACAAATCAGTAGCGAGAGGCCTACTAATACGCAGAGCGGCATACGTGAAAAAACAGCGGCAAACACAACTTAGAACATGGCAAAAAGAACTTTACGAGACAAACAGATTGAACCAAACCATACCGACAGTAGAGGCAAAAACCAAGATTGCCCAACTCAATAAGCTCATACTCCAACACGCACTAGACATGGTTAACTTAAACATGCAGCGACTCAGACTGTCACATTATGTCCAGGGCAACAGAGCTAGCAAGCTATTAGCGCAACGCCTAAAAACCAGGCAGACGAATCAAAAAATATCCTACCTCATAGACCAAACGGGATCCAAAATATACACCCCTAAGGGAATCAGTGAAGTGTTCGCCACATACTACTCCTCCCTCTATAACATAAAGCACAACACACAAATGAGGCACCCGACGGACCTCAACATTAGTAATTACCTAGACAAGATTACGATACCTAAGATCACAGCTCAACATAAAACAGCACTCACCAAACCAATTGAGGAACAAGAAATCATAGACCTGATCAAAGATCTCCCATTGGGGAAATCACCAGGGCCAGACGGGTTTGACAACCACTACTACAAGAGGTTTAGCACCATACTAGCACCCTACATGGCTAGACTGTTTACAGAGGCGGCCCTCAAGGGGGAACTTCCCAGGGAAACATTAGCAGCGCATATTGTAACACTCCCCAAACCGAACAAACCCCCAACGATGCCGCAGAACTTTAGACCTATATCCCTCTTAAACACCGATGCCAAGCTTTTCGCTAAACTATATGCCAACCGCCTGGGAAAAATATTACCGCACATCATCCACAATGATCAAGTAGGTTTTATCAAAGGGAGACAGGGGGCGGACAACACGAGGAAGGTTCTTAACATACTCCACTACCTGAAAATCAGTAAAAGGGCAGGTCTCATGGTATCCCTTGACGCCGAGAAGGCATTTGACCGACTGCACTGGGGATTCCTCCAGCAGGTATTAGGTAGATTCGATATCCCCGAAGGGTTTGTGTCGGTGGTCAAAGCCCTCTATAGTGACCCCTCAGCGAGAGTACTGAATGCGGGATTCTTATCGCAGCCGTTCCGGCTCACAAACGGAACGAGACAAGGGTGCCCCCTGTCCCCACTACTCTACGTACTGGCGCTGGAGCCGTTGGCGATAAGAATAAGGGAGAACACAGCGATTCATGGGGTGGAGATAGGGAACAAATTGTACAAGGCGAACCTATTCGCCGACGACATATTACTTACCCTCACGCAACCTAACATATCTTTGCCAAATCTACTACATGAAATAGAAACATATGGAGGACACTCATATTACAAGCTTAACATCTCGAAAACGCAGGCAATGGGAATAGGGATACCACGGAGAGACATAGACAACTTGAAACACGCTTTCCCCTTAGACTGGAGAGACGACCACCTCACCTTCCTGGGTTTGAGAATCCCAAAGGAGCCGCAAGGCCTCCTAGAGCTCAACTATGGGAGACTGCAGAGAGAAATCAGCGACACATTAAAACAATGGGAGAATAAATATATGTCCTGGATAGGGAGACTAGCGGCGGTAAAGATGATGCTGCTGCCAAAATACCAATACCTGCTCAGAACACTGCAGATTCCACTGCCCCACATATACCTCAGAAGGCTGCAAAACACCCTCACTAGTTTCGTATGGGCACACAAAAAAGTGAGAGTAGCCACAAAGATCCTCACCAGACAGGTGTCGCAGGGAGGGTTGGGCTTGCCAGAGGTCCAAACATACTACAGAGCAGCACTGCTGTCCACAGCACTACAGGCACATACGACACAAAACCCACCACAATGGGTGGAGATGGAGTCCACATGGACTTGTCCCAAAGGCCTCAAATACCTCTTCTGGGTACCTCATGGGAGCCGCCCGGCGCTCCCTGAGATGCCCATCACAACAGACACCCTGCTGAGGATATGGGACAAAGCCATACCACAGCTGGGGTACTCCACCAAATGGACAATGGCCACTCCCTTATACAGCTTACATATAGCATACCCCAATTTTGACTACCGGGGATGGACCGAAAATGGGTGCACGCTGGTCACTCACCTGTTTAGCCATGGACGCATGAAACAATTCCCTGACTTGCAAGCTGAGTTCGACCTGCCGCAGAGGTTGATATTTTCCTACCTCCAATTAAAAGGCATATTGTCGCACAACACCACCACAACCGTACCGACACTCGCGAAAAGCATAGAAAAAGCATGTACGTCTATGGACATGCCCAAAAAGCCGCTGTCGATTATGTATGCCGCTCTCAATGACTCCACAGACCAACCACAAAAAGACAATTTTAGAGAAGCCTGGCATAGGGAATTAGGCATGACACTTACAGATGAGCAATGGAAAAAGGCATTCACTGCACACAAGGGTAGGTCCAGATGCGCCTCCCACCTAGAGCTCCTTCGCAAGCTGCAATATAGATGGTACCTGGTCCCGACCAGACTGGCCAATATATACCCAGGCACTTCCAGGCTCTGCTGGAGATGCTCTAAAGCAGAAGGCTCTATGCTCCACATCTGGTGGGCCTGCACGGCCATCAAAGAATACTGGAGCAAGATAGAAGGGATAATAAAAGGAGCGCTACGCATAGACAATAAGCTCACTCCAGAAACAGCTCTACTATGCATGTCGCTAGATGCCCACAATAAATCACAAGCCAGCCTCATTTTCCATATACTAATGGCAGCAAACCTTTCAATAGCTAGGAAGTGGAAACAAACACAAGCACCTACTAGATCAGACGTCATCCAACAAACAACACTTAATCTGACATATGAGACTGGGACATACCAAGGGATTCACCCATCGAAACATATGATACAGGCCAAGAAAGAATGGGAAGCATACATAGAAAGGGACAAAGGGCTGAACCCCTAAGGTGATGGGGACACGCGTTATCTTCACACAAAGGGAAATATAAGGAAGAAACACAAAAAAAAAAAAAAAAAAAAAAAAAAAAAAAAACAAATCAAGAGAAAAAATAGAGGTTAAAGGAGGGACAAGGAAAATACTTAGGTAGGAGCAGTAGACAACCCAAAAAATCAGGAACGAGCGTCTGGATTCAGGAGGTGAGGGCGAGGTTTATCGGGTCAGCGGCCCTGGAGAAAGAGAGGCGGGCTACATACCCACTATGTAAATATGTATAGCGAAGTAAGGTACTCCTTCCCCATCTCCCCCTCTCCTAAATCCCCCCCCCCTTCCCCCCTTCCTTGGAGAGCACAGGAATAATCAAATGAGAGACAATCCACGCAAAAAATTATATGATAAGATACCAATAGCATGTATGAGTACTTTCCGTTTGTGACTTTTGAAATTGTATCACTGTACATGGATTGTCGCAATGTACGAGTCTTTTTTACCCACCCCTTCTTTCCTTCTGTATCCCAGTTTGGATTTTCGAACAAGTAAAATAAAAATTGTCAAATTGAAAAAAAAAAATAGTTACTATTTAGTAATATTACCTTACGATTGAAAACTTCCAGATCATTTAATACTTTTATTTATGGTAAGGGCATGTGGAGCAATAAGCGTGATGTAAGTAATTGAATTTTTCACAGTAAAATCTTTTTAAAACGGCAAGATATATAAATACTGTATAGGTCTATAAATATATACTAGATATATCAGTCTCACTTAAACCTGTATGTTGGATTACATAGAGTTTCATTTGTGCAGATAATCACATCCTTGCAAATCTGTTGACAGCCTTTAAATAACGCAACAATGTAAAACAAATTGAAGAAATATATCATTAGTTATAAGGAGCCAACAGATGATATAACATTGCACTGGGGAAAGTGTGGCTTTTTTCAAAAGTGAAGACAGACAGATGGGTGTGGACAGCCCTACTGAGAATATTCAGATTTCCCAGACTGTTACCTAGATACTGCATGTCTTAATCACATATCTGTACAAAAAAAATAAAAAATACCAAACAGTTACCTTTGCAGGAATTAAGTAGCATGTTTATATAATTACTTCGACAAGTGTCAGATTAACAGCACTGCTGTTTGATCTTGTATACAAGTGCCACAGATCCTTAAAATGGAAACTAATATAAGCCCACCAGTGTGCACATGATGACACAAGGGTGCTTTAACATTTTAGCATTTGAAATAGCTACCAAGTCCCTAAGCAGGATTCACACATATGGTAAATACAATTTAAAGGGAACACTCCAATCACCATAAACACTACACCCAGCGGCAGCGGTTATGGTGCCACGTGGATAGGGCCGGTGAAAGGATTTTTTTTCTGCTCTAGGTGAAAAAATGTTTGCCGCCCCATTCGTTCCACCCACCGGACTGACATTCTACCGGGCGCTAGTCTACAAGTGCTCCCTAGCGCCTGGTAACGCGGCCCGCTATATATAAATCAACCCCACTTCACAGGTGGGCGGCCAGACAAGCAGTAAAGTCACTGCTGGCACCCCCCCCAAATAGGCGCCCGCCTACTTAGCCTATAGGATGCGCCGGCCCTGCACGTGGAAGGAGAAAAACATTTTTTTTTTAACAGTTTGATTTATTTTATAGAGTCTACCACGTCGATAATGCCCGCCTCCACTACCTTCTCCCGAGGGCCAAAATTTCCTCAGCAGGAACTTTCATTAGCTTTGGCAAGTGACTGTCAGTTTGAAGCTTTAATTTTAAATTGATTTTTTTTTTGTTCTACTTTTGCTTGGCTATTTTTTTATTCAGCTTAGCTTTTTTTGTTTTATATAAGACGACAAATGGACTATTTCTTTCTCAAAGGTATCAAGACCTTTGTCAAATGCTAAAATGAACCAATAAAGTAAGTTATAAGTCACCTGAAATCCAGTGCTGGGTTACCAATATCACGTGTGCCGGGGGTGTAACTAGCCACCGCCACAAAAAGTGCAAATATTTCTGGATATGCAGTATCCGATCCATATGTGGCGGAGTTTAATATTTTAATTAACTTATAAACACACCCATAATTTAGCAACCTTAGTTGATGACGAAGGTGGGGACAACCCCCAATACCCAGTCACATGACTTTTTCACTGTGTATTTGTTGAACAAGAGTCTGATAAAGACACCTGTCGGGGTTGAAAGAATGCCTGGTGACACTAGGCTGTCACACCCCCATCCAAAATGACACATTGACTGTATTGAAATTTCACATAAACTCTAACCCATTCAAGGGCTATATGTAGACAAAGCAGGGACAACTTTGTTTTAGTAATGTTTCTCCGCTTGACAAAAAGTGGAGCTACATTTTAGATATTTTAATGTAATACTTTTATGAACATTGTAAAGATTAAAGGGACACTATAGTCACCAGAACAACTTTAGCTTAATGAAGCAGTTTTGGTGTATAGAACATGCCCCTGCAGCCTCACTGCTCAATCCTCTGCCATTTAGGAGTTAAATCCCTTTGTTTATGAACCCTAGTCACACCCCCCTGCATGTGACTTGCACAGCCTTCCATAAACACTTCCTGTAAAGAGAGCCCTATTTAGGCTTTCTTTATTGCAAGTTCTGTTTAATTAAGATTTTCTTATCCCCTGCTATGTTAATAGCTTGCTAGACCCTGCAAGAGCATCCTGTATGTGATTAAAGTTCAATTTAGAGATTGAGATACAATTATTTAAGGTAAATTACATCTGTTTGAAAGTGAAACCAGTTTTTTTTTCATGCAGGCTCTCTGTCAATCATAGCCAGGGGAGGTGTGGCTAGGGCTGCATAAACAGAAACAAAGTGATTTAACTCCTAAATGACAGTGAATTGAGCAGTGAAATTGCAGGGGAATGATCTATACACTAAAACAATTTAGGTAACTATAGTGTTCCTTTAAAGGATGTGCTGATCCAGGTGTAGACTTGTGATCCATGGGTACAAACATGTTGTGCTCAATAATAGGTTTACTAATTTGGCTAAGACCATGCAAATAAAAGACTAATTTACAAAAAAAAAAGTCCTACATCACATCCACCTGCAAATCATAATGCAACAATTCCTCTCGACAAGAGATGGAAACTAGACTGGATTCAGAAAAGAACCTATGACAAACCTATGAATCAACAAGAAACTACAGAAGCAGTTCACTACATGATCTAATTTAATTAACACAAACTAAAGTAGGTGTGTGCAGTCAAATGCAGTATAAAGAAAACAAAAACTTTATTTGTAAATCCATTTACAAAAGGACTAGACCTGGCACAGATTAACAATTGTTCACATTTAATGGCGAGGCACTCACTATACTGTAAAAACACGTACTGATCCACCTTACAAGTATTATTTGACAGATCGCTATAAAACAAGCGTGCATAGTACCACAGACTCAGAGACCTATTCTGCCTTTATATTGAGACATTTAAAATAGCTAAAGTCGTCATTTGCAAGACTAAAACATTATTATGTATTATCAATACACACAGCATGATAAATAAAAATATAACAGCCCATATAGGATACGATGACAATTTCAACACATTTTTCAGTGGATGTTTGTGTAATACACACACACCATTTGTTTCTTTAAGTGAGAACATTACAAAGTAGATTTTAAACATTACCAATGTTGGTTACTTTAAACTTTTATAATATACATCCACTAAAGCCAAATTATCTTCAACATTCAAATTAACAACCCTAGGCAATTGTCCCCCTACCCTAATTATCCACTTACCAGGTCGCAGAAACCCTCATTCACAGTAGAAGACTTAAATATGTCAAGAACTTCATCACTAACATGCTGCTTTCCAGATCTTCACATGAATTTATCCAGTTACCTTTTCTCCCACTTTCCTTTTTTTTTTTTTTTGCTAAATGCTGTCTTAGATGACAGCTTAATGTGTAGCACACGCAATATTTATTCCTCTTCAGTGTCAGACTGTCTAGCCTTCCACGGGAATACAAAGAATGTCACTTACCAGGATAAAAGCACAAGGCAAGGTAATCAGGGACACATGGAACACCAGCCAATCATGCCCTATTTCAACATCCTCTTCCATTCATAACAGTTCGACAATTATTCTGATAACTCGCTTTTCAGGCTGTTTGTGTTCCCCATAATGGTGGTTTGCATTTATTTAAATGATTTCAAATTGGACACTCACTGTGCAGTGTATGTTTGTCAAAACTTTCTATCTTCTGTCAAGAAACAGCTTAGCATATCAACACTTTGGGTTAGTCTCCAACGACATATACAACAATCTGATTGGTCTGTGTCAAAAGAGGCAAGAAAATAACTAGCACAAAACAACGACTTCAGCTATTTATACATATGTTATCACCAAAACACGGCCAGCTTGGGTTTAAAGTTAAAATCAGAGCCTAATTCAAAATAAACTGACGACAATCTCTATTCTTCTATACGTGTGAAGGTAGCCTTAATGCAGGTTTCTGCGTATTTGTAACTGTAACATGTTGATTTGTTACCATTAGTCTTTTTGTGTGGTCTGAATTGAGAAATATTTATCTGCCAAAGAGGTGGTCAGACAGATTTCTAGCCGCTGGGTTGAAGCTCTCCTAAACACCATACAATCTTTGTGCTTTAAGGCACCTTCTAAGGATTCTAAACGCTACATCATGTGGTGGTTATGGTGCAATGGGTCTTTTTGACTGATTACATGCAACATGATATGAGCTAAAATAATATGAAGTCCTGCATTGTGGAAGGAGCATTAATATCGTTTATATGAATGTATTAGATTTAATAGACAGCTAACACAGAACTAAAAAAGAGAACTTTATTTTTCTATACTGGACATTAAATAGCACCACCTATAGGACAGCATCAGGAAATAAACTGCTTAGATTTTGTTTAGAGAGATAGATCAAGCACCATAATCCCTTCATCTTGATGTAGCAATTTTAGTGGAATAGATGATGAAACTGCAGCAGTGCAAATGAGAAGTATTGCAGTTTCTGAGAACTGGCATTTTTAACGTTTTGTAAGTTCCACGCCTACTAGTGGCTGATTGAATGGTAGATTCCATCATAGAACCTCTGTGATGTCCTGCAGTCAGTCTGATGCCATACACTGTGTACATCAAATGCTGCTCTATGAGAAGAACTGAACAGGTGATTGCTGCATCGGACAAGCACCCACCGTGTGTCCTCCCCATTAAACAGCTGACCGGACAAAAGTAATACAATATTAAAAACAAACTTGCAATATTTACGTCAGAAAAAGCTGGGGGAGGATAACATCCTTTTATCCATAAAATCTATTTTTGCCAAGATTTTGCATTAGGTTTTTCAACTCACTGTTTTAGGCAAACCACTGTGCAGAAAGCCACGTTGGTATTAGGATATGCCACAGTATACTCGTTTCTATATTTTAGAAGGTATTCGAGTTTTGCATCCCAGGATCTTTAACATTTCCCAGATTAAAATTTCAGAATGTAACAAGGAAATGTAGACTTGTTAAAGGGACATTATAGTCACCAAAACAACTGCAGCTTAATTTAGTTGTTCTGGTATGTATAGTCAGTTCCTGAAGGTTTTCTGCAGTAAGCACTGTCTTTTCAGAGAAAAGGTAACATTTCACTCTTTGAGGGTGGGGGGAGGGGGAAGACAATGGAGGGAGGGTCCAGGGGGGGCTAAATAGTAAAGATACTATAAGGTGTTACCAGTCTGCCCAGCATTTGTGGGAGTTGCATTCCCAGGAAACCGCTGTCACTTAATTCAGTCTGGAATACTTGTTTGAGTTTCTAACCCTATAGTGTTCCTTTAAAGATGAAACAAGATTAAATCCCATTTTAACTACATACATTGGGTTTCTTACAATCTTTCAATATGGAAAATTTGCTTAAAATGTATACGTCATGGGATTATTACATCAATGACTCAGGCCCCCGAGAAGGATAATGGGAGAACGTTCCTATTTAAAATCATTAAATAAAACCATGAAGATTTTAAAGAGGTAGCGCTGTGCCTAGATTACTATAAAGCGTGCTGATTGTAGGGAAACTTGCTTACTAGCTTAAAGAGTATGGGCCAAAAATCCAGACCACTTACTAGAAGTAGTGAGGATTCATTAAAATCATTCATTAAAATTAAATATCAAGGTACAAATCCCCAATTTTCCACCACACTTTAGCTTCAGCCCAGGCACCTATACTTAAGGAGCAAATGTGAGAACACCAGATTGAAAGGATTTATGAAATGAAATTAAAGCAAATGACTAACAGTTTCCATTGCAATTCTTCAGAAGAGTTATCTGCATAGATTTAATCATGTAAATAACCAAAAAAATCAGAAGTTATATTTACAAGCAAAATAAAAATCATGCCTAAGTAAAGAAACTTTATAACATATAGGTGTATACAATTATATACGTTTGCTCTTGTTTAGGATTGTCAACCAGATGCCTAGAGTTTGTACAAGTGCTACCTTGTAAGATAAGGAATAGAATTAAACACGGTAGAGGGATCTGAAAAACAATCGTAGCAAATAAAAAAAAAGGATGGAGAAAGACATGTAGGCTCTATTTGCTCGTGTTTGCAATAGATCTGCAGGGAAACAATGTTTTATTTTATTTTAATGTTGCCCAGCAATATACATTTTCCATCAGGTTTACTGGTAAAATGAAACATATGGTGCCATTCAGTGGCAGAAGCCCTTCAAACTCTTATGTAGGGCTGCAGATTTTCTCACCCAGATTTTACAATCAGTTGCTGAAGAATGAGCTTGTGGGCACCAATCACATACTCTGTCGTTGGTCAGACAGATACCCAAAGCAGTAGTACATGAAGAATAATATGGGTAAGAGACCAAGTAGAATGCATTTCCACAGGTGGATCAAGTTGACATGACACTAGTCAGTCACGAAAAAAATCTAAAGTATGCTGTGAGTGACACTGCAGTGTTAATCTAAGGGCAGCACTGGAATAAACACGTACCAGTCTGCCTAGTATTTGTGTGAGTTGCATTCCCACTTAATTCAGTGCATCTCCTAAAACGGATATGCCATAAGAGAGGCTTGGAGTGATTCTCTCCATTCCCCATCATATCAATAAACAGAGAAGAAAAAGAAAAAAAAAAAGTTACCTGCGCACTTCCCTCCATTAATTTAAATATGCACAGGGATTTGGGAAGAGCACAGGTAACTTTGTTCTTTGGGTTTTACTGTATGTGTGCTATGGTCATTGCTGCAGCCCAAGAGTAGTGGGAGCTCGAGTGCAGGACCAATTTTTGCGTATTTGCACTTACTTTTGTATCACGCAATGCTACAATGCTGCCGCCCACCCCATGTGTTCCCTATTACAGGTTAATAAGTATGTAGGGGCGTATATAAAGAAAATACCCCTTTCTGTCCCATTACAGATATCTTTGCCTGAAGCTCAAGGAACCAAGGTGAACGGTCAGTGTAGGACCCATCTAAGAGGTCTGCCTTGACGTGGCAGATGGGCTTACATCTAATGGCCAGTGGAGTTCCTAAATAACCTCCATTTATTTAAATATGCATAGGGATATGGGAAGTGCGCAGGTATCTCTTTTCTTTGTTTTTTTACTGTTTGTATTGGGGCTGATGTGTGCAATGGTAGTTGCTGCCACCCAAGAGTAGTGGGAGTCTGAGCGCAGGACTTATTTTTGTGTATTTGTAATAAACAGAGAAGGACTAAATTAATAACAGTGGGCAAAATTAAAATGGAAAAACAAAAACAAGTTCCCAACCCACTAATCAAAAGTACACAAATCGTCCAGTTTTTTCTGTCACCCTCCCCATAGGAAAAGAATTGGGAAACCCCATATTCATGGACTGTTGAGTGTGCTGTGAGGATTGATTTGGAAACTGCTCCTAAAAAAACAAACAAAAAAAAAACATACTTGCCTTGGGTAATTGCAACGGTGATCAAACACTATATGTGTGTTAATCGTGGCTCTTCTGTTAAACGTCTGTGCATTCACATATGAGCAATGTCGATATCTATATATAAATCTACCAATATGCACACACACAGATAATGAGGGATTAAAATTAATCAGTAATGACAAATGGTACAAGCTGTGAATGCAGATATTATATTTCCTATGACAACACGGGCCTGATTTTTAAACATTATCTGAAACCCAAGTAGTGAAAAAAAGACAAAAAAAAAAAACTCATGATGAATTGTTTCACTGCTTCTCTGACAATACGGAGTATAATATGGCAGTAAGTGGGGTTTTAAGGTCAGATTGGGAGTTCGTATGAAATTTAAATGGTAATCTTTAGGACTAAGGTAGGCCTCTTCCCATCATGCAATGCAGCACACTCATAAATAGATGACTAATACTTCCTCAATCATGTTTTATGAGCAGAGATGCGCAGGGGGTGTTCAGTGGCTAGCTTGAGGGAAAATAGCAACAGCAGGTGGCCAATACTGTGCCCGAAAATGGTTAAAAACATCATTCAACTACACATAGGCTTTGATCTTTCAAAACCAATTATACCAGATCCAGAAGATTGAGTTTTAAAATAAAATTCTATCCTGCTACAAATTTTACTCTGCTGAAATTTAAAAAAATAAATATAAATATATATCTAATTGTCAAGGACACAATTCATAAGTGACATTTTTGTGTATACGAATGTTGGAGGGAATACACTTAAAATGGTTAAGAAAAGGTTGTCTTCATTACTGGTTTCAATAGTCTGGAGACAGGTAATGGTGTATGGCGTCTGCTGAGCGTTCAGTCTGCTATTTAAGAATGGGAAAGGTCTGGAAATAGTCTGGGAATGGCATTTATGATACAATTACAAAACAGCGAGTGGTCTCCTGTAATCTGCACAATGCAGGTGTGATGCACTCTTTTTTGGGCACGCACAGAACAAGGTGGTCACTCCTCAAAAGACTGTGTATGTAAAACATGCCCAAATTGTGTGGAGGAATTGTAAGATTATAGGTCATTTAAAGCTATGTAACAGTTTAAAGTAGTTGCTATTTGGGGAGATATAAAAGGTTTAAATATGTGCCGTATGTAAATATAGACGTGTATGCAAAAAAATAAAATATATTACAGATTATAATTTGTGATATTCTAACACACCATACATTAGTGATTACAAACCTAAAACAGTACAGGCCTATTATACATTTTCCAGATATCAATTTATTGCTACAGGGTAGTGATTTGTGAACTACATTTCCCAAGATGCTAAGCCATACCTAACTATTCACGAAGAGCAATTAAGCATTCCTTTTAGAAGAATCATACTGAATGTACTTTACATTACAGAGCAATTCTGTTTTGGCATAAAACATTTTTCAATGAAAAGCAGAGAAATGGTCCATATGCCACATAAATGTGGATATCTGAATATCAAAGCACTGAATATTTACCGAATAGCTTTCAAAATACCAGATATCAAAACACTGGCTATTTAAAAGATGGCCTCCACATAGGCACAAGTTAATACACATAAAGAGATTTGTGTTTACCTGCTTTTTGCAGAAATTCACAGCATTTTATAAACTGCTTAAAAAACAATTGTCTCCTGGAATGCCTATTAACAATGAGGGACAGGATGATATGATCTATTCTATTCCCTTAGACCATAGGAACCAACATGAAAGTTAATACAGGGGGCGGGGCCGGGCCGCCGAGCTGAGCGGTCGCAGGACAGCTCGGCTCCTGCAAATAGAGGCACAAATAGCCTACTAATCGTGACTCTTGGAGAGATTTACCGGCAAAAACTGCGACCCCCAGTGATAACGGGCTGCCTGAGCTGAGGAGAGGCTTGCTCTCGAAAGTTTTAGTCCCTCGGAGGATGGGGCCCGCTGCTACAGGCGGGACCTATGCTGGCGGTGAGTGAAGCGGACGGCCGCCGCAACGCTATCCTGCCTGACGGAGCCCGACATGCGTGGAAGGCCTGCGGACCCGGTCCTGTTCCCCCCCCATGGACCGGGGGGGTGATCCCGGTCCAAACCAAGCCACGCTTACCAGCCCACTGTACAAGCACTGACATGCAGCCCGAGACCCGCACACAAGATGGCGGAGACCACGTGCGCAAGACCTGCACTCTCGGACGCAGGACGACCTGCAGCCACCACCTGCTCTGGCACACAGGACACTACCAAGTAAAGGCCCAAACACCCGGAGATACCCCTGGCACATGGAGCTCAACAACCACCGCACACGTGTATATCACTGCCGAGAGGCCCGCTCACTCTTCATCTGAGCTGGGCGCTCACCGGGAGGAACCCCCCCCCCCCCCCCCCCCCACAGCCTGCCATACAGCCAGGGAGAAGCTAGGGGCCCGGCGGAACCCTGGGCCCACGGTCCTGATGATGGGTCCAATGGCAAAAGGGCGCGAGCGCCTATCAAGGCCTCAGGCCGAAGACAAGCGGCCCTCGGAAGCAGTGTAGCCACATTCGGGATCCTGGTCAGCGGGTTAAAGGCACCGGATGCACGCGGGACTTTGAGCCCAATCTTGGCTCCCTGTTACTCGACAGCTTAAGGACTAACCCAAGTAGCAGTCCATTGGTGGTATTTGCTCATCTCTTTGCTTCCAGCAGGTCTCCCCTTGCTTAGCAAACGTACCTCTACCTAACCCTATCAGCTTAATTATCTCTACTCAGCCGATGCTGATGTAGACAAGCTAGTTTAGCCTATTGGTATCTTCTTTAATTTTAGTCTGCAAGGAACTCACACAGCACAATGTTTTACCCGTTCTTTATACTATACAAACTAGACTAACTAAACTTGCTACTCTATAATAAGTGCTTATTGTATTACCATTAACGTTATCACTATGCATGCCACTCTGCTGTCTCTTATTCTGTAACACTCTTGGGCTCGGACAGCTATCCTCATGATGATCCTCGAGATACTCCTGTTATTAAGCCTGGCGCAAATTCCCAGCGTGTTTCTACCCATGTTTTACTATAACAATTATTCGCCTGTTACTGCCAAGAACCTGCGCTATTAAGCCATGTATATCATACATAATGTCCATCACCTTGACTTCTTTCCTTTATTTTGTACCCTCTAAGTTAAGCTTGTTTATATAATATAAAATGAGGCTGTTAATCCTAGGAGATATTGCAATTTGTTATGATGTCCCTAACCTGTATAACCCCTGCAAGTCTCCCTCTCTTTATTCTGTACCACCATAACCACATGCCTCAATAAAAGAAAAATTGACAAAAAAAAAGAAAGTTAATACAGTGGGTGGACAGCCATGAGTGCCCACCCACGTTCTCACACATCCTATTGGCTGTGGGATTGGAGATTAATACATCTGACCAGAGAGGACCTCAGTAATGTGAGGTACGCAAGGGTTTACCAAACAAGGCAGGCATCTGCTGGCACCTCCCATCCAATAGGGATGTATGGTTAAAATAAATATATGCCTGCTGGAAGAACCTGTGTAATGTTGCTCCTATTTCAGCAACTATGCACATCTTGCAATGTATTAAAATGGACTCAATTGGCCCCCTAAATTTCCCTTTGCAAATTTTCAGCTTACCCAAAAGCTCTCAATTTTTTTCCCCATTAGAATGGAATTTGACATTATTACTGGCTTTTCTATGCCGCCAACTTAATTTGCAGTTCTTAACAAAATTATTAAAGGGGACTTTAATAACAAATAGGACAAATAATTACAAAATTTGAAAGGAACGATACGTTGATGGGAACTCTGCTCAAAGAGCCTACAATCTAGAGGACATTTTGGGTAATGCTTTGTTTGGTGATTTTTTTTCTCTCCTAATTTGCAATTCTTATTTCAATCAGCCATCATCCCTCCCCTTACCAATGACAGACTGGGCATCCCATAATTCCTGGTATGCGAGGTACATGCTTGGAAAGGGTATGAAATCTTCGGCACTCCAGATGTTTAGGACTACATCTCCCACAAATCTTTGCCGGCGTTATGGCTGTAAGAGCATTATTGAGGATGTAGTCCACAACATCTGGAGTGCCGAAAGGTTGGCTACCCCTGTGCTAGGAGCTGAAGGATTCTTTCACATGACTGTGAGGTGGTGTGGTTGCTTGCACAGCACCTCTAGGCTTCCATATTTGTAATCTATACCGCTATGCCAAGAGTATAGCAATAAAAGTTGGAGGTTAAAAAAAATAAAAAAAGGAAAAGGAAAAGTATACTAACGTTTTCATCCATGTACTTGCTAGCACAATGCATAGATCAAATCCTGCTTTCTATAAAGTAACCAGGTATGCTTGTCAGGGCAGGTGTGTAATCCCCTAGCTGCATTAGTGATTGTTCAACTAAGCATGAAAAATTGGTGCAGATTGATTGATGGTTAGAAACCAATACATATAGTTTTGTGATAAACCTTTATCTATAAACTTGGGAAATTACACAAATTAGCGTATAGTGTTCATTACTTTAATCAGCACGCAAACCAATAAAAAATACTATCCAACAGCAAATTCTGTATTTAATCTAGGCTATTCTCATAAATCCACATGTAAAAGGTGAAGCAGAGTACTCCATTAAAATACAGACCAGCACTGCCATATTAATCAGATCCATTTAAGCTGGGCCACTTTCTCTAATGATTTATAGGATGCAGACATCTGACATTAATTATTGTTTTGGCCTACAATCTATGAATGTTTATTATTATTTATTTTTTAAGTTTAAAGCCTTCTCTCTCTTTGATACTGTATAGAAATGTAACCTTTTTTTCCAAAGGAGAATTGAAACCATGTGCACCTAACTATAGTTTACAAAGTACAGAGATGGAAATGCAGTGAGTGGATTTAAAGAGAATTCAGATATTCAGGTAAGGATTCACTTTTATTTAGGTAACTCAGTATTATATCCGCAAGGTGGTCTTGAGCAAAAGATAACATTTAAATAAACAAATAGAAAAAAAAACCTTTTCAAAAATAAAATCTCACAATTTACAATCTGACATGTAAAAAGGTCAAATAAACTGATTAACAACGAGGATCATTCTAAACATGATTGCCTGAAGATCCTCTTTCTTTGTCTACCTGCATGGGGCTCTGGAAAATTAAAAGTAAAATAATTCTGCCTTCACCAATCAACTAGGTACATGGTACTGGAAGGGCGTGGAAGAGTGTTCCTCCATTTCCTCCGGTCTTTTTAAACTTTGTGTTTATTTGCTTCACAGGTAATGTTGGGGAAGCATGGTTTAAGACACAAAATGCGTCCAACCTCTCCTTAATTTTCCACTCTTTTTTTTTTTTTTTAGGTGTAGGCATCATTACTTTTTTTGTTTTATTTATTACAGGTTCCCACACCTACGTGGTCTGAATTAACACTGGCACTTATGTTCACGTATATTTTTCTAATAAACCGTTACTTTTCATGGAAGTCCCATGGCGTCAGTGTTTGATACGGAGTGAAGCTCCAGCCTTTTGCACATGTATTTTCTTGTCCAAGTAACAAGAGAATAAGACACCGCTGGTATTCATTGTACTAAAGGGGTAGTGGCACAGACTTGTATTAGTGGGAGACTATAGTCACCATAACCACTACATCTAAAAAAATATATATATTTAATTCTGGTGACAAACAACTTATTTTTGTAGGTAGGATCACAAGTTAACTTTAGCACCATACATTATTAAAAAAAATATATTTGTTGTCCACAAATATGGCCACAGTCATTCAATGAACCTAGTAACTCTTCTTATGTCCTATTAGTTAAGGCCAGCACTTGCCAAGATTGTTAAAGTATTATTTAATGCCTAAGAGGTTTCCAAAAAACATCCCAGGGCTCTTACGCACAAGTCTGACAGAATAATAAACGTTGCAGAGAACTCACCACTTGTTTTTCTTCCGAATGTAGTCTTTTTCTGAAAGGTTGACTAGATAGATCATTGGCTTGGAGGTCAGGAGTAAGTGTTTATTTAACACTTCAATCTGAAAGGAAGATCAGAAATACAGATAAAGAAGAACCAAAGCATGTCAGAAAGAGAACAGTCATTTTAAATACTTCACTAGCAAGCCACTTGTGCGCATTTTCCCACTGTTATAAAGGTGCATTAAGTGGCCCATTTAGCAGGAAAAGTGTGAGTTTGACATTTTTGTTGGTTGCAAAACCATACAAATAAAAACAAGATACTTTCCTTTAAATCTTTCAATGTGGTGGCAACATAGTCTGATTTCCTAAAGGGACACTATAGTCACCAGTACAACTACAGCTAATTATATTTGTTCTGGTCAGTATAATCAGTCAGTTCAAGCTTTTTGCATTAAACACTTTTTTTCAGAGAAAATGCAGTGTTTCCACTGGCCACTCCTCATATGGATACTAGAGGTGCTCCCTGAGGCAGTGATGCACAGTGTGACTGCTATTCAGTGTCTCCACCCTCTGCATGGAGACACTGAACTTTACTCAAAAAGATGCAATGCATCTCCTCATATAGTTGCATTGAGTCAATGTATCTCTAAGAGGGGAGTTCTGCGTCTCCATGCAGGAGGTGGAGGCACTCAATGTCAGTGCTGCACATTGTGAAGCACTGCCCCAGAAAGCACCTCTAGTAGCTATCGGAGAAGTGGCCAGTGGAGTTATCCTTCGGCTACATTGTAAACACTGCATTTTCTCTGAAAAGACAGTGTTTACTGCAAAAAGCCTGAAGGGGATGATTATACTCACCGGAACAAAAAACAATGAGCTGTAGCTGTTCTGGTGACTATAATGTCCCTTTAAATATACAACATGCACATGGGCAGAATTGATGTTACTAATGTGGATCCAAGATCCGCTCTGTATTAGAGCCAACAGAAATCTATTTGAAAACGGTTTGATAACATAATGTGGGAGAGCACCAGAGGACTCCTTGCACAATTACCTCTAAAGCAGGCTATTTTACTTATGGTGCCTAGATTGCCTCGGCATTATATAACTATTTTTTTAAAATTCAAAAGGAATGGAAATTGCAGGTATTACGGAGCTATACTTTTTTTTGTAGTTACTGATTAATTTGATAAATCACGATCATTAAACTTTAATTACATATTTGGACATTTCTAGCTTTGAATCAATAATAACTCCTTGTAATATGTGACCTGCAATGGCTGTAAGTAAATAATTCTGAAAGGAAAAAACTATATTAATTTTGTTGGGTACATTCCTATTAGAATCACATAATCTTACCTCCTTGTCATTCCACTCATGGCAATAACGTACATGACTCTTTTCATCCACTACCCAGTTTTTGACTTTGCACATTATATCCTAGGGGGAATTAACAAGAGAAAAACTTGTTATCGTGCATGAATTTGACAGGTATTTCTAGCTTAATTTAAGAAACTTTTTAACTGTGCTGACATGCTCCTCCATGATAATCTATTGCTTACGAATATTTCACCTGTCAACTGGAAAGGTAGAACCTGTTCCAGAAAGCCTTGTAGATACCACCTTCATATTCCATGGAAAATTCCAAACATAGCGAAGCACAGGTGAAGGAAACCAGCACTAAACAGGCACAAAGGGTAGATTGACTGATCTGAGCAAGAGCTGTTACATCAATCATCAGCAAACAGGAGAAATAACACCAAGGAGGGACTCATGTACAGAAGCAACACAAATGAAAATAAGTTTAATGTGGAGGATGATAAATGTCAATGTTTCATCTTAACATGGTCACAGTGCAGGAGAATCCATTATTTGTGGTATTAGCAATACCTTTGTGCAAAATGAAGTGTTAAAGGGATTCTATAGTGCCAGGAAAACAACCCCATTTTTATGGCACTATAGGCTCTTGCAGTGCCCTCCTCCCTCACGTGCCCCCCACCCCCTTGTGGTGCTGAAGGGATTTATCTGAAACCAGCATCAATGTCCCTTGGTGCTGGGTCATGCTATTCCCAGGCTCTTCCTCCGCTGACGTCAGTGGGGGAGGAGCCTGGGCACAGCCTGACCCAGACCTAATGTGCATGCACAGCAATTAGGATTTCCCCATAGGAAAGCATTATTCAATGCTTTTCTATGGGGAAATATCTGACGCTGAAGGTCCTCATGCATAGAGTGAGGACTTTCAACATCAGATAACAGACCAAAGGTCCGTTTCGATTCCGGAAGCCCCTCTAGACAACTCTCTTGTCAATAAAATTGTTTAAGGAGGAACCATCCACCAAAGCAGTGGTTCCCATGCACTCCTCTTTAATGGTGACCAGGTAAATACATTTAAACTGTGAGGAAAACAAAAGACGCTCAATAATCATCCAATGAGATCTTTGTCAAACTTGACAAAGATCCCATTGGGGATCAAAACGTTGCTGTATTTATCGTGTTTTTCCAATCAGCTTTTTTCCCCCTGCATATATCTCTAATGAATACCCTGAGTGCCTGGACTACTTTGTTCTTACTATATGGAATTAGGGTTTGCCAGCCATAGGTACAGTGCACAGAGGTCTACAGGTGATGAGAGTGCGGATCCCTCCCTTCTTTGCAATCGAAGAATCCTCCAAGGCGGTTGTGATTATAGAAAACACAACTTGGTGTATCAGACAGCAATGGGGGCTGGAAGTGGGGATCAACCAATTATCAGTTTAGCTAATATTCATCATTTTGGCGAATAGCTGTATCGACCTATACGGATACTGATCTTGCGGACAGAGGACCAGCGCGCGCTTTCTTCAGCTCCTCTCTCCAATGCTTGCCCCTAGCAGTCTGAGAAATTGCGGTCTCTTTGAATATGCACCATATTTATTTAATCTCATGTCAACAGCTCGCATTCTGCAGTATGGCTCCAATCAGAAGCAAGACAGGCACGTCCTAACCTGGACTGCCTACTTTATCCTGTCCCCAGGAGGTATTGAAGATTTATCAGACACCTCAGTGTGGCAAGAGAGGCTACTGACACTAACATTTTCCCACAGAGGATTCACTGCACCAATTCTGCTCAATAAACCAGAACATTTCATTCCACCACAATGTGAAACCCCCTGTAATGTGTATTGTTCCCCTCCCTGGCCACTGGTAAAAGGCAGGGATGGGGGAATATTTTCTAAATTATTTAATATAATTATATAAAATGTAAATCTGACTGGCATGTATATTTTCTGCGTTTACCTCTCAATAAATGAAAGCTTTACAAAAAACAAGCAACATTATATAATAATGTTAATGGCAAATTTGTGAAGAAATAGCTTCTTTTTTAAGAACTGCAAATTAAACTATTGCTACCAGTTATCGGCCCTTGAAAAAGTAATATTGGACGATCCCTAGCCAGAATTATTGCCCAAAAACTTAATCCCAGAAGAGAGTATCTTTGGCATGTACAAGATTGACAACACCAAGTGAGTGCATGTGCTTTAACAGAATGCAAAGGAGGAGACAAAGAAAAGCCCCCATGAAAGTCCTCTTGGGGGTTGCCTTAAAATCTACAACAGGAGAATTAGTATCTGGAAATTAAGATTTTGCAATTGAAAAACAGGCCTAGGTCACTTACACTGTATCGACATAATAAATAAAAGCAGACTCCACACAGAAAGTGCAATACAGAGGGCATAAACAGGAGAACCCAAAAGGAGATTGGGTGTTACTTCCCCCAATAACTAATTCAGAAATTCATAGGTTGAGCCGCTGGAGAACAGTCTTGTATCACCAAAGATGGCAAGCTAGCAGTGAAGAGGTTAACACATTGCCAGGAGTGCAGGACAAACGAGCTACAGTGCAGAAATGACTGGTGGCAGAGGAAGCTACTACTGGCTACCACAACAGGTCAAGAAGAGTGTTAAACGAGCCACTGAGGAGGTATGACCAAAGCACCTGTAAATAAATTTGCTAGTCACCATGGCAACAAACAGAATTAATTTATTAAAAATTGTTAACGTGGCTAAAAACTGAGAAATAAAATAACATAAGAAGTCTAAAATAATATCCAGTCACTTTCTGTAACTCGAGTAATGAGTTGTGAGAATTCCCACATCATACATTTTGCCAGCAAACTTGTTCGATTGGCCAAAAATTAAGACAGTTACTATTGTGAATACCACACTTGGAGACATCAAGGTGACACGCAGCACAGGTGATTGGCCACTCCAGGTTCTCCCAGGAGCAAGAGTCAGAACAATGTAGCTACAGACCCAGCCTATGAATACTCATCAATGTAGTGGCTTAATGGGCACCATATTGCAACGTGAACTCTCAGGATTGTTCTTCTTGCCTGACCCATCCATGCAGGTAAATCTACTCAATAATAGAAAAAGGAACCTCAAGATAACCCATGAAGCATGGCAGGGCATAGGTGGATGTTCAGTAGCTAGCCCAGGTGTAAGAAATGCACTTGCTTTGACATAACATGCCCAGTGAAGAAGATCCCTTTACAGAAGATGTTGATTGTGGTAGACTATAATAAACTTGCAGTCTAGAGCTTGTACAGTTCAGCCTTCTTCAAATTTGGGGAATTTCTTGTGGGAGGACCAGAAACGAGGCGCTGTCTGTGAGGCTGGGAATGGTTCAACTTCTAAACTTGGGTGATATCACACAAGTAATGCATTGTCATGGACAGCAACCACATTAAGATAAAACCCAACAAATGTTTAAAATTTTTTGGTAATCTGACCTTGTCACCCCAAAACTTAAACTCCATCTGTACACAACGTATGAAATAAACCACAAACATTTACATATACACATTCCATTATAAGTCATCACAATACACATTGCCATACTGAGTTGCACATTTTCACTCAAGTTATAACTTTATACGCGAGAGTATAAATGGGAAACACTACACGTTCACTTTTAGAAAACTAGAACAAGAAAAAACAAACTCCAATTAAAACTTAAAATTCCTGTTACTACTGGCAGCGAGTTTAAAGAAAACTGTACATCTGGGAACCATTGTCGGAAAACAACCCAGTGATTCATGTTAGCGCTCAGTCATGTGCTTACAGAACACCTTTTGCCACACAAATTCTAAACCAGTAATGATGGACATTTCAACATTGAGGCTTGCTTAGAGATGGAGACAGAATTATTATTGTGCTAGCTATACATTTCTGCCAGTTACACATAAGTGGCATGGCAGTTCAGGAGGAATAGAAAGGTCCATCAACCTGCACATGAACATGAAATGATGCAGCAAAGGCTTTTGTTTTCTTATTTTAAACCCTATTTTATGCCTTCCGGTACTTACGCCTCCAGCAAATGTGTTCTAGGCCGACTGATGTTAATTCTGTGCATAAAACATGTTGGTGATGGATGCAATCAGATTAGTCACTTGCAAGCAACGCTGTGAGCACACCTTCAATGTAAAGCTTTAGGACAGTATGTGTGTGGATCGCACACACCAACTAATATATGGCTCAATATAATCCCTCTAATTGTTTGTGCCACTCCCACTCTTGGATTGGAAAGTGAGCTGTCACTCATCTTCCCGCAAATGGACACACACACACACACACACACACACACCACGCTCAAGTGTGGTGTAAACCTTAAATCTTTCTGATAGAAAAGTATTTGATTCAATGCATTTCTATTCTCCAAGAATACAACTTTATGAGAAGTATTTGGACATTGGAATGGGAAGCAATGATGAAGGGATGGCGAAAGAGCCCTTGAATATTTCAAGGCACATATATATATATGTGTGTGTGTGTGTGTGTGTGTGTGTGTCACTAAGCATTTTAAATGTAAATATAGTGAAAGCCTGGTTTTCCAAGCAAAGTTGGACAATCTTTACAAGGCATTCATATTGCTTTTGGATTTATGTTGACATCTGATTTCAAAACACAGTGGGATAGATTCTAAATCATTTCAGAAAATCTAAACCACTTAAAATAAATAAATAAATAAATAAATAAAAAAAAAACCGATTTGGAGCGTGCTGGAAAAAATAAAAAAAAATATTTTCAAAAACGTCTGCTTTCAAGATAAACTTAAAATTATACATATATATATAAAAAAAAAATTTAAAAAAAATTGCTATCAATGCTAAATATCTTAACTACCTGGATATTTTTTAACATTCTAAACAAAAGCTATATCAAACATGAATTGCAATACACAATATACATGATAGGATGTTGACATAATGATTGACACATGCAGCACTGCAAAACATGTTAGAATGATACAAATAACGAACGTGTGCTATAATCACTATAAACAGCAAGACATCTAGCTACAAATTAGAAAAAAAAATAATAAATACCACCAAAAAAAAAAACACCCCAATTGATACAGAGACTATTGGCAAGGAAAGCTGGGTGAGTTCGTGCTTACACGGTGCCAAACACCCTCCTTTCATAATCAAGGGTTTTATTTGCCAAAACTCTCTCTGCCCCCTTCTGCTAGCCCTCTGGAAAAAAGGGAGTCCTGCCAAAGTCTGCATTACACAATGGCAAGAGGTTTGTAGCACTGACCTCTAACCAGCTGCATTCAGGCTCAGAACATCTTTCTCTGCTGGATATTTAAGGGCCTTTTAGTTAGCAGGCTAGTGTGCATTGAGGAAAAGTAACTGCAGGAAGAGCCCAACGTGCTTTGTTTCTCTGGCCTTTCTTCACAGAAAGATTAATCGTCTGTGAAATGGAAACGGCAAACAGCAAGTGACACAAAGTGATCCCTTCAAGCCTTTCCTGATCATTTTTTGCCGTTGTACATCTCCAAACTGCATGTGGCTCAGTCCTACAAGCAGGTGTTTATAAAGGCACATGTTCAAAGAGGTCAAATCAGCCTCATCAAAGTGTAGATTTAAAAGTTAGGATAGTTTTTGTTTAGAAAAAATGTTTTTTTTTTTGTTTTTTTTTTAAATGATTATATATATATATATATACACACACACACACACACACACACACTTAGCTCACAAACACAAACACAAGTCAATGTGATTAACAAAGTCATTAGGTAGTTTGGGTTTTAATTTATTCATTTAGGATTACTCTTCATCTCCAAAATGAAACAAACTAAGTTGTTGCCACGCATTTGAAAAGTGAAATCGTAAAAAAATACAATAAATAAAAAAAAAAAAGCACACTTAAACATAGTTTGATTTTTTTTCTTTTTTCTTTTCGGTTGCATGGAAAAAAAAAAACAAAAAGTGGGGGGGGGGGGGAGAAAAAAAAAATCCTTCCAAAAGCATAGCTAATTTAATACACTCCAGGAAGAGGTGCTCCCTGCCGATTTTAACAAGTAAGGGGGATTGCTAAAACTTTTTAATGAAATCCAACATGTTCCGCCTAAGAGAATAATCACTTTACTCCCGCCATTGCAAATTTTCACTCACAAAAATGTTTAAAAGTGGCTAATGTAACACTGTTTCCAGCAAGGAGAAGATCAAAGTGCTATATTACAAATGCATTATGATTAAAAAAGCACTGTGCAGCCTTGCTATTAAATGTTCTTTAAACCCTAAAAGGCTTCCCATAGATCTCCCTTGGCACTGCATATACAACCTTTGACAAGTAATGTAGACCATTTTTATTCATTGCCTAAAATTGTAGGCAATTATGTGCGTCACACTGGCCACCTGCAAATTCTGAATGCCTGCTCCGGTTGTCAGTGCGAGGAAGGGGGAAAAAAAATCCTAATGTCGAAGGGGATTAATCTATGGGGAGAGAGAGTCCTCCTTAATAGCTTCAGCAGGTGAAATGGCCCAGCTGGTTACTGCAATGAGTGGCCAGGAGCTGCTTGTGTAGAGACATGCAACAAAATTTCACGTAAGGGGTGGGGGTGGTGGTGGGAGGTAATAGATTCCCATGTATAGAAATAAATATTTTTTTTTTCTTGAGCAACTGATTTTTTTTATTTAATTGTGGTGTAAATCTAGGCATACGAACATTTAAAAAAAAACAAAACAAAAAAATAACCATGATTTGAAACTAAAGCCTTTGCTGCAAAGCTAATTTATTGATAAACAAAAAGCATTTAACTGGAGCATGAAAGGAGTATGGGAATTTTTGTTGTACATTTTGTTCAATGATTTTGTTAGCAGTACGAAAAGGTGGTTGATAATTTAAGGGACGCAGGCTTGTCTCATTACATGGAAATTAAACGGAGTCCAAAAATCAAAGGCTGTGGAAGGGTGCTGGGCATACATAATTCGTGATAATAAACCTGTTGAGACAAACAAATGCAATGGAGGGTTTACATTGTATCACTGAAAATGTGTTTGCATGCAAATACATACTTTGATTCCTTGGTGAGCGCTAATCCAGCCTACACTGTAAATGGCTTGATATGATACATGCACATGTACACTCTGTAGTAATCCATGTGCACAGTGAAAAAGGCTATCCTGCTAAAAGTGGAAGCAGTAAAAGTAGGTGGTGATGTTTTGTGATCCGAAAATAGTTTTCTTCAAGTGCCAAATATTTACAATATTTTCCATTTCTAAAATACCCTATCATTTCAATAATCTGCAACGGGTGCCAAGGTACCCTGCAGCTGAAAGCACTGCTGTTCTGCAGGAAAGGCAACATTTTTATCTCAAAGTTAACCTGCCGCTAGAGGTGCTACCGTGAAACCGTGGAGTAAAACTGCACTATTTCCATCAGATGCTCTGAGAGAGACCATCTGATTGGTGCAGAGTGGAGTTTTGCAGCATATACACACTAGCCTCCTAATGGTGGAAAAAAGCCAGGGACCATAGCTACAGTAGTGAAAAAGTAACTTAAGTCACCTTTATAGTCCTGGCAGGGGAGGAGGGGGGCCCTAAACTGTGAGTATAGCGCTATAGCTTTAGGAACGCACATTTGTGTTTCTTTAATTCCAGGCTGAGGTCAAGGCCTTATTTCACAAATGTAGATAACAGCATTACTCTTTATGGATAAATCTTTAAAATTAAATCAATAAAACAAAATATCCCCTCCCGCCCCAAGACAACAACAAAAAATAAATACAGAACTACAAACTCAGCATACACAAAAAATTACGAACTCAGATCTTGAGTTAGTTCACAGGATCCTGTGATGGGGGTTTGGGGGGATGGGGAGCTCTTCTCACCTGACAAAAACAACCACCATTTTTTTTCTGAAGATACCAGGACTTTTTTTTTATTTTTTTAAAGAACCTCTGAACAGTTTTCTCCATGACAGGCAACGATTTTCACCCCAGCATGTTCCCAGAAGAGTACAAATCACACAATGGGCCAGTCAAAATATCCCCTGTAGAGCATCTACCATTGTGTATTGTCACCTTTTCAGCAATGTTTTTAAACAAAATTTCATTATTTCTAGGGAGGAAAATAAAGCTAAAGTGAATAAAATTGACTTTTATAAAAGATGCTTATTATTGATGCTGAGTAATGTTAAAACAAACAAAGAAGAGCCTGCTCACTGAAAGAGATATATAGACAGACAGATCGATAGATTGACAACCACAGGTGTAATTAAGTTTTTTGATTTTTTTTTTTTTTTTTTAACAATAGGGGCGGTTAATGGTTCGGCAGTGTATCAATAGCATATTAAGAGTATACAATATCTCCTAGGACTATGCTCCTGGTAATTTAAAACATGGCCTGTAGACATGCACATCATGTTACAGAAAGTCATGTTTTTGAAGGGGACCACAGATATACAGGCACCCACTGCAAATGGCACTTATTCATATCTCAGCAACTTTGAAGAGCGAGAATTACAAGGAAACATTTTAGAAGTAAAAATAAACTGTTTTATGGGAACACACAGATAAGCATGTAGTCCACTGCAGTCCCCCAGAAACAAACTACAAGTAAGGATTAGATGGCTATAAAGCCATCTATAGGTCACCCAATACACATGGCACCGTCAACTAGATTACACAATACCCAAGACACCCTACTAGAACACACATAACCTAAACAGCTCCCTGGCATCTGCATCAGAGACAGCAACAAGTTAGCCATACCTCACTGGTGGCACTGACCAGGTACCCATCAGTGGCTGAAAGGTGCTGAGCACTTATTAAAAAACATAAGAAGTGATTAGGTGCTGGGTTGCTCTCACTTTATCAATAGTATTGGGGATTTAGATCCAACCTTGTGTTTTTGACAAAATGTGCCTATTCCCAGAAAGTGAGGATAAAGGGAAACTCAGGGAAGTTTAAAGTGCACTAGGTAACTAAAACACATCACAGCTCTACAGATCACCAGGGGCAGCTGCTGAGCCACCTGGCGTACTGCTGTTAGCGTCAATTAAAGATGTCTGTAGTCCACATCCAAATCACAGTCTTCAACATGACTGGTCCCATCATACGGGGTTTAAGGATATGATGTAACACATAATGCAGATAAATAGAAAAAGAAAAATCACTGCCATGTTTGCATATTTTACAAACCTCACAATGTAAAGGGTGGCAACTGACACATTCAGCCAAAGGTTCTCAACAGAAGATGAAGAAAAAGGGGGGGGGGGGGGGGGGGGAACACGGACATTCTGTATTAACACACTTTAGAGCCTATTAAATATGTCACTTGCCATGAATATTCACCCAGTTGACACTGAATAATCCAAGGCATCAACAAGATAACCTTAAAAAGCGATCTGAACATTACATTGAGAGAGGACTTGTAGAAGCTCTTTCATTAGCTCATTGTATTGACCCGAGGTTGGGAGCAGAGAAAGCATCTCCTCTCTAATGATTTTAAGTAGGAACGGCCTTTGACCGGTGATCACATTTAAACACACAAGGAATAATGAACTTCTTGTGCATTTCAGCTTGCTATAAATATATCTCTTACGAACAAATAAGGTACAAACACAGAAACAGGCTACACATGGGTATAAGGGTAATGCGCAGAAGCAAGGAACTGGCAATGAAATTGCAGAGGACATTAGATGTCTTGGGTTTACATTTGAGCATATACATCTATTCAAGCAAATATAACATAGTAAAAGGAAACAAAGGATAAAACAAAGAAAATGCAAAATGGATCTAAAGAGGAAGCATCATTTCCCCAAACATTTTTGCAGTGCAGTGCATTTTTTTTCAGGAGAAACACTGTTTCACCAGGTTCAGTAGGTAGCAGTGTTAAAACATGCTCAAAACCTCTTAAAGTAGTATAAACAATGGCAGCAGTGAGAGCTCTCAATGCACATGGCGTTACTGAGATACATTAGAGCTAATAAGTCACTGGGTTTGCGTTTTTTTTTTTTTTTGATGAAGTGAAAGTTAAAAGGTGGGAAAAATAGAGATGGGAATAATAAGAAATATAGTTAACATAAAAGGATAAAAAAAGAGAAGGGGAAAAAAATAAAAAAATTCCTTACATATTCTGGCTTTAACTTTTTGTCTCCTCCCCTCACAGCGACTTTTTCAAGCTTATCAATGGCGGCATGTAACATTTCTTCATCTTTTAGACGGAGCTCCTCGTGAATGATTTCAATGTCACGCACTGGGTTAACACTTCCTTCAACATGAATAATGTCGTCGTCATCAAAAGCACCTAAAAGAAAACCAAAAAAAAAAAAAAAGGCAAACGGTTAAACATGTCTAACAAGGAGAAAGAGCAATATATTCTAATACAGAGTCCACCTGCATCAAAGACAGAAAACCAATGCTTATTGCCAACTCTCAGCAGTGAGTTAACACCCAGTTCATATTATAACTGAACCATCTAATTCAGATTGCAGGTAAACCCCATGCTGTGAAGGGAAAGGGGTACATCAAAGCAGAACATTAGTAGAAATCAAATCACCATTTACATTAAAGTTATGAAGATAAACTAATGCAGTTACAATATGACTCCATTTTCGGAATACAGAGGCATTTAAACTCTTATTTTTCAAATAAGACCCGAGAGGACAGAAACAACGCAAGTAACTTTATCAACAAGATTGAACACAGAAGCAAAAACACTGAAGTCTTTTTCACTGCAGTTCCTCTAGAGACAGAAATGCATATTTTGCTTTTATTTGAGAATTGCATCCTCAGTATTTTCTTTGTATTTTAATTTCCAGGATTTGTTTCTTTTTGAACTACAGGAAAAGCAATGATTTCAGACTTATAGAAAAATATAGGTTTAAATACATAAACACCACTGTAAAAAAAACAAAAAAAAACGCATTTATCATTGGAAGAGAACAAAGGCCATACATTTGAATTTATTCTCCCCCACAAAATAAACTCATTTGAGTAAAAAAAACAAGAAAATAAAAACATTAAAAAAACCTTTCCATCTCTACTGAAAAACAATTAACATTATAACAAGCTGACACATATATGCAATTTAAAGTGATGTAAACCAGGACTTGCACACCTTTTTTTTTAACCAAATATTTGCAGATGGGCAAATCTTTTTGACAGAACACTGGCAGTAATCACTACTTTCTTATACACACACAGCAAGCACATCTTCCACCATTCACAAGACAAGCAAAATGAATTTGCCAAAGAGGCTGAAAAACAGTTTGCCACGGTAAACAGTTTTTAAAGGAATATACCATAATTATATACATGAAGGATTTTGTGAATCCTAAGCACAGTATACAATGCCCTCTCCTGTATAATATTACAAAACTGGCCCAGTATCACTTGAAAATCAGACTCGATCTGTTTTTTGTAAACCATTAACAGAGCAGGGGCAAATGGGGATGCTGGATAAAGTGTGTAATATGACCACTTACACTATACTTAATGAGTCTGGTGCTGCCCATGAAAAAAATAGTATTTGTATTAAATTGCAGCTAGTAATCATGTTCTGTCGTGCTGAATTTACGCTAAACGCAATGCTAAATGGCAATTAGACACTGCTCAATGAATTTAAATGAAATGGGCATCTACTGACTGTCATCCACTTTTCAGCAATTTGTGGCTATACTAAACAGAGAATTGGATGTGTGTAAAAGGTTCTATAATTTAAGAATATAAAAATTATATATCTTAAACCTTCAAACACACTTTTTTTTAGTTTGTTTTTTTAGAGAAATACATTTACGGTACATCAAATGAACCAATAGATCAAAATTACATTAAATAAAATAAATAAAACCATGTGTTCCATTTCATTATCCCACCTATACTTCGGTTCAAATATCTACTTTTGGATTCCAAGCTAAGCATGATTGTCTCCTAAGGCAGTGTCTCTCAACCTTTTACGTAGAAGTACCCCTGTAGGTCTAAAAAAAATCCTAAGTACCCCTGCATTGAGAAAGTTATTTCTATTGATTTACTTTTTAAATAAAATATAAGGGCACTGATATTTAAGTTAATCCCATTTTGGAAAACAAGCCTGAATATTAGTAGTAAATAAAAAAAATTAAATAAATATGACAAATTGAATATTGTCTGTGTAAGGAGGAGTGCATTAACTATTACTCTGAAGTATAAAAGTCACAAAACGAAAAAAAAAAGTCACAAAAGTAAATTAATGTGCACGCGCACACATACATACATACATACATACATACATACATACATACATACATACACACACACAATAGACAGACAAGCAATTCAACATTATAGGATTGTGTGAGCAGAGCTCTAGTCCACACCATTTACCGGTTAACATTTGTAATAGTTTGTCTCTTATTTGCAGTTTATTCCTTTTGCTAAATTGTAAAGCTTAATGGGATGTGTTGGCGTTATATGAAGGACAATTATAAAAGCGGGAAACTTCGGGGTTATTCACTAAACACCAGTTTGCACAATTAACCAAACTGGGACTATAGCCAAGCTAAAAAAATATATCTACAGTAACCGTTAGCCTAAAACCCTGTTTTACCCTTACTTACCCTTACTAAAAATGGCTAAGCAATTTAAAAATATTTTAGTAAGGCAAAAGCAAGGTGTTTTTCGGGGGCAAATGCTAAGTAAGGAGCAATCGCTGTATAAAACAGCAGCCTTTTAACAGTTTCCACCCAACATTGCACTGTTTTGCCTTGATATATCTCTGTCTATTTGTGTGTCTGCCTTTAATTTAAATTTGCTTAGCAAACCATATAATTCTTAGATATGACGCAGTGCCCGATGGGTATGTAGGTATTCAGAGGAAGTTGCCTAGAAATTATACTAAACGTCTGCATGTTAAGTCACAAGAAAGTCTTGCTTGTTCTCTTAAAGTTGTTTTTTCCCCCATAATGTATATAACTGCATGTACTGCATTAGGTGATCACACAGCATCCTTTACAGATACCTATAAAAACATTCTTCAAAGCTGTACACATGTTAAAGTAACCCAAGAGTAGCCATTTTCAATCTTAATCCCCAGTAACTGGTATTCCATGGTAACCCCGCACTGGCGACAGCTAAAGCTATCACTATCATATTAGAATACTCTCATCCACACAGATCTTGTTACATATTTGCAAGAACGTTCCAGGAAGGGATATAAAGCTCTGATCGCTGACTTGCAGCAAGGTCTGAGTTTCCATGGGAAACTGTGATTGGCCTGAAATCATCTGGCAGACCTCTCCCCTGTTTCAATCTACGTTATCACTGTGGTTCTGATGGTGATTAGATAATGAAGCACTCAGACACACAATTTACACAGCGGCTAATTTCAATCGGCCTGATTTGAGGGTATGGTTTTTAGGGGGCCATCAAAGAAGCTAAGGAAGGTGCATTTGTCATAGATGAGTGACAACCATTCACACAAACTGAACAAAATGGAGCTGGCCCTTACTAGGAGCACGTTATTAACACACATTAAAAGTGCAGCGGAAGACATAATTTAAAATTGCCAACAGAAAGCACGGGGGTAGAGCAAGGCACATATTACTGAAGTATGTATGATGACTTTATGCACTTTGATGATATGGTGGGGCAACATATTAACAAGACTTTATGCAAATAATCAGAGGGGGAAAAAAATATTCTAGTGGTACTGGCAGTTAGCTAGTTTTACCTACACAAAGACATTAAGCTTTCAAAAGAATGTAATGCTGATGATACACACACGGTTAAGAACATAATGAATTACTAATGAAGGGAGCAATGTGTTAAAGGAGTAGTTACATTAAAAAATACAAACTATAATGATTTTTTTATTTCAAACTATTGGTGCAACATTTGAAAACAGAGCCACCTTAAAATGGTATTTATTTTTGTGAACAGCAGTTCCCATACTGCTCATTGACTGGCAAATGTAGCCTTGAGGAAGCTAGAGGGAAACTCCAGTCTATGTACTAATTTACCCGCAATAGGCTCTCATTTATAGGATGACAATGTCAGCTAACGCTGCCCGGCTAGCCCTTCTTCATACTACGTTAGAGAGAGGAAAAGAAGCTTTAAGGTTAAATCGTTGCCATGGTTTAAGCTCTGAAGGTAAAGTACTTGGACACTCCTGGTTGGAGTGTTCCTTTAAATATAATTGTATACCAAATTAATATTTAAAGTGTACCCATCAAGCTTTGTCTCTCTATCATTGTATAAAACAGCAATTACATTGCAGTACAGCTTTTAATAATCTCAGTTTATAATTAAAAATAAAACGTCCTGGACTGGGATCGAAATCTTAAAACTACACCAAAATATTCGCACTGATAGGTGCTCTCTATTTTGCTTTGCTTGGAAAGGCACGTTAGTAGTGTATGAGTTAGATTGTTGGAAGAGCTTGAATTTGGACTTGATGGCTAGATCTCCATTACTGTATAATATGTTTGCACATTTTATATTTGTAAATATTTGAGAATAGTCTTATTTTCCTACTGGGTTGCTGGATCCTCATTGACCAAATGATATAGTAAAATTTTACTGTATTCAAGCCTAAAGCTGTAGATCTGCATGCTGTTTTCCTCAGAAAAACAAGCTGGCTGCTGTCATCATCAGAAGTGGTAGCCTGGTCCAATCACAATGCTTCCCCATAGGATTGGCTGAGACTGACAAGGAGGTAGATCAGGGGCAGAGCCAGCACAATTGAAACACAGCCAGGGCCAATCAGCATCTCCTCAAAGAGATGAATTGAATCAATGAATCTCTATGAGGAAAGTTCAGTGTCTGCATGCAGAGTGAGGAGATACTGAATGTTTGGATGCATTTTAGGCAGCCACGACCCAGGAAGGATCTCTAACAGCTGAGGAGTGGCCAGTAAAGTTATAACTAGGCTGTAATGTAAATACTGCATTTTCTCTGAAAAGACAGGGTTTACAGCAAACAGGGCCGGCCTTATGCCTTTAGGCGCCCTGTGCGAAAAATCATCTCAGCCGAAGCTACACACACTGAACCCTCTGCCTGGTAAGTGAGAGGGGAAGCAGGAAGGCATGCCAGCTTCCTCACATAGCATCACACTGCCTCTGCTCCACCCACCTACCTACTGTGCCCCTGCTCCCCCCAACCTACTCACTGTGCCCCCGCTCCCCCCACCTGTTGCATAGCTCTGCCTCCACATGTCATGTAGCTCCGCCCCTGGCTCTATGATACACCAGAGTGGAGGATAATAAAATCCTCCACCCGGGTGCTGTTTGAGGGGTGCTCAGAGCTTTCCTATAATGCTGGTTGTGCTGTGTAGCGCTACCAGCATTAGGGGAGAGCTCTGAGCTCCCTTACAGCTGTCACTCAGGCCATGTGCGAGCTGTGTCGGCAGCATGGCACCCCCTACTGGCATGGCGCCCTGTGCGGCCGCACAGCTCGCACACCCCTAAGGCCGGCCCTGACAGCAAAAAGCCTGAAGGTAATGATTCTACTCAGCAGAACAAATTCAATAAGCTGTAGTTGTTCTGGTGACTATAGTGTCCCTTTAGCGAATAAATACAGAACGCAACAATTTTCAGAAGATCTGGAAATATGGTCATAACTATAGCACAACTTTGCACAACACACTTGATTTTTATATTTCACAAAACAAACCCTCATTTATCTCAGATCGCTGCAATAGTATATTACCCCCTCCCCCCCAAAAAAATGTCCTTTTGCACATCAGCACTTCATTCTTAGAATAGAGAAACACTTATATCATATCTACAAAAAAAAAACAAAAAAACACAATTCCTGTGTTCAAACTCCCACTACTCTTGGGCGGCAGCAATGACCATAGTACTCATCTGTCCCAATACATACAGTAAAAACCAAAGAAAAACAGTTACCTGTGCTCTTTCCCAAAATCTTATGTATATTTAAACAAATGGAGGTTATTTAGCTACTCCAATGGCTAATAGAGGGAATGCCCCCCTGACATGTCAAGGCAAACCTCTTAGGTGGGTCTTACACTATCCATTCACCTTGCTTCCTTGAGCTTCTGGCAAAGATATCTCTAATGAGACAGAGATGGGTACTTTTTATATACACCCCTACATGCTTATTAACCCTTAAGAGAGTGCCCAAGAGTAGTGGGAGTTTGAGCGCAAGACTTATTGCTGTCGCCCATCCCACGTGTTCCCTATTAAGGGTTAATAAGCATGTAGGGGTGTCTATATAAAAAAATACCCCTCTCTGTCTCATTACAGATATCTTTTCCAGAAGTTTAAGAAAGCAAGGTGAATTGTTAGTGTAGGACCCGCCTACGAGGTTTGCCTTGACATGGAAGGTGGACTTTTCCCTCTATTGGCCATTGGAGTAACTAAATAACCGCCATTTGTTTAAATATACATAAGAACTTGGGAAAAAACGCAGGTAGCTTTTTTTTTTCTTTGGATTTTACTGATCATATATCTGTCAAAATAAATTTGGAAATGAAAATAAATTTTTTTTTTTGTTTTTTTTAAAAATACATTTTTCCCCTCTACAAAAAAAAATAAATAAATATTTTACAGTTAAAATTACTTGACTCTTGAAACAAATATGACAGATGGATCCTAGCCATTCATTCTAAAATTCACTTTTGATTTTTTAAACTGAAGAACTATGGACATTTCACATCCTACTCTGACAGTTCCAGGATGCCCATCAATGTAAAACTGGCTGAGGGTGATACATGTAACTGATCTTCAGAATCACTAGAAAACAAGTCTAAAAATACCTGTGCATGCCAGGCAGCCAACATGTTCTACCCATGTCAAGATCTGATGGCTGTATGTTATGTATTCATCTGAACAGAACCACTACACTTAGTTGCAGGCTATCATCAACCAATTCGTTCTCTTGCTTGAAATCAAGTCATCCAATTACTCCTTGACTAATCAAGGCTGTTTTGGCTTTTGCTTTTTTTCAAAGGTACTCCACAGCATAAACAGTTCACTTACAAGAAATGGAAAGGGGCTAATCAGCGGAATTATTGTTTTGCTGCTATAATTTGTGGTATTTAAATGCAGGTGCTGATTGGACTGGAAGTTTGCATGTAAAACCAGCTGATACAAACGAGAGGCGGCCTTTGTCTGCCTCTAACCAGGAAGGCCACTTAATAAGATATAAATACAAGAATAGCTGAAAGCCTTGTATAAATCTTTACACTGAAAGAGGTCTAAAATACAGCAATTTACTTTACACTAATACGAAAACTATAACTTGGTTTTGGCACAGAGGATTATCCAAGTGCTAAAAAGACTTGTCTAAAAACTAGAAACCTAGATCAGATGCCAGACTAAAAAACAACAACAACAAAAACAATGATTAAGGATGAGTATTCTACAACACCACAATTGTCACATTAAATAGAAACGGTGGGAGTCCCGTCATTGGGTTTTTGAATTAAGCTCAAATACATTTAGGAGCCAGATATCACCTGCCAAAAAAAAACGTAACTGTATCCCACCAGTCATTCTCACGATGTCAATATGATATCAGTCATTTCGTTCATGTTACAATATACACTTTTGACCACAGCAGATCGTATATCTGCTGGAAGTGGTTATACGACATAATGCTTATATTTGCAAAGCTCCATAAGACTACAATTAAGACTTTTGGTATGACTCCATGGTCTCAGGAATACAAGTGAAACCTTAAGTTATGACCCATACAGTAAAGTAGCCATTACTTCCTGGTTGATTGCGATCAAACATGTCTTGCAATACCAATTCAAATTCTAGGAGGAGGGCCAGCTCCAATGTGGAACCAGGATCAATCTAAATGCTGTTATTGTAAATGCTTTGTTTATAAAAGTAACCCATTTTCCCCAATCCATGGTTAATGTAATAAACTGCCATATAAGTATATTGAATCTTCATAAAAAAATTTGCATACTTTTGGTAAAAGATGACACATTGACATTTTATGGGTATCATGGAATTCCATTTCCCATGTACCATGCACTATAAAAAAAGTGTGTATTTCAGTATGTGAAAAGCAGGAATATATAATTACTATGCAATAAATTAAACTCAACCAGACCATTTCCATCACACCTGCCCAGGTTGATACTAATCTTCACGTCTGATGTGATACTGCAGTAAAACCAAGTTAAAACTTTGGTTTCTCATTGAATTCATGCTTTGAAACCAGTCTTTAAAAAATGAAGATTACATTTACATTTAAAAAAAAAAAAAACACATAAAAAAAAAACCCCAGCTAATTTAGCTATTTCTGCTGATAGTTAAAAATTACAAAGTAAAAATCACAACTTAAAGAAACACTCCAAGCTCCATAACCACAACAGCTCACTGGAGTGGTTATGGTGCCATGAAGTGCTCTGGCACTCCTACATTTATGTAGTCAAAACCTTTGTAGCTGTAAACAACTAACGGTTTGACTTCCTAGCTGGGGTCTGTCAGGAGTCGCACCTCCTGTCAGCCAGAAGTAAGAGTAGGAAAGGCCAGCTCACTGACAGAGTGTCAGCTGATTGCTCTCAGCGGTCCATCGTGTGGAGCGGCACACGATGGACCCCTGGTAATAAGTCATACCATTACTAAACACTTACAATAATACAGAGCACCCTACAATAGTTTAATTTTCAAATCCAAATGGTAAAATACCGGTAATCAACTGACTACAAAATCAAGCCTGTAAAATACAGTGCACAGATTAAGTTACAGCACACACACAAAAATAGTTTTAAATCTTCTAATTATACTTAAAATTGCCTATCTCAGCAAACAAATATGCGGATTCAGTTCCACCATATGGCCATGTTGTTAAGCCCGCCACTACTTCACATTACCCCAATATCGGTGGGTCCTACACTAATTCCAACGTGGGAGACAAATTAAATAGTGCTAGTGCAAGTTTATTTAATGACTATTGTAAGAGCATTGTGAGTATATAGAATGCAACATTAATGTGATAAAAGCATTTCAAAAACAGAGTCAAAACTAAACAATGAAAGTGATAGTGCTTGGAGGAATATATACTCAATGCAAATTATATATCTGCTCAATGAAAGTTATAGTAATAGTGACAATCCCATTCAAAAAAATTAATATATACACACACACACACCTGTGGTCACCTCCAAAGGGGCCTCTGAGGCTGGGGGCTGGATTCCAAACTTGCATAGGAGAGACAAAAAGGATTGTAAACAGTATTTTTAGGCCTGTCCCTCTAGTGTTAACCTTGCAGCTGAAAACATAGCAGTTTCAGAGAAACTGCTATGTTTACACTGAGGGTTAATCCAGCCTCTAGTGGCTGTCTCACTGAAGGCTGCTTCTGCGATTCTCACTGAAAATCACAGTGAGAAGACGCTGGATGTCCATAGGAAAGCATTGAGTAATGTTTTCCTTTGGGCGGCTTGAATGCACGCGCGCATGCACATTCAGCGCCGACATCGGCAGGATAAGGAGAGTTCCCCATCGCCGAGGGAGCCCGGCACTGGAGAAAGGTAAGTGGCTGAAGGGGTTTTAACCCCTTAAGCCCAGCGGGAGGGGGGGACATAACCCTATAGTGCCAGGAAAACAAGTGCCAGGGAAACAAGTTTGTTTTCCTGGCACTATAGTGCTCTTTTAATCTGTATTATGTATAAATGTTGGTCACTACGGCAGCACCATTCCTTCAAAATGCTATGTAAAATCCAGCGTGCACAAATGTTTTGAGGATAATGTAAAACAGTGTGGTTACTAATAACTAATAAATAAAACTACATGCAAATAAGTAAACTACTTGAGAATAAATAAATAAAATGAAACACCCTTGACGGTGTCATTTTAGGGTGCGGGCAGCATTTTTTTCTTCATTTTTTATGTGGACACCTGCCTGTGTCTTCAACGTAAATAAAACACAAGGAAAAACTGAGCAATATAATACAACGCTAAGCAAGACTTGTGCAAACACCACTTGGGGCCTTCTTTATGCCTTTGTTAGAAGCCTTAATCTTTTAAGTTTTGTCTCCTTTAAGTGCTAACTAGTTGTAATCATTTGCCGGGCTAATTGTGGAGATTTATCAGCCTTTCTTATGCAGAGAAAGTAGCGATTAAGGCTGAATGGAGATGGTGTGAAGTATAGGTTAAATTGGGTGAAATTAAAGCAATTACTCTTGGATGTGGAATTGTGAATATTGAATCCACAAATGATTTGCAACTCTTGATGATCAGTCTTGAAATGTTAAAGGGGGAAAAAAAGAAAGTTAACATTTTATCTTAAATTGGTTCGTTTTATTTCTCTTTCCAGATAAAACAAACAGTACATGTCTTGATATAACTGGCAAATTGTAAAATAAAAGGTTTAAAAAATTTAATTTAAAGTCTGTAAAAATGTATTAAATAAATTATAGGTCTGTTTGCCGAGTTATTTTTATAGTCCTATTATATTGTTTTGGTATTAAAAACAAAACAAAAAAAAACTCTTCAACATGTACAAAATGTAAAAACAAATGTTTTTTTTCTTTTTAAAAGCACTACATTAAATTTAAATTTAAAAACACTTTATTTCGGTCTGGGCTGGGCGGCAGGTCTGGGCGGCAGGGTAGAGAATGGGACCCTGGGCTGGAACAGGCCTCTTGGCTGTGGGAGGGGTGGCCTAGTTCATTATTGGGAGGCTAATGGGGACGTGCGCCAAAACACTGCGCTGATCCAATCTGGATATCATCATAGAGATAAGTTGATTCAATACATCTCTATGAGGAAAGTTTGACACTTCCATGCAGAACATGTATACGTTGAACATCAGTGCTGCGCAATGTGTAGCAATGACCCAGGAAGCAGCTCTAGTGGCCCTCTGAGTGACTGCATCTAGATGAGTCCCTAGGCCAGGGGTAGGCAACCTTTCAGCAGCACAGTGCCAAAATAGGATTGTGATGTCCCGTAGTGTGCCCATCCTATTTTTTTTTTTTAAATTGAGGTGTGCATGTTGCCGTATTCTGCTTGTGTTAGTTATACTGCAGTTGCTTTGTATCGTTGTATTTGTGCGTATGTGGTCTGTTATATTGTATATGTTCATGAGTAGTTTGTGGTAACGTGTATGATACCTATGAATGTTGGCTGTGTATGGTGGCTGCTTGTGGAATTGTGTGTGTGGATACAGAGGCGTAACTAGAAACCACAGGGCACCGGTGTGAAAAGTGCCATGGGGCCCCCCCATGCATCTTCCCCTGCCCCTCCATTTGTATTACACATACACATGCAGATACATAAACGGACACACAGAATGACACACATTCAGATACACAGAATGACACTTCTACATATACATAGACACACACTGATACACATGCAGATGCACATACACAGAATGACACTCATACAGATATAAACAGTAACACACATACAGATACATAGGGGCACACACTGACACATACAGACAGACATATACACACACAGACACGCATGCAGATACACAGACAGTTAATGACAAACATTCAGATACACAGACAGACATATACACACACACACAGATGTACTGATACAGACGTTCTCACACACACACACACACACACACACACACACATTGTTGGGGGAAAAATTAGTCACCCTCCTGTTTCCTACCTTTTAGGTGCAAAACCAGTAGACCGAACAGTAGGGCGACGTTCCTGGGGTCCAGTGGTTGCCTCATGCCGATTGGAGTCAGAGCTCCCACTCCCTCCTCTCCTCCCCAGCAGTCTCCTCCCTTGGGGCGCTCTGTTAGCTGTGAGGAAGTGATGGCTTCCTCCCAGCTCTGACGTAATCACTTGGGCCCGGTCGCGCTCTTAAAGCGTTGCAGCACTGACCGGACCCCAGGACTACATTATCATAGGTTGGCCCCAAGAGCATGGGCTACCCGATAGGCCCCTTCAATGTGGCAGCAGTGACGGGCCCGGTCTCGGCTGCGACCCCGCAGAAATTCCGCCAATGTGTGGATGGATTTGTCACATTGTGTGTTTAGTAGTGTGTGTATGTGTGGGGCTGATTGGGGTATTGCATTGAGAGGCTGCATGTGGGGTTGTGTGCATGTATGTGGATTGTTAGTGGTGTTGTGTTTGTGGGGATTGTCTGTATGTTTGTGTGTGTGTGGAGTGTTCGTATTATTTGTATGAGGAGCATTTCTGTGTATATCTAGCAGTGCTGGTGGCTTCCCTGGCTACTATTGGGGACCAGGCTGGCCAGGTAAAGGTCAAGGACAGGAGCTGCAACAGCAGCTGCAGGCTGCTCTACTCCAGTGTGGATTCCCATTCACAAGTGCTAGAAAAAAGTAATCTGAGATCACTTTGTCTACGTGCTGCAATGCATATATTTAAGATTGTCCTTCACTACCCTTTCATATTAGCAGATATCTGAAGTTTCACTTGGACTTCTGATGGGCCAGAGCCTGTTTGGCTCTAGCAGCCTTGAGTGCTGTGCAAAGACACCTTGAGTGCCGTGCATAGGTCGCCTACCCCTGCCCTAGGCAGTATTGTAAACACAGCCTTTTCTCTGAAAAGGCAGCGTTTACGTTAAAATGCCTGCAGGAACAGGCTATACTCACCAGAACAACTGTATTAAGCTGCAGTTGTTCTGGTGACTATAGTGTCCCTTTAGACAACCAAGAAAGCTATTTATAACCTTGGAATCTTTAATAGAATTCAAGGATAAGATAGTCTGCACTTTGTATAACGATAGAATGCAATGAAAAAAAGCCCCAGTGCACACTGAAGTTGTCTGATCCATCTACAATGATCTTACACCCATCAAGAGACACTGATATGGCCTTTTTTTTTTTTTTTTTTTTTAACACTACAAAAAAAAAAGCTAATTTAAAATGCATCAGTTATAAATAACATTACAGCACTTCATACAAGATAAAGAGAGTTGATGCAGTAGTGCAGCAGGACGAAGAGAATGCACACAGCTCACTGTGAAAAATGAGCATGTGACAACACAATTCAGAACAAATAAATAAGGTATATAAGGTCTGCCCATACAAATATATGCTGCTATGTGTCATAGCTCACTGTCTAGACTGCTTACCTGTAGGAGATCATAATTGTGTGATCACAGATTCACTTTAACAAGGATGAACACCACATTGATTTTCATTTATCACAGTTAACCACTCAATGAGAAATTATAATGAAACAACCTTTCTCATAACGTACAGCAAATGGGCAAATGCTTGTAGAGAAAACCCTCACAGACAAATAAATGAAGTGAGGAGAGGGGACACTAGGCAGTGAATGCATAGGAGATGTATACATCTCAAAACTTGTCTATCTGGCTTTAGCAGTGACAGTAAGATTGAACAAAAAACAGCTACAAACATCTATTTAAAGAACCATCAGCTGATGACAGTTTCACTTTAAGTCATCTCCAGCACTGGGTATCATTTCATCAGGATTCCCTTTGGGTTTCACATGCAAGAAATCTTAGATTTAAAGAGGTAGCCTACAGGGAATGCATGCTAATAAACTAAAGAACAATACATTACCAAACATAAAAAACAACAGAGATTACAAAGAACAAATAATAGAACAACATTGAACTATAATCTTTCCTCAACAAAAACAACGAGTTACAGCCAGAAGTAACCATCTGGGTGAAGATTACACAAGTGGTGAAAGAGGGGTAGCTGTAATTAATCAGATCAGGTCGAATGATGGGAACCAAACAAATGAGTGTGTTATTGAGTATCAGGTAAGAAATCATTTTTACCTGCTTTTTTTTTTTTTTGCTTTTTTACCTGCAGAGTGACCCCACTCCCTCTAGCATGTAAGCTCACTGAGCAGGGCCCTCAACCCCTCTGTCCCTGTCTGTCCAACCTGTCTGGTTACAACTACATGTTTGTTCGTCCACCCACTGTAAAGCGCTGTGGAATTTGTTAGCGCTATATAAATAACATACTGATCTGACTAGCTCAAGCTAAAGCTCATTTTGCACAAAGTAATGCACGTCCTACTCACAGAGAACATGCATGTGTGGGTTAGAGCATATAGGAACAGGGTGACTGATGCTATTCTGTTCATATACTGGCAGTCATTCCAGCGTGGCATCACAAAGGTTTGCCCTCTGTTGGGAAGTGATTTCAAAGCAGGACAAATTGATGAAGAAAGTGGGCAGAGCAGATGAGGGTGTTACAGGAGAGTAATACCAACAAAGCTGAGGCCCCGGCTAGGTGAGTTAATATTTCATGAATTCACATTAAATACATCATGTATCTCTGTAACATATATGATGTGTTCAATGCATTTGAGGAATTCATGTTACCATATTCTGTAGTATTTTGCAAAAGAGACAACACAACAAAATAGCTGACAAATTAAAAAGAACAAAAGTAAGAGGTGAAAGATGGCCCAGCTCATCAAGCTTACAGGTTGGGAATACCTAAAGAAATTTAAATAGGTTATAAATATTGCTATACCTGCTCTACTGCAACATTAATAGAAAGTGGAAATCCCTGATATTGCACCACATACAAAGTATAAACAAGCAAAACTACATAAAGGAAGAGTGACTGTTCTGGCAGGCACAGAATTCCATTAGACCAGTGGTCCTAATAAAAATCCCTTCATTGTCCAATGATAGAATGCATTGTCTGTACCTCCACCTGGTGCAGACCATATTAATCGCTATTTCTGGCCTGGGCCTCCGTTAGGAAATCAAATCACAGATGGGGAATCCTGGCCACTAGGACAGGTCCCTCACGGAGCGCTGAAACAGCCAGGGCATGGTGAACAGCTGACTCGTGTACCAGCAGAGACGCATCGGTGTGCCACAGTTTTTCAGTCACTGCCCTGGACAGTTTTTATTGTTACAGGATATGGATTGATATGTATGAAAGGTGTAGCTGTCAGTACTAAAGAAAATAAATGTGTTTTTGTAAAGAACGGTTTTTCAGAAAAGAAAAAAAATAAGTTATTTAGTGTGCCAATATTTAACTGCTGTGTCTTTACTTCCACAAATCTTAAATGCATAAAAACCCTGCCAACTGATTTCTAAATGTCACCTTTCCTAACCTGCTACGCCCCATCCAAAAAATAAAGAGCATTTTTCACTTTTCCTACAACTCGGAACTGTAACTCCATAAAACGGTAAACATTTTCCCTCCATTTCATTTATATGTCAAATCCATCACTGCACAGAATTTTGTTTTCAAAAGACTTCCATGTCGGCATAGTTCATTTCTTTTCCATTTAAGTTACTAGGGTCTTTTTTTTTTTTTTTTTTTTTTTTTACAAGCGCCAGGCTGAGCAAACCATGATTGAGAGAAGACATCTTATGTACATTTCTGTTGTCCCACATCATTCAGAACAAACCTTTTTAGATCGTTAACTACCACAGGAGTGCTGATTACACAGGCAATAGCAATTTCCTAACCAATGACCACCTGAACAATGATGTGTTCAGCTTCTCAGACCCCGAAGCCTTTCAAAAGGTGAGTCATTTCACAGTTTGGAACTACATCTCCATAGCAACATCCCTTTGAGGGTTTTAGAATCACCATCTAGTAAATTCTATGATCAAGCTCAACCGTTCCCCAATGGTTCTTTTCACAGCAGATGGAAAGAAGCCTTGAAATTTTACAGTCTATTTCAAGCAATTCATCTGGCAGCCTATTAGAATTCAAAATATTTCGACCTTCAATCACAAAGCATGTTATCTGAAGCTGTGGCGATCTCGAGTCAAGACAAGCAGACGTTTTAGCTTAATCATCCATGATGAGAAGAGACTGACAAAAACTCTTAATTCAGCCACCATCAAAATGCTTATTTTAACGGCATGAAAGTCTTTCAACAAGCAATGCAAACACGCAGAGAGCGGCTTTATTGCAAACCTTCTGCTTGAACAGAAAATATAAACTCCGTATATTGCTAGTTGGTATAACCACTTCCAGACACTTTTGGGTAAACACTGTTGGCCAAGAATTAAATTACAAAAATAATATTTCAATATTATACGCTAATACACAGATTAACCCACGTTCACCACCAAATAAAACTGTAGGAGATGGGTTATTATAGTAATATTAGCCGTAAACAAGGGAAAACTATTATTAGTAAGCATTAGTAAATGGTCTCCAAAATGTGAAACCATTTTTGTTGATCACATATGAAGTGGTCGGCACACAAGAAAAAGGGGAAAAAAATTGATCCGTGTTAAGTAACCAAACAAAATACTAAAGGCAGCACACACCTAAGGCGATGTATACATATGAAGTGGTATAACAAAGATAGAACAGAATACGGTAAGTTGGTAAGAACTGGAGTTTCACCCCTAAAAGGCTCTTCCTTAATGGTACAAAGGGCTAGAAGCATATAGATAAGACTCTGAAAAAATTAGGCAACTGGTGAGTATCAAAGCAATATTCCAGACATATTTAAATACACCCCCATGTATTTAGGAAGTAGCAGCTGCAACCGGATATTAAACATGCCCTTGTTTTGCCAATTTATAACCTTAAATTTAAAAGAAATAATTCTGTCAAATGTGATGTACCGGTGTCATGCATTACTTCGTTCACAAAAAGCTAGAACTTGCAGATAGCACCAATTGACGATGTATAACACTATTTCGTAATAACTTCAGTAATAAGTGTCGAAGAGGTTTACTAAATATTTCAAGCCATTACTATACTATACCATCTAATATAGAGTGTGCAGACCGCTCGTTTTGTTGTTGTTGAGGTTTTGTTTTTTTTATTTTTTATTTGTATTGTGGACATAAATAACCTGAAGCAATCCAATCATGAATGATCTTACATACATTTCATAATCTATAAAGTTATACAAGATTTTTTTTTTTTTAATATACTTTTTTTTTTTTTTTTACTCTACAAATCTAGAAATGGCAATTTGCAGGACACCTTAATTATTTTGTAAAAACTAAAAAGTGCTCCCTGCTATATTCTTAACTACGAAGGCTCTACAAATTATTTCCACACAATTTAATTCTCTCTAGGTCACAGGCTTTTGTTACTTAAATTATTCTATTCTTTGTTTCTCTTTTTTCCCCTTTCTTGTTAATTCTTTCTGCGTCCCCAGGAATAATCATTATTTCGTTGTGTTTGAAAGACTCAACTTTGAAATCTATTAAAGCACCAGGCTCCATTATTCTCCATTTTTAAAGACAATTCCTCCTTATTTTTCACCTTGATTACACATTAAAATACTAAATTAATATTTATACAGATTATATTACAATATAAAAAGAAAAACTGATTGAAAATATTCAAGGACCTTGTTTAACACAAACTGCCATTCTCCAGTTCCTGGTTTTTAACCATGATGACAATGGAATGGAAATCAGCATTTTTTTGCTTGACATACATTATACAGTAAACCCTAATACGTGTCTCTTTAACAGTGCAGAGTTACATTTACTACTAGTGACACATATTTAGATTCACTGGAGTAAGAGAGATAAATTAAAGCAAATAAGTAGTCCTTCAGCTAAGAAAACCATAACTCCATACAGATCAGTTATCATATATATATTTTATTAAAGAGGAATTGTCACTTCGCTGGAAAATCACTGATAACTTATGTTAATCTTTTTTTCATAAGATGCTCAGTTTTCTTTGATATTTATATTATAAGAAAACTATAACATTAGGAATATAAATCTGTCATCCTAAGGTTATCATGTCCCGGTATTGGGTGTCCCGGTATTGGGTGCCCCCCCCCCCCCTTAACTTTTTTCAGCGCCTAGGCTTCATCGGTACATTTTAGCTCTCCCCCCCAGTGACATCACGGAGAAGGCAAGGCCTCTTCCACCATTGTCCAGTCCAATGCTTCCAATACAGGAGCATTGGGCACCAATTGAACGTGTGGTGAGAGCTGCGCGACCACATTTTCCCAGGGGAAAACATTAAATCAATGCATTTGGTATTAGGGGTTCCATGTCGCATGACCAATTTTTACTTGGCCAGTGCAGTGAAAGAGCGTCTAGTGACTGCAAAAGTGACAGCCACTAGAGGTGGGCTTAACCCTGCAATGTAAACATTGTAGTTTCTCAAAAACTGCAATGTGTTTTCGATTGCAGGGTTAAGAGTACAGGATTACTGCACCTAGACCACTACACTGAGATGAAGTATAGTCAAGATGACTATACTGTTCTGTTAAAGATGAACAACTTACATAAAAATCCAGTTCATACAAGGCAAGGCTACAAATCAAGAGACAGTTTAATCCCTGCTCTTCTATATAGGTTTTTTTGTATACTGAATGCCAGGTGCAAAGGACTGAGATTACAACAACGAATAAGACAGAGGTGGAAAGTTAAAGGATAAAATGATAGAGGTCTAGGTTTCTTCTTTTAAATTGTCTTCTTCACACATTACAAATACATACTTGCTAAATATAGGGATGAGTAAACGTAATATTAAAAATCCCAGGGTAGTGACAATTCACTTTTAATGTAACCCCTTAACGACCAAAGATATTTTGCAATTACCACAAACTGATCCCTAAAGACCAGCCCCCAGACCAGTTGGGGGGGGGGGGGGGGGGGGGATTGTACTTACCTTTTCTCTCTCGCTAAGTCAGTCACTGCCGCTAATCCGGTCTCCTTGGCTGAGATCATCAAAATCTATGATCTCAGCCACAAACCTCTCCCATAGAAAAGCAGTGTGGATGCACGCAAATTGCCAGTCTAAGACCATCTGATAGAAATAACATTTATACTAATTGCACTGAACCCCAGCAATAATTTCAGCTGCAGGGTTTAAACAGTGGGGTTGTAGGCCTCATGAAATCAATCTTGCTGAACTGTGTGATTACTTAAAAAAAAAAAGCTTTGTTAATTTAACTTTATTCACACATAAGAGACTGATGTAGCATCTAGCAGGAGATAAGATTCAAAATATAGATAAGTTAAATAAACTGTGCAATAAAGATGTTTAAAAATTAGACCTTTTTCCGGAAGTGTGTAGAGAGGCTGTTTAAGGCATGGCCAGGGAGGTGTGGCTAGGGCTACATTAACAAAGTTATTTAACTCCTAAATGGCAGAGAATTGAGCAGTGAGACTAGCAAATGCAATTGGGCTACTCTCAGGAACAGCATACTCACAACAGTAGCGATATAACAAAAGCACTTCATAAAGCTAAATTTGTTTTGGTGCTCAAGGGTATCCCTTTAATATAGACACTATGCACCAAAACCACAAAAACTGGTATTGGTGTCTAGATGATGTCCCTGCAACAAGACAACTGTAAACATAGCGGTTTCTGAGAAACTGCAAGTTTACAGTTGTCAGTCTGTGTGCCTGTAAGATTCCTTGTGAAGACTGTAAAAACATCTACAGCCCCCCGGGGCAATAAGATTGTTTAAAACCTTTTAAAACATTTACCGGATTTCAGCACCAAAGTCCCTCTGCGCTGGCTTTGTCTCTGCCTCCTCCAACAACATTGCCAGGCAAGTGTAGTCAATCAATGCTTTTCTATGGCATTCAGCAAGACGCTGGATGTCCTCATGTAAAGCAAGAAGACACCCAGCACCATTTCACAGAGTTAAATTCTGTGAAAAAGCAGGAAGCGCCTCTAGTGGCTGTCTGTTCTTTAAAACTGCAATGTTTTCACTTGCAGGGTTAAGGAGCAAGGACACTAAACCCAGACCACTTCAATGAAATGAAGTAGTCTGGGTGCCTGTAGTGTCCCTTTAAGATTATTTCTTAAATGCAACTGGTCCAAGGTTAAAACACTGGAAGAAAAAAAAATACATAAAAATCCACTGTCTCTCAGTTTCAAGGACAAAAGGAGATTTTGTTAGAATGTAGAGAACTCTGAAAGTTGATGGATTGTTGAAAGCTGCATTCTTATGGAATGATCTGGTAAATAACCGTCAGGTGAAACACTTCACTATTAAACGTGTTGCGGCACTAAATGACATGTCTTAACCAATCACAACATATTTTTCCTGCTTTCCAATCACTTGTCAAAAAACAAACACCCACGCCCCACTCATGCCATTGTCAGCAGGACAGTGACATGAGAGGTGTTTCTTAAATCAAATACCAGGCTTTTTACGGGTGGTTAGCTAATATGTAATTGTATCTTTATTCTGAACAACGACCAGGGAAAAAATCGCTTCTTTACGAGAAATATGTTCAATGAGTGGGGCAAATTTATTTAACTATAAAACGTACACAACATGCCGTTATAAGTAGTGATTACCTCCTCTGATGTGTGCTTGAGTGATTGATCCTTAATATGCTTTCTGTAGATAAATCTGACTTATAAATGCATGAAAGATCATGTGTGTATATTATGTAAAACCCACCAAAATAAGTATTTATTTTTCTTATTGTACAGTAATGACTGCACTATGACCTTTCCAGAAAAAAAGAAAGGAAAAAAAATTCCCATCCTTTTTTCTATGTGTGTGTGTGTTTATATATATATATATATATATATATATATATATATATATATATATATGTAGTAAGGCCTTTTGGCCTGTGTTTGTGGGAGGGGCGTATGAGACACCCCTTCCCTGCTTAAGGGACACCCCTTACCTGGCTCCATACCTTCGAGGTCAGCGTTGCATCACCCTCCCCACCCACTCCTCTTTATCAAACTCCTTTTTATTACATTTCTTCTTGGTGGGCCCTCTTTATTTACAGGCCTACCTCATCGTCGGTTCCGGCACACCACAACCGACTGGCTACTTTTATACCATCCTACACTTATTAAGGTCTTATTACTCTATACCATCATGAGCCCTTCACACAAATATATATATATATATATATATATATATATATATACACACATACATATATATACATATATACACACACATATACATATATATACATACATATATACACACACATATACACATACTACAATTACAAATTATAGTTCTTATACTTATTTCCAAAATTAAAACTTTTTTGGTAAAAATAATTATAAAAAAAAAAAAAAAAACATGAATATAAAATGGGTCCAGGTCTGGCTGCTGAGGGAGTAAGTCCCATGGTGGCAGAGCTCCACACACACTATTTCGGAAAAACTACGCTAGGGCACTGTGTGCTAAAAACACTTTTGGATGATTTTACAGACAGACATAGTCCTGACTCGAGTGATTATCATTCTGCCACACTCAAGATTGATTTATTCAATACTCCAGAGATACCCGAGGCAGACGCCTGCCGGGCGGCTCAGGACAGAGCTTTCCCGCTATCGTCTGGGTTCTTCCCCACTCCCCTCTGCTATAGTGCAGGTGATCCTGGCACACACTGACCGATCCATCTTGCCATGAGGAAAACTCCCGAAGACACAACTAAAATATGACACCACTTGCAGCACAAAGTGTCTGATCTTCAGAGGGTCCTGATGTCCCCACTGGTTTTATACAAAGTTTGTTTTCAGTGCTTAAGGTTTTTTTTTTTTTTGCCTGATCGATTAATACCAGTGAGACACCTAATCTAAAAAAAAACAAAAAAGTAGGTTTGGGCACACCCAGTAGTTTCTTCAGCAGGTAGACTTTATTGTGGAGTACAAAATTGTAGATGTTTTGGCTCCCCTGAGCCTTTGTTAAGTCTAAGAACTTAAAGAACCACTATAGTGTTGGGAATACAAAGATATATTTCTAACATTATAGGAAGCTACTGTCCCTTCTGATTTCCCTTACTGGGCGATATAAAGGGTTAAATAGCCCTTTGAACCCTTACTGTCCCTTGCCACTGCGTCACACCTGTCCTCCGACATCAGCCGTTTGGGGAAACCTAATGCACGTGCAGCACATGATTCAATGCTTTCCTATGGCAATTCTAAAATAGGTGGACGCAAAGCGTGAGGACGTCTAGTATTGTATTACGGAGTCAAACTCTTGACAAAGGCTTAGAGGAGCCGAAACGTTGTCTACATTTTTGTACTCCACAATAAAGTCTACCTGCTGACGAATCTACTGGGTGTGCCCAAACGTACTTTTTTGTTCCACTGGATTTGTCTGGGCTGTTTTGGAGCACCCAAAGTGTGTGTGCAAGATACTCTGAAAATTCTATAACCTAATCTAAATGTGGCTGCCTTATCCAAGAGCTACCTTTTAAGTGTATTAAAACTGTCGTGTTCACCCGAAACACCTGCATGGTACTCTGTTGTTTTAACTTATTAGCATTATCATTTGTAAAGGGTACCCTCTGACGGCGTGGTACGCATACAAGGATGGCCCCCCCAGTGGCAAAGCACCTGTAAACCACTAAAGCTTGAACACCGTCTTGTGATGCATGTGATTGTGATGCATGTCTTCCTTTTTCTGTAAACCTTCAAACTTTTTCCACAAATAAAGAATATATATATAATAAAAAAACGGTAGTGTTCCGGTTTTTATTTGTACCAAGCGCAACTATACATGTACATACATACACTTGCTCCAACTCCTGTAGCTTGTATCAAACCTGTATCAAACCTCTTACATTTGTCAAAAATAATGACAAAATAATATCGTACATAAAATTATTATAAGTAATAAACTGGCTTGGCACATTTTATAGAATCTATCTTTAGTTAAAGGACCACTCTAGGCACCCAAACCACTTCAGCTTAATTAAGTGGCCTGGGTGCCAGGTCCAGCTAGGGTTAACCCATTTTTTTATAAACATAGCTGTTTCAGAGAAACTGCTATGTTTATAAATGGGTTAATCCAGCCCTCAAAGCCTCTAGTGGTTGTCTCATTGACAGCCGCTAGAGGCGCTTGCGTGATTCTCATTGTGAGAATCACAGTGAGAGCACGCAAGCGTCCATAGGAAAGCATTGATAATGCTTTCCTATGAGACCGGCTGAATGCCGCGCGTGCGTATTCAGCCGAATGGGAGAGAGGAGGAGAGGAGGAGGATCGGAGGAGAAGAGCTCCCCGTCCGGCGCTGGAGAAAGCTAAGTTTTAACCCCTTTCCTCTCCCCAGAGCCCGGCGGGAGGGGGTCCCTGAGGGTGGGGGCACCCTCAGGGCACTATAGTGCCAGGAAAATGAGTATGTGTTCCTGGCACTATAGTGGTCCTTTAATATTTGCTCAGTAATCAATAGGTTCCCCTCAGTTTTGATTAGAGATACTTTATGTTTTTGGGAACAACACATTCTTTTGTAATCATACCAATATTGCATCACATGAAAACAGATTTATTTACTTGTAAAATATTTAAAGAAACCTAACATTTTAAAAGAGCCAATGTAATTGTTTGGTGACACATTAAAGGTATTTACATTAAGAGTCACACTTAAAGTTAGAGCAGCTTCACTAATTAAGTCTAAGGCAGATGCTTTTAAATTAAAACTGTGCAGTCCGATTTACACCATTTTATAATGTGAGATTTAAAGGAACACAATAGCGCTGGAGTACAACCCGGTGTCCTAGTTCTGTCGCCAAAATGTAGGTTCGGTCTTTGCCTGGCAAAGCATTGCGCCAGCTGTAGTTTGAGTGGTACCTTTTGAAAACTCTTGACGTACAGTCAAATATTCCATGTCATATTTGGCACAGGCTAAAAGTTAGCACATGCATTGCCACAAGTTAGCGTGTGTATAAGCCCTTAAAAGACATCATCCTGTGAAGTCATTCCTTTTTGGAAAAAATACTATTTATGACCTGAACAGTTCAAATCTTATTTTTTTTTTTTTTTCTAATATGAAACATACGAGAGATCTAAGGAAAGAAAAGTATGTACATGTTACCACAATATTTAACCGGAGAACGCAAACATTTAAAAGATACAAAGAAGCTATTAAAATAAGATGCACTGGTTAAATCTGTAAACAGTTTGGATTTGCCTGTATCACTGTGCAACAAATCTTCCAGGAGATAAAAAAAAAAAAAATCTCCAATACACGTCACCTCCGTTAGTCTATAATTTTGCTTGAAAAACAAATATGTAAAAAGGTTTTCTGCAATAGTAAATTAAGAAACATGTTTGTGGTCTACTCACGCACAGATATGAAGGGTTTCAATAATTTCACAATGTTAAAAGAACTACATCTCATCTCCCTCCAAAAATATTTACAGTGTAAATGCAGAACATAAATAATCCATATATTGTGCAAGAAGAACATATCTTAAACCTTAAAGAAGCACTATAGTTTTGGGAATACAGAGATGTATTTCTAACATATCAAGATTCTGCCCCCTCTGTCCACCGTCCCTGAGCGATATAAAGGGTTATATAATGCTTTGAGCCCATACCTGGTTCCAGCGTCGATGTCCCCTGCCACCGAGTCACACCTGTCCTTCGACGTCAGCCGATTGGGAAAACTTAATGTACATGTGCAGCAACTGACTCAATGCTTTCCAATGGAGATTCTGAAATAGCTGGATGCAAAGCGTGAGGACATCCAACATCGTACCACGGAGTCAAACTCTGTGAAACTGCAGGAAGCGACTCTAGAGGAAGTCTTTACACTACAATATATACATTACAGTTTCTCTAAAAAGGGTTAAGGCAACAGTGACACTGTACCCAGGCCACTTCAATGAGATGAACGAGTCTGGTTGCCTATGGTGTCCCTTTAATACTGAAAAAATGTCCTTCAATCTGGTTAGAAAAACATAAAATCCTACAGAAAAATCTTAAACGAACATTCCCAGGCACCATAACCATTACAATGCCCCATAGAGATTATGGTGCCTGAGGTACCATGGCGCTCCCCCATTGATAAGTAGTCAAAATTTTTAGAACACTAGGATTTCTTACATGAGTTCCACCGGGCACCACACCATTCTGCCACCTCTAGTAAGCTATCTGCCTTTGCCAAGTCCCACTGGTTTGTGGCTTATGTCATTGGCTGACAACAATCAGCTGACACTTAACCAAACAGATCCTTCAAGGAACCTCGATCTCTCCAGGAGGCTGCAGAGAAAAGCACCCATCAGGTTCCAGGTAAGAGGTCATACACCATAACTGAGACAGCGTGCTATAGTGGGTATGGTGCTTGAAGTGTGCCTTTTAGTACAAGAATAATGTTAATGAATAAATGAATGTTCCAGATACATAAAGCACTTACTGTATGTGTCTGAAGTCTGTCAATTTACGGCACATAATTGAGGGCAGAAACACCTCCTTGGCTGTCACTCAAATATTGTAGTTTCTCCCGCTTGTTAGCTCCACAGAAACAACGGGAGCAATTGGCGCACTATACTGGAGCAACCCTGCCTTCCCCTTCTCAAATAGCTGCGTGTACTAATGGCTCCAGCAGAGGGGCTTCTCAATGAGAAGCATCTACCTGATAATTTCCACAGACCAGACTGAAAGTCTGTGAATGGATAAGAGGGACAGGCTTGCAAATGCCGCAGACAACAGGTCTGCAGCTTTTACAAGTTTTTATTCCCATTTAATCCCAAAGAAAAAAAAATAGCAGGAAATAAATACATGCATGTTTTCTACGAAAAAATAAATAAGTCTATGTTTTCGACTAAATAGTAAAAAACTAAAAAATGTTTTACATTGCAGGACTAAAAGGGATAGGTGCAGTGATCCAGTCAGGTTTATATCTCATGACAAGGACAGGGGAAGTTGTATTTTCAAATTCTCCATCAGTAGCCTTTGATTGGACCTTGGCAATGCTCCCGTGAAGTAAAACGAGGCTATGCCAAAAAGCTTAGAATCAGATCAATAGGGCATTATTCTATATCTTACCAAAAAGGGTTGGCGAAACCCATGAAATAAAACAGGCTTAAAAACCAGAATTATGAACCAACAAGTAGCTCTTTCACTGTGCTAGCATCATGGGAGATGTAGTTCAATATTGGCTTAAGAGTCACCAATTGACTAGATTTATGTTATGGACAGGCACGGGAGGATATGAGCAGAGAGATATAATGAGCTCTGGACTTTTACCATTGTATACATTTATATTTACAAATGGGAAAGGAGTAGCAGAATATTAAGGTTAAAAGGGGCACTATAGGCACCCAGACCACTTCATTTCATTGAAGTGGTCTGGGTGCAGTGTCCCTGACCCACTTAGTCCATTAATGTAAACCATTGCACTTTTAGAGAAATTGCAAAAATTACAATGCAGGACAAAGACTGCTTCTAGTGGCTGTCAGACAGCGACTAGAGGCCCTTGATGAGTCCTTTTTGGTCGTCTAATGGCGCTAGTCATCCAGAGTCAGTAAAATCCCTGTAGGAAAACATTGAAGCATTAGCCCCCCATCAGATATCGGAAGAGGCAGAGCGCCGACCCAGCGTCGAAGGACATCTGTGCTGGGATTGCGTAAATAAGTAAAGGTGTTTTTTTTTTTGTTTTTTTTTAACCCTATAGCTGCCAGGGGGAGGGGGAGAGAGGACGGGGAGGAATCAGAGGGCACTGCAGTGTAAGGAATACAGCTTTGTAAAAAGATTTTTGTCATAATGGAGAGTGAAAATTTAAAGGACCACTATAGGCACCCAGACCACTTCAGCTCAATTAAGTGGTCTGGGTGCCAGGTCCACCTAGTTTTAACCCTGCAGCTGTAAACATAGCAGTCTCAGAGAAACTGCTATGTTTACATTGAGGGTTAATGCTGCCTCTAGTGGCTGTTTCCCTGGCTGCCACTAGAGGCGCTTCCGCGATCCCTAATGCGAAAATCGCATTGAGGACACGCTGGAAGTCCATAGGAAAGCATAAAGCACCCCGGTGTCATGTGACTTGTTAGTGTTACAAGGTCTCAGGTGTGAATGGGGAGCATTTGGTGTTATCGCTCTCATACTGGTCACTGGAAAATCAACATGGCACCTCATGGCAAAGAAATCTCTGAGGATCTGAAAACAAGAATTGTTGCTCTACATAAAGATCACCTAGCCTATAAGAAGTTTGCCAAGACCCTGAAATTGAGCAGCAGTATGGTGGGCAAGACCATACAGGGGTTTCACAGGACATGGTCGACCAAAGAAGTTGAGTGCACGTGCTCAGCGTCATATCCGGAGGTTGTCTTCGGGAAATAGACGTATAAGTGCTGCCAACATTGCTGCAGAGGTTTAAGGGGTGGGTGGGGGTCAGCCTTTCAGTGCTCAGACCATATGCCGCACACTGCATCAAATTGGTCTGCATGGCTGTCGTCCCAGAAGGAAGCCTCTTCTAAAGATGATGCACAAGAAAGCCCGCAAAGAGTTTGCTGAAGACAAGCAGACTAAGGACATGGATTACTGGAACCATGTCCTGTGGTCCGATAAGACCAAGATAAACTTATTTGGTTCAGAAGGTGTCAAACGTGTGGGGCGGCAACCAGGTGAGGAGTACAAAGACAAGTGTATCTTGCCTACAGTCAAACATGATGGTGGGAGTGTCATTGGCTGGGTCTGCATGAGTGCTGCCGGCACTGGGGAGCTACAGTTCATTGAGGAAACCATGAATGCCAACATGTACTGTGACATACTGAAGCAGAGCATGATCCCCCTCCCTTCGGAGACTGGGCCACAGGGCAGTATTTCAAAATGATAAATGACCCCAAACACACCTTCAAGATGACCACTGCCTTGCTAAAGAAGTTGAAGGTAAAGGTGATGGACTGGCCAAGCAGGTCTCCAGACCTAAACCCTATTGAGCATATGTGGGGCATCCTCAAACGGAAGGTGGGGAGAGCAAGGTCTCTGGTGGCCACACAAGCTGGTGGCCACACAAGCAATTGACAATTTGGGCGTAATTTGGACATTTCCACTTAGGGGTGTACTCCCTTTTGTTGCCAACGGTTTAAACATTAATGGCTGTGTGTCGAGTTATTTTGAGGGGACAGCCAATTTACTCTGTTATACAGGCTGTACACTTACTACTTTACATTGTAACAGACTGTCATTTATTCAGTGTTACATGAAAAGATATAAAATATTTACAAAAATGTGAGGGGTGTATTCACTTTTGTGAGATATTGTAGGGATCAACAACACAGATAAACAAGATAACAGAGTTTGTATGTGTAGGAAAGATTAAACACTATCTACAGGGAGTGCAGAATTATTGGGCAAATGAGTATTTTGACCACATCATCCTCTTTATGCATGTTGTCTTACTCCAAGCTGTATAGGCTCGAAAGCCTACTACCAATTAAGCATATTAGGTGATGTGCATCTCTGTAATGAGAAGGGGTGTGGTCTAATGACATCAACACCCTATATCAGGTGTGCATAATTATTAGGCAACTTCCTTTCCTTTGGCAAAATGGGTCAAAAGAAGGACTTGACAGGCTCAGAAAAGTCAAAAATAGTGAGATATCTTGCAGAGGGATGCAGCACTCTTAAAATTGCAAAGCTTCTGAAGCGTGATCATCGAACAATCAAGCGTTTCATTCAAAATAGTCAACAGGGTCGCAAGAAGCGTGTGGAGAAACCAAGGCGCAAAATAACTGCCCATGAACTGAGAAAAGTCAAGCGTGCAGCTGCCAAGATGCCACTTGCCACCAGTTTGGCCATATTTCAGAGCTGCAACATCACTGGAGTGCCCAAAAGCACAAGGTGTGCAATACTCAGAGACATGGCCAAGGTAAGAAAGGCTGAAAGACGACCACCACTGAACAAGACACACAAGCTGAAACGTCAAGACTGGGCCAAGAAATATCTCAAGACTGATTTTTCTAAGGTTTTATGGACTGATGAAATGAGAGTGAGTCTTGATGGGCTAGATGGATGGGCCCGTGGCTGGATTGGTAAAGGGCAGAGAGCTCCAGTCCGACTCAGACGCCAGCAAGGTGGAGGTGGAGTACTGGTTTGGGCTGGTATCATCAAAGATGAGCTTGTGGGGCCTTTTCGGGTTGAGGAAGGAGTCAAGCTCAACTCCCAGTCCTACTGCCAGTTTCTGGAAGACACCTTCTTCAAGCAGTGGTACAGGAAGAAGTCTGCATCCTTCAAGAAAAACATGATTTTCATGCAGGACAATGCTCCATCACACGCGTCCAAGTACTCCACAGCGTGGCTGGCAAGAAAGGGTATAAAAGAAGAAAATCTAATGACATGGCCTCCTTGTTCACCTGATCTGAACCCCATTGAGAACCTGTGGTCCATCATCAAATGTGAGATTTACAAGGAGGGAAAACAGTACACCTCTCTGAACAGTGTCTGGGAGGCTGTGGTTGCTTCTGCACGCAATGTTGATGGTGAACAGATCAAAACACTGACAGAATCCATGGATGGCAGGCTTTTGAGTGTCCTTGCAAAGAAAGGTGGCTATATTGGTCACTGATTTGTTTTTGTTTTGTTTTTGAATGTCAGAAATGTATATTTGTGAATGTTGAGATGTTATATTGGTTTCACTGGTAAAAATAAATAATTGAAATGGGTATATATTTGTTTTTTGTTAAGTTGCCTAATAATTATGCACAGTAATAGTCACCTGCACACACAGATATCCCCCTAAAATAGCTATAACTAAAAACAAACTAAAAACTACTTCCAAAAATATTCAGCTTTGATATTAATGAGTTTTTTGGGTTCATTGAGAACATGGTTGTTGTTCAATAATAAAATTAATCCTCAAAAATACAACTTGCCTAATAATTCTGCACTCCCTGTATATCTCTCTATATCTATACCAATATCTCTCTCTATATCTCCACCTATATATCACACTTTTCTTTTTTTTTTTTAAATCAGATGGACTTGACATGCTGTTTAACTCCAATGCATTAAACAGTAGCAGTTTCATATACATATATGCATGGAAGTATTGCTTCTTAATATTGTCTCGTTCTTATGATGTACACAAAAAATGTAAAAAATTAAATATAATGTCATAATGGGGCGGACAAAGGATCTCTGCACAGCTGCAGTTAAAGACAACATAAAGCAACAAAAAACCCTCATAAATCACAGAATACGCAACATTTCGAGGAGTTGAAACGGCTTTCATTATTTCAAAGATTTCGAGATTTTCATTTCAACATGCAGCAGCTTTCCATCCAAATCTGAGTTAATCTTTTGCTCCACTAATAGGAGACCTAAATTGCGCTCTTAATGATGAAAGGCCATAAATGTTCCAAATCTATCCATGGAAAGCTGACCACAGTTTTTGTTTTCAGGAATACACATCTGTGGATAATTTAATGTAAAAGTATAACACTATGATTGCCTAATGCAAACTTAATTAACATTCTTTCAGGATTTTCCTGAATATCCATATACGGTACATTTATATACATATATCTGAACAAAAACAAATGAAATACTCAATGCATGAAATTATACATATTTGAATAGACTATAAAGTTTATAAAAAAAATGTTTTATAAAATTGGGGGGGAGCTCACAATTATATATCTCCCACTGCAGGGACAGAAAGAGACTGATCAAACCACGGCACAGAGAAGAGGACAAAATTATGGAGCGTGGCTTCGATGAAGGCCAGGAATGGGCTGGAACGCTCTGGCTACTTTTTGACAGAGGCGGATCTAAACTTGGGGGTTGACTGCAGGACAAGCACTTTTACATTAAATTTAACAATGTACATTTGTTTTTATTAAGGCATTATGATGCCTGTTGTGGAAGCAGCTATAGCTTCTGGATTATCATCAGATTGCTCAGAATCAGATAGCAAGCCCTCTCTACACAACAAGACATTTTGCTTATCGTGTTAAACCACATGGAGGAGTTGCTGCTGACCACTTTGGGGTGACCTTAAACAACTAAACCTGTAGAGAACACTTTGACATCTACCATGGAGTTGATTCATTCTTCAACCCTGGTTGCTGATGAATAGGCACCTAGTCACCCTAAGAGAAGACTATGGATCCCAGTCAAGTACAGAGTCAAAACAGTTTTGAGGAAAGAAAAAAGTAAATGCTTTATTGGGGAAAAAAAAAAAAACAGACTACTTACGATCACAGGAAATCACAAGGACAACAGGTAAAGATAGTATTGTTGGTCGGAAATCTCAAAAAATACAACAAGCTTTCTGTGGACAAAGTGGTAGCAGGTGTTTCACAAAATTTGATAAAGCTTGGAACCACCTTTATGTTTTCCCCATTGTCGGAATATTAGCTAAAGCATAGGCATAAGCATTAGCATAAGCTAAAGCAACATTAGACACGACCACAAAATAAAACACATACATAAATAGATATGTATACATGTAGAGCTCATACAGTGAGGGGGAAAAGTATTTGATCCCCCTGCTGATTTTGAACGTTTGCCCACTGACAACAAAATGGTCAGTATATAATTTTTATGGTAGGTGTATTTTAACAGTGAGAGACAGAACAAAAAAATAAATCCAGAAAAACGCATGTCAAAAAAGTTATAAATTGATATGCAAGTCAATGAGGGAAATAAGTATTTGATCCCCTATCAATCATCAAGATTTCTGTCTCCCATGTGTCTTTTATACAGGTAACAAGCTGAAATTAGGAGCACTCTCTTAAAGGGAGTGCTCCTAATCTCAGCTCCTTACCTGTATAAAAAAACACCTGTCCACAGAAGGAATCGATCGATCAGATTTCCAAACTTTCCACCATGGCCAAGACCAAAGAGCTGTAAAGGATGTCAGGGACAAGATTGTAGACCTACACAAGGCTGGAATGGGCCAGAAGACCATCGCCAAGCAGCTTGGTGAGAAGGTGACAACAGTTGGTGCGATTATTTACAAATGGGAAAAAAAAAAATAATGGTCAGTATCCCTCGGTCTGGTGCTACATGCAAGATCTCATCTCATGGAGTTTCAATGATCATGAGAACGGTGAGTAATCAGCCCAGAACTACGCGGGAGGATCTTGTTAATGATCTCAAGGCAGTTGGGACCATAGTCACCAAGAAAACAATTGGTAACACTACGCCGTGAAGGACTGAAATACTGCAGCGCCCGCAAGGTCCCCCTGCTCAAGAAAGCATGTACAGACCCGCCTGAAGTTTGCCAATGAACATCTGAATGATTCAGACGAGAACTGGATGAAAATGTGTTGTGGTCAGATGAGATCAAAATCAAGCTCTTTGGCATCAACTCGCCGTGTTTGGAGGAGGAATGCTGCCTATGACCCCAAGAACACCATCCCCATTGTCAAACATCAAGGTGGAAACATTATGCTTGGGGGTGTTTTTCTGCTAAGGGGACAGGACAACTGCAGCACATCAAAGGGACTATGGACTGGCCATGTACCGTCAAATCTTGGGTGAGAACCTTCTTCCCTCAGCCAAGGCATTGAAAATGGGTCGTGGATGGGTATTCCAGCATGACAATGACCCAAGAAGATGGCTCAGGAAGAAGCACATTAAGGTCATGGAGAGGCCTAGCCAGTCTCCAGACCTTAATCCCTTGGAAAATCTGTGGAGGGAGTTGAAGGTTCGAGTTTCCAAACGAGCCTCGAAACCTTAATGACTTGGAGGGGATCTGCAAAGAGGAGTGGGACAAAACACCTCCTGATATGTGTGTAAACTTGGTGGCAAACTACAAGAAATGTCTGACCTCGAAACGTCTGATCAACAAGGGTTTTGCCACCTAGTACTAAGTCGAAGGAGTCAAATACTTATTTCACTCATTAAAGGGAAACAATCAGTTTTCCTGGCACTGCAGGTCCCCTCTCCCTCCCACCCCCCAAACCCCGGTTGCTGAAGGGGTGAAAACCCCTTCAGTAACTTACCAGAGGCAGCGACGATGTGCCACGTCACTGCTTCTTCCTCCGCCGCTCCTCCCAGTGATTGCGTCAGCCGGTGGGCGAGACTGATGCCGCCCACCGGCAGGGGAGACCTAATGCGAATGAGCGGCAATGCCGCGCATGCGCATTAGAGCTCCCCATAGAAAAGCATTGAAAATGCTTTTCAATGCTTTCCTTTGGGGAAAATGAGCGACGCTGGAGGTCCTCACATAGCGTGAGGACGTCCAGCGACGCTCTAGCACAGGTTTCCTGTGCTAGGGACATGGAAGTGCCCTCTAGGGGCTGTCTAGTAGACAGCCACTAGAGGTGGAGTTAACCCTGCAAGGTAATTATTGCAGTTTATAAAAAACTGCAATAATTACACTTGCAGGGTTAAGAGTAGAGGGAGTTTGCACCCAGACTACTCCAATGGGCAGAAGTGGTATGGGTGCCTGGAGTGTCCCTTTAACATGCAAATCCATTTATAACTTTTTTGACATGAATTTTTCAGGGTTTTTTTTTGTTTGTTATTTTGTCTCTCACTGTTAAAATACACCTACCATTAAATTATAGACTGATCATTTCTTTGTCAGTGGGCAAACATTCACAATCAGCAGGGGATCAAATACTTTTTTTTTTGTGTAACTATACAGATTTTATATGTTAGGATTTATATGGTTCATACATTATAAATACCTTATGAAATCAGTGCATTGGAAAAGATAAACCAAACACGCAATGAGCTTGGTGCTCAACCCTTTTTATGACAGTCGTGTATACACTTTTTTCCCCCACAAAATTTCACTTACTTTGATTTATACAAAATGAAAAATACCCTGCTTAATAGAAGCAGGGTAGTTGACCACTTTAACTTATCTAATTTTATCACACCTACTATACATAAAAAAAAAACATTTTTCTTTTATACCAATATTTCAGACCCTGTGTGAAATATTGAAAGAAAAAGAACACTGTATACTAGAGTTGTAATAATGATAAGCAAATACATGAAGATCAATATTAATGTAAATGTGCATACTTTAAAATTTTGAACAGCAATCTACACACACGGTATTAGCACGTGCTTATATGCTAGCTGTCCACAGTGGATATGGGGTTAAAATTAAAGGCCATAATCAGAGGTCGAGATACATGTACACTCAGAATCCTGCATGTTCCAGAACCAGAGAAAACAAGCACCAATTAAAATGGAAGAATAATGGCTATAATGGTGTGTTAATTATGCTGCAAAGTACTTTGAACTGTAAAAGAAGGGGGAGGAAACAAAATTACATTCTAGTGCAAAGCTTATTTTACCAGATCTCACATTTTGATCGTATTTTGACATGGACAAAATTTCTTATTCCCAATTTTTATTTTATCATTTAAAGAGAACCAATCAACAAGGATTCTTTGGGTCTTAAACATCTGAATGTGTACCAGGTAATCAACCCTGTTTTTTTTTAACTAGTCTATAACAAAATACTTGAAAACAAGAGAAATCTCAATGTATCCATCCTGGTAAAATATTTTATAAATAAATAAAATGCAACAGGCTTCCCAAAAATGCTTTCCAGTGCCAACCCTTAAACAATGAACATGTATATATAATTGACCTGTGTCAAAAAGTTAGGATACAGTTCAGGGTAAGTTTTTTTTATATAGTTTTTTTTGGAGGGAGGGGGAGGGCATTAACTTGGCTCGTCATGTAATACCTCGACTGGCCCACAGCCAATGAAACTATTCCTCTAGCACAACCCCCATCACGCGCTGCTGCCGTAAGTGGCGCAACACTTAAAGGACCACTCTAGTGCCAGGAAAACATACTCGTTTTCCTGGCACTAGAGTACCCTGAGGGTGCCCCCACCCTCAGGGACCCCCTCCCGCCGGGCTCTGGAGAGAGGAAGGGGTTAAACTTACCTCTTTTTCCAGCGCCGGGCGGGGAGCTTTCCTCCTCCTCTCCATCTTGATCGCGACGTCATCGGCTGAATGCGCATGCGCGGCAGGAGCCGCGCTCGCATTCAGCCGGTCGCATAGGAAAGCATTTACAATGCTTTCCTATGGACGCTTGCGTGCTCTCACTGTGATTTTCACAGCGAGAAGCACGCAAGCGCCTCTAGCGGCTGTCAATGAGACAGCCACTAGAGGATTTGGAGGCTGGATTAACCCTCATTATAAACATAGCAGTTTCTCTGAAACTGCTATGTTTATAAAAAAAAGGGTTAATCCTAGAGGTACCTGGCACCCAGACCACTTCATTAAGCTGAAGTTGTCTGGGTGCCTAGAGTGGTCCTTTAAGGGAGATGATGAACTATCAAAATGGCCAATGAGAAAGGATGTCACCCTTTGCCAACATTGGTCAAGATGAAGGTCATACATACATACATACATACATACATATATTCTTGATAAAGGCTGTAAGGTCGAAACGTTGATCTACCTGGTAAACATTGAATACACTAATCTGGCTTCAGAGTTCCATGGCCAGGTGCATTACCAGGGCTCCAGTATTCAGATAGTTAAAGTAGTTGGCTGCACTCTCTGACTTCCATAAAAAATAACTTTTATTGTGGCATTTAAAATAGCATAGATCTCTCTCTCTCTCTCTATGTATATGTATATATACATATACATAGAGAGAGAGAGAGAGAGATATCTATGCTATATATATATATATATATATATATATATATATATATATATATATATATATATATATATATATTTAAAAAGAAGTATCACCTCACATACTTTATGTTCTCTATGACGTACAACATATTGAACGGACACATGGGAGACAAAGTAGATACACACATTCAGGCATGGCACACAGACTTAAGACAGACATTTGAAAACCACATGGAAACCGGCATTACTAGCACCAAGAGGCAGATCCAGATGAGCGACACATAGAACTTAAGCGAAAACTGCAATACCGCTGGAATATGGTACCAGATAGACTTGCAAAAATATACGCGGTGCCACCAATTGATGTTGGAGGTGCTTTACGTGAAAGGGGGACCATGTACCATGTCTGAAGGTTATGTGCTAAACTCAAACCATATTGGGAGATGGTAGAAAGGGTGGCTTCAAGAGCACTGCACCAAAAAAAAAAAAAAAAAAAAAAAAAAATCACTCACGCCGGAACTGTGCCTACTTTTCTTATTGGTAAATAAGTATAACAAGTCAGACTCAACACTACTCTTTCACACATTGATAGCAGCCAATACAATCATCACAAGAGCATGGAAATGCAACAACAGGTTTCCTCAAACCTAGATTATGAAACTATGACTATGCACCAGACACAAGCGAGACAACGCATCTTAGACATTAGAACACGTTGGGACACGTTTCTCTCCCTATATAGAGGTTTATCAAACACTGTATAATCAGCTTTAACAAGATAACAGGTGGGGAGGAGGGGAGAAAGAATAGGGGGGGGGGGGGGAAGGGGTAGGTAATGGGGTCCGAGCACTTCTGACATCTGGGCCTATCCTGCACTAGCATACTTTATCACGCTATATGATCATCAGCGGACACATTTGACAAATCACGCACTCGCACAAACAGGGAAATTCCACACAGTTTTACCCACATTGTACATAGTTTATATTCTTTTGAGTTTAATCCCTTAAAGACCAAACTTCTGGAATAAAAGGAAATCATGACATGTCACACATGTCATGTGTCCTTAAGGGGTTAAACAAGTTCAGAAATATTGCATTACCCCATGAGCAAAAATAACATTACAACTCACTAAGCAACGCAGGAACGGGATCCTAGTGCACACTATTAAATACTTGATTCAATAGGTTAAGACAGATTATGGCCCCGGACAAGACCGGAAAATTGCCACACACTCTAGTAGGCCTCACAATTATTGCCGTTCGGCGATAGACTGACTACAACTGACACTAGCCTAAGGTGTAAGCCCTTTATGCAGAGAGGTGTACTTTTAGAACTGAACACCAAATGACCCCCATCACGTAACATCACATGCATATATTCCCTCACTCAAAGTATTATGGGTAAAAAGCAATGATGATAAAATATGTAATATTATGGATATTGCAACTGCTCAAAATATGCTTGTGTTTTATGTCTGGGAACTTGAGTGCTGAATCTTGAACCACATGTTCTACACATGCTTTACACATATTAAACGGACACTCCAGGCACCCAGACCACTTCTGCCCATTTTAAAAACTGCAATAATTGCCTTGTAGGGTTAACTCCACCTCTAGTGGCTCTCTTCTAGACAGCCACTAGAGGGAACTTCCTGGTTTATAGTACGCTGTGTGAGGACCTCCAGCGTCGCTCATTTCCCCATAGGAAAGCATTGAAATGCATTTTCAATGCTTTCCAATGGGGAGCGCAAATGCGCATGCGCGGCATTGCCGCGCATGTGCATTAGGTCTTCCCGGCCAGTGGGCGGGATCAGTCTCGCCCACCGGCCGACGCAATCAGAGGGAGGAGCGGCGCAGAGGAAGAAGCAGAGACGAAGGACATCGTCGCTGCCTCAGGTAAGTCACTGAAGGGGTTTTCACCCCTTCAGCAACCGGGGATTGTTTTCCTGGCACTGGATTTTCCCTTTAAGTGGCAATTTGCATACCGGTGAATACTGTACTGTTGTGGCATTTGTAACTGTATAAGAGACTGTTAATGTAAACTTGTTGATAAAACCAATAAAAACTGACAAATTGGGCAATAAATGCAAGAACCTCTAATCCATTTATGGTTTTAAATAGTTCAAATGTTTTACCAGGTAGGAAAAACTAAGTGGATTATTTGAAATGTAATATTTTGAAAACTTCTAAAGCATTAGTTATAGCAATAATAAAAAAATAAATAAATAAAATGGGTTATCTACAGCCTAAAGCATCCCTTTTGTAAGATCCTTTTTTCGCATATACTCGCAAATTTATAGTTGGAAGGGATCTTCGACATAAATTTCCTTGCTGGTAGAATTGTGCTGAAAACTATTACGCAGATAAAGATCTTGGCATTCAGCATAAGTGTAAGCAACTTGTGGATCTAAGGGCACTGCAATAAATGGTTTAAGAAACAAACGTAAATTTCTGGATGTTGTAATGGACACTATAAATTTCTGTAATTTCATTATATCTCTCTAATGCAGAAGAGGGCCCCGTTACAGAATGGAAACATGTTGCATAGTCTAGATGGCACGTTATGATGCAAACATCCAACTTGCTGCATTCTTACCCCTGGCTTTTAGTGCCCCATAACAGGCCCTATCCTGATCTTTGTAGTTTCTACTCCATATTCTGCACCCCTTCTTAAATACTCAGGACATCCTATGTAACCTTATTTTGGATTTTCGCCTGTTCCCACCGCTTTATTAAAACCATTCTGAGAGAGATGCCCAAATATATTAGGACATAATACATATAACCAACAGGGTTATTTATTAAAGGGACACTGTAGGCACTATAACCATTTCATCTAATTGTATTGCTCATAATGTCTGGAGTCCCCTGATGCTGATCTATTTCAGTGTCAGATCATTTTCAAGTAGTTTAATACTGAATGAGGGTCACAGCCTGACCCCATTGGAGATATGGCCACGGCATAGATTGCCTACTTCCTTAGCAATCACAATTTATACCTGCAATGGGTCAGCAGCCAGCCGACCACCAAACATGTGGCTTAAGCCAATGCTTTCTCGTTCTCCTAACAGCTCAGAGGAGGATGGGCTGCTGGGGACTCTATTAGCATTAAACCATTAAAAGCAGTTTAACACTAAATGGAAGGCGCCAGGGGACTCCAGATACTGTACACACTTCAATGAGATGAAGCAGTTACACTGCCTACATTGTCTTTTTTTTTTTATATAGATACAAAAAGAAAGAAGTTGAACCCAATAAAGTGTGGTATCCACTTCAATTGAATCGCTGCTAAATCTCGCGGCCATTACTTTATCCTAATTCTCCTTGATCTTCCTGCTGCCTTTGACATTGTTGATCATCAACAGCTTCTTCTCATTCTCCATAATCTCTGTCTACGACATACTGCTCTCAAATCAAAGTCAAAGTCTTGTTGGCATTGAAGCCTCAAAGTAAGGGCATATACAAGGTCCATTAGCCAAGGCTTTTTTTAATGGGCGCTTATGCCTGCATGGACATGAGTGAAACGAAGTGGCCCAAAACGATGTATGTTATAATGTGTTAAAAATTATTTGAGAGTATAATAGATTGCAGGTCATACTACTGTTTAGTAGAGGTGAAGCGAAATGGGGATGATGAGTCTACATTGTCCTTTTAAGTGAAAATTGCCTGGGGGGGGGGGAGCAGGGAGAAATGGGGCACACATAAAGTGGGACCCCACTGACCAAACTTTATTAAGCATTCCCCCAGAACCCTAACAGGGACAGAAACAACAAGCCACTCACCCTCCACCCCACCGGACACAACCTATACCAGCAGTCTGGACCTAAGCCACCATAACCACTGCCACAGACCAACGAAATGGCGCAGGAAGATGCCACCGCACCACCGGGGCACAAGAGGCACCTACCAAGCACCGGAGTGGGCTGACACTACAGACGGGAAACCCAGGAACTGCACCTCGAGACACCCACGGCTCCAGCCTTGTTTCGCGATATTGCTGGGACGCGTGCCTGCTGGGCACACACAACGAGAAGCTCAAATGAACTAACACAATTCAGATGGGCTAGTCCCAGGACTTCACGCTGAGTGTTTGACTTGCTTACCCAACTAGAAATACACACAGACGGTTAAAGCTTTACGTGTTCACTGCATACCATTCCACTCTCCCACTGTATGAGCGCCCTAACTAAACTACTAATCTCAGAAAAGCGACTGTACACATGCTTTAGTTTAACACAGCGACTCCACAGTGACACAGAAAACATCTTGATAATTAAGCGATGACACTCTACGTAATCACTATTTATAAGCCACTGTTACTAATCGACAAACTAATTCATTATGACAAATGTAATTACCTAGCTTGTATTACTAACCAAAAATTGTGCATATAACCTGAATGCTGTACAGCAGTTAACGAATATGTGTTTTTTGAACTGTTTGCAAATGCTGCTGTGGCATTGTTGACATACGAATGTTATTTCACGCACAGCAAAAATAAAGAATTAAAAAAAAAAAATGAATTATCCTGGAAGTTACCAAATGTATTAAAAGTGTAGAAATGACAAAATTATGTGCTCCTCATAATATGTGACCTAGAAATCAGGAAAGAAATTTATTTTTGGGTCAGATATTGTTCTTTAGCTGCACTATATTTGCATGAATTAAAATCTAAAAAAACTGAAATATGTTTTACCCTTTTGCCTACTTTTGTTAATATTTAGTGGGCTATGTATTCATGTCGGAATTAGAAGAAAGCCCTTAGATAAGAAAGTTATCTTTATAACGGAGTAAACTAAAAGGAAAAAGTGAAAATTATTGTTGAACAACAACATTTTGAAAACGGCTTATATTTTAGGTGTTGCGAACAAAACAAACAAAAAAAAAAAAAGGACAAAAAAAAATCTGTGTCCTTAGGGGAACAAAGTTTAAACAGACCTTAAAATTTCATTCCTGAAATAAAATTGATTTCAGAGAGTTTATATGTCTGTCATATCCTGATCTTCAAAAGGCAATACATTGTGGGGTTTTTTTGTTTGTTTTTTGTTTCTTTGTTTACAAATAAACCATTGCATTCTGATATGGTCTCATGAAGTCATCTACTCCATATCTAGAAAGCATAATTAATTTAGACTGTGCTCAATAAAGTAGAAGAGTAGTAAAGGATCCATATAAGGCCTGTTGCATCCCTAGATGTGCTGTTGTATTAAGTTTTTCCATTTTGTCTAACAGTAGGTAAGGTATTCGTGAGGCTGCGGTAGGTATCAATTAATACAGAAACAATTGGTGCACACCTCGCTATAAATTGCTCCCCTTGGACATTAAGACATTTTCCAAAGCAAACCATACAACAACATTGCTTATATACTGCTTGCCAATTAGCCTAATTCTACATCAGAGGAGGATAATTGTCACCAGTAGCAGAAAATGTTAAGCCCCAGCGTCAAGACAAAGAATATAAAAATAAAAGTTGAAACTTTAAAATATTATGGTCAGAGAGCTACGGCCCACATGCTCAGCCTGTGATGAAACTACTACAATGCTGGACACAGAGACTTGTCAAGATTATGGAAATACTCAAACTATTTAAAAACAAAATCACAAAAACAGACTAGTTAGTATTATGGTTGCATTTTTTTGTTTTGTTTTAATTTGTGTTTTCAAATAACGAATCCCTGTTGAGTTTAGTGAATAATCTACTCTACTTTTGGCAAATTCAACTTACCGGGGGACTAAGGACTACCTGCTAAACATGCTAGTATAGTACTTCAGCTTTTAGCTATTGTTACAATTTAAAAGCCCAATGGTGATACTCTAAAAGCTTCTGAAGGAGGAGGGGAGACAAAAACTGAGACATATTTGCATAAAAAAGGCAATTTTGTTCCATTAATACATTAAATAGCTGGGGACGGAGCATTTCAGTCAAAAAGCTTAGCCTGGAATGTGGATTAAGGTGCTAAGCCTGTTATCTCAATCAGTCATACATTTACACCATTAGTTTCACGGAAAATGTTTCACATTTACTGTAAATTTCGTACATTAAACATAACTTTAGTGACCGCATACATTAATAAAAGGAGGGGGAAAAAAAATACAAAAAATCCCCAAAGTTATTTCAGGGTACAGCAATTTAAAAGATGCAATTATTCGAACACCAAAATGGAAGCCCCACTGTTTCCTAAAACCTTAGAGTAGGATCATGTGCATTCATTTTTTAAATAAAAAGTCCACAGAATTTTAGAAACTTCAGAAGTTCAAGGGAAAACCTAGGTTAAAATAAAAAATGCATATTTCAAATGCACTTTAACGAGGTAGTTAAAATAAAGAACATGCATTTATTAGATTTTCAAAACAAACGTTCTTTAAAATGTTGTGGTAGTTCTGGCAGCTAAAACAGAGAATGAGAAATCTGAGAACAGGCAAAAGAGATGCAAAAACGGAGAATGTGGGATATGAATCTCATTTAGGGTGAGAGGTCGCAGTTTCAAATCACAGACATGCCCACGCACGTCTGTCAGTAGGTGAGTGTGTGTGTGTCTCATCTTCCTCCTCTATTAGTTTGTCAAATTTTGTATTTACATTTTTTTTACATTTTAGTAGATATACACCCAACGTAAATATGCTTGCATTTATTTCAGCATTTATTACTTCGGGGGTGTATCTAAAAACAGCTTTCAAAACCTGTAAATCTTTTCCTTGCATGCCCACCCTTTTCCCCTCATTGAGAAGCATTTGTGCTGGAACTATGAGCAAGTGGCTTTCCAATGCTTCTCAATAACCTTTAATACTGCATGTGGAGAGGGAGGAAGGGAAGGAAGGAGCACATTAGCACAGTAAAGAATATGTGTTCTTATGAGTGTAGGCTCAGTCCAATTCTGAGCAGTACTACTGCCTTAGAGGGAACACAATCTACTTAGCTGTGACTTCCTTATATATAAATCTCAAAGTTATTGTTTTACTATTATACTTCATTTATAAATAGCCACCACATTTCGCAGCTCTGACCATGGGTACAATAGTACAAATAAAAAGGCAGTAGAATATAACTAAGAGACAAAAACTTGACAAACTAATACAGGGGGAGAGGAGGACCCTGTTCACGTGGGAACTTACAGTCTAAATGGATAGGGTTGGTAAGAAACAGGAGGAGAGAGCAAGGGTGAGAATGATAATACAGAGTGAGATGACGGCGTTTTTTAAGTAAGTGGAGTGCATTAGTTACAGAGTTCAGCGTTTATATAGTGTCAGTGAAACAAACACGTTTTCCTGACACTATATAACCCTTAGGTCCCCCCCACCCTCAGGGCCCCTCTCCCTTGTTGCTGAAGGGGTTAAAGCTCCCTCGGCGCTGGTGACCTCTCCTCCCCCGTCGACGTCAGCTCCTGAGTGGGGCGGAATGCGCATGCACGTCAAGAACCGCGCGCGCATTCAAATAGTCCATAGGAAAGCATTTCTCAATGCTTTCCTATGAACATTCTGCATGCTAAATGCGATTTTCGCATCCAACGTCGCAGAAGCGCCTCTAGCGGCCGTCAAGAAGACAGCCACTAGAGGTTGGATTAACCCTGCAATTTAAACATAGCAGTTTCTCTGAAATTGCTATGTTTACATCTGAAGGGTTAAAACCTGGGGGACCTGGCAACCTTTAATGGAACGCAAACTAATGTAAAGTCTGACAGCTAGATCAGTTAGTGCACAACAAAGTATATCAGCAAGTCCAGCATTGATATATCAGTAAGGCCACAACAGTAGACAGTCACCAGAGGTGATCTTGGTAGTTGCAGTAATCCTTTGAGATATATCACATGAGAGAAGTCCTGCAGTCAATCATGGTTAGAGGGGATAGTAGAAGATGCAAGGAGAAAATCTCTGATAGGTCTTAAGAGGGCGGCTGAATTATATATGTTGATTAGTGTGAAGTAGTGGAGAGCAGTAATCTCACACTAGCACAGTACAGAATACATTTAAACTTGTGTTGCACATGGAAAGCGGGGGGGGGGGGGGGGCGTGTGATATCCTGACAAGGTAATTCAAAGTCACACTGAATGAGAACACTTCAATATTTGGAAGAATTTTATGAAGGTAAAATTGTTATATATTACAATAATATAATAATATTACAATAATATTATATATTACAAAGTAAGAATGAGATGCTAAACTATGATCATGTTCCTGTTTAAAAAAAAAAGGTTATCAGGATAAGAATCTTAGATATGGATATTCAAGAGCAATGTTTGCTCCTAAAAGTGTCAATTTGGCTTCTAAAAACTCTATAAACATTTGACAACTCTCGAGTTATAATCATTGCCAATTAACATCTCTTCTAGTAGAATTACATTATGTTATGCAGAAATTCTTAGCGCTGGATCTAAATTAAAATGTTAGAATAGACAGAACAGCTCCGTGCAAAGCACCAAAGGCAATACACACAGCAATTATAATTAGCAATCGCCTACGTTACTCTAAACTACCATATCTGACATGACGGTGGCTGCATTAAAGGGACACTCCACTGTCCAAGTACAAAACAATATAAATTAAAATCACTGTTTAGCAGATATATAAACACAAATAAAACAGGCAAGAATTTAATTATGCCTTTGGTCAATCAAATTTTTATTGAGTGGAAATGATACATCATAAGAGGATATTAAGATGGTAGTACGTGGGAACCTGCCACTTATTTTTTAAATTAATAATAAGAGGAAAAAAACGCTAAGTCTGGCATCACACGTAGGAGTTGAATTCGGAGAATATCTAAAAACAGCTTGCAAAAGCTGCATCTTTTTTCTGATGTCCTTGTAAGCCTTCGTTTTCTAACCCTGCCCAGACTTGCTGTGTCTGTCCAATTACAGACTTCCCAATGCAGCTCAATGAGAATTCTTTGCAAGGCAGGAAAGTTATCCTTTGTTGGTTTGTTCTCAGTCATTTAAAAGGGACATCGAAGGCACTATAGAAACATTTAATTTAGCCAAGGCAAAAGCTAGGTAGTGCAGAAAATAAGTACATTTTGAAACTGGTAAGCATGGCGACATACACAGTATCACTTCACCAAACAGAGTCTCAGGGACAGTCTCCAAAACTCTGGAAAATATATACATGTGGGGTATTTCTGTGCTTGGGATGTGCAGTAGAATATAAATCTGGGGTCTTTCTTAGTAAATAACAATGTGTGTCTTACTACTTCATAGTAAGTATGGAGACACTGGAAGAAAAAATTACATTATTGTGGAACAAACTGCAAAAAGGCAGTGGCCCAAATGCATGAAATTTCAAAAGAGCAGTTTATGTATTTAGGTATAATTAATTTATGTCTATTTAAAGTGACAGTTTTCAGAGAAAAACGTGTTTTCATTACAGCCTAGTGATAACTACACTGGCCACTCCTCAGATGCCTATTAGAGGTGCTTCCTGGAACAGTGCTGCATACTGTTCAGTACAGCCATTCAGTGTCTCCACCCTCTGCATCGAGACACTGAGCTTTACTCATAAAGATGCATTGATTCAATACATTTCTATGAGGAGATGCTGATTGGCCAGGGCTGTGTTTGGCTTGTGCTGGCTCTGACCCTGATCTGCGTCCTTGGCAATCAAAGCCATTCTAATGCTTTCCTATGGGAAAGTATTGTCATTGACTCAGATCATCACTTCTGATGAGATCAGCCAAGGAGGCAGATCAGGGGCAGGACCAGCAGCAGCAGACTGGAATATAGGTATGATTTTACTATATTTAGGAGGGAATAGGATTGGCAGGGTGGGGCTAGATGGTGGTTTTAACATAATAAGGAAGAAATGTATGGTTTTTGTTCCTGACCCTATAGTGTTCCTTTAACCCCTTAAGGACACATGACATGTGTGACATGTCATGATTCCATTTTATTCCAGAAGTTTGGTCCTTAAGGGGTTAAAGCATAATCAGAACCTCAAACCTTTATAATATTTACAATATATCAGCTTGAATACTTTAATCTTATTATCGAGTTGATAAGGAGTCTAAGGTAATCCTTTACAGGGACACTATAGGCACTCAGACCAATTCAGTTCATTGAAGTTGTCTGGGTGCTGTCCCTATTTCACTTAGTGCTGCAAAGTTAAACATTGCAGTTCCAGAGAAACTGCAATGTTTACATTTCAGCACTAAGTCTGCCTCCAGTGGTTTTCTCCCAGACAGCTAATGGAAGCGCTTCCTGCATCCAAACAGACCTTTGGTATGGTAAATGATGCTGGACATCCTCGCGCTCTGCATGAGGACATGCAGTGTCAGATTTTTCCCTATATGAAGGCATTGATTCAACGCTTTACTATGCGGAGGTATAATGGCCGCCTGGCATTTGTCGCGCATGCGGATTAGCAGCCGCTCGTCGCAAGACGGAGGAGGAGGCGGAGCCATGATCCAGTGTCAAGGGACATCAATGCTGGGATATTGTAAGTAAAGGGTTTGATCCCCTTATTCACGGGGGGACAGGGGGGCTCAAGGGAGGAGGGAGGCAGAGGGGCTATAGTGCCAGGAATATTCCTTTGTATTCCTGCCCATTCTAGTCTCCCTTTAAGTCACTCCAAAATACACAGTCCAATTATAAATATCTCAGTAGATATACAGTGTATAAAAATATGGAATACATCATTCTTATAAACATTAGTTTGCTGTAAAATCCACATAGGCAAAAAATTAATTTTAAATAAATAAAAAATTCAAAAATAATATTTGCAAGATAATAGGGAAGCCGCAGCAAAAAGACCTACGACCAGTAAACAAATTTTGTCAAAAAGAAAGAAAAAGAAAAGAGGGAGACATCACCATTTAGTAGTTGCAATTTAGATTATTCTAGCGTGTAATACTTTAATTGTATAAAACAAAGCTAGTGTCACAGACACAAAAGAATTTCTTGCAAAGCAAGTCTCGCATGTAATTTTTATGCCGCCGCTGATGGCTGATGAGTGATGAGCATTTTGTTCCCGTTTATACACTTTTGCATCGGAAGCAACAGGTGGCTTGCAAAAGGATAAGAGGGGGGGAAAAAAAGGAAAAGAAGAATTTGTTAGAGTTTTTGTAATATCAGAGATAGGAGAATAATTTACCTTTACAGTTAGAAAGGTAAAGTTATCGAATACAGAGAAATTACACAATAAATCACATTTTATCCAAACCACCTTTGGGTAAATCAATAGTAATCAGATTCCCCAACAAATCAGTTTCTCAGAGGTTTTTGAAATATAGGGAGAAGTTTTCAACATTTCAACAGCCACAAACCCTCCATGATGGTAGTGCTATGGGTGCTGGATAAGAAGCAAATACAATATAAACATATCTTAAAGCAACTGAATATATCATTTTGCCCTATTAAAAAAAAAAATATATGATATTTCTCATGGTTTAGGAGATGTTGAAATTGTTACGACAAACATTTCAAATTGGTGTTGCTGAGCAAAACTTCACAAAATTGAATGCAAACGAGCTAGAATGATAAGAACTGCAAACATGAGAGTGGGCAAAGTCATAAAAAACAAAACAAACAGAAAGCTGGTGACCATATGAAACGTAACCACACTATCATAATTGTGGCTTTGTTCAATACTAAATAGGATCACGACATATATAATTATAGATGCGATTACAAAAAATCCCCACCTGGTAACATTAAAATACAAACACTAAGGTATAATTAAAGTAAAGAAGAAAATTGCTAATACATATTGCTTAAAAGAATGTTGTGCTTTAAGACATTAAAATTAACATATTATGGTTCATGACTATAACAATAGTTTCAGGCAATCTGGAACAGATGAGATATTGTGGGAAAATGATAAGGTCCAGGAGGACATCTTGTTTGAATCTGAATGTTGCCATAGGTGGAATACAATTTTTCAGAGGGGAGCTTCAAATTTTTTATATTAGCTTCTGCCATTTGGTTTCCGTTACAATAGGTTATTATATTTATTGGTTACTTAGTTATCAGACTTCAAAATGTCATTAGTCTTCTGTTTTAAAGTGAACAAGCCCTTCACAAATCACATGGATGACAATGTCATCTTAGGTAGGTATTCAATCTGTACTTAACATAATTAACATTAAGTCACTCACAAATTCTACAGCATAAACATCTCTGGTTCCACACCATTACATTCTCTAGCTGTGAATCGGATCTGCAACTTTTCAGTATTTCATAAGGATATATACTATCTGAAATACTGAGTAAAACTGTGTTGGAATTTCACTTAATCATTCCAACGCAATACAAAGATATAAGGGAAAGGACTACTTCGTCTTTTGGTAAATTTTCGCCTGAGTTTGCCAAATGAGGAGCCCCTCTGTCAACTTTTGTCCAATCCCATTAACAGTTACAAAGGACGGCTGTAAGATTCAGGCTGTGTCTATGGAGGATCCCATGGTCTTGCGGGAATCTCCATAGACCTCAATGTTGAACACTTGAGCATACACGAGAGTACAGCACTGACGTGGCTCCTGGCATCTGATGGATCATAACCCAAAGAGATCTGCAGAGTTAACAGGTCGGTGGCCGTGAGGGACAGCCTTAGGTAGGACTCACCTCTACTGTACCCCATGGCAATTGGAACCACTGTGGATTTGTCTGTTTGGGGAGTCTTTATGAAATATGCAAAGAAGCCCAAAATGGGCAGATCCACTTTATGTTTTATATAATCCATGCAACAATAATATATCCTTTCCCATGTATGTAAAGGCATAATACTCCCTTTTTGTCCTCTGATCCTCCTTTATATAATGTGATAATGTGTAATTAAAAAAAGGTTTAATTTTTTTTTTATTTTTAATTCTCACAGAACAGCGCAACCAGCCACTATGCCCCAAATAATGTGTAATCTCACAATCCCAGTACCCAGATAAAGCACAGCGATCGATGCCACACTGGGCTACATCACCTGGACACACAGCGACAAAACGGTAGTTACCCTCCCCAAGGACCTACGGTACCGTAAACCGCGGCAGCAAGTTGAGGCCTGCAGAAGCTTGATATTATTTACGTTGACTTACCTATTGATTGTTACACTGCACTATATGGTATAGCTTGTTGTTACTAATTAGACTTGCATGTTTACTTTACAAAAAATGAGACAGATATGAGTATAGTGACCAACTACTTGATTAACGTCTTGTCTTATGCACTAACTCCTTTATTTTTGTTCACATTCTGTACCGCATAACTCAATGTCTCAATAAAATAAAGATTTAAAAAAAAAAACGCTATTATACGCCCAATAAAAGGAACACAATATTTTTACAATTTTATCATAATATAGGTTTCAAAATCAGACTATTTCTGTGCCATAACCCTAAATATATTTTCATCCCTCTATGTGATAGTTGTATATATCCTTATAAATTGTAAAAGCATATTTATAGAAATAGCTATATTTTACTCAAAAATATAAGCACAAAAAATAAATGATAATTTTGTCTAACTCTAACGTTTGCTCCTGGCTGTTTAGTCCTAGATCTGTCGAGTATTGCGCAAAAAAATATGCTCATTTAAAGTCTGCTTTGCCTTTTTAACAAAGTGAATGAAGAATACCCATTTCACTATGCTTTTAATAGTAATTCCTCCTAACCGTGGCCGACAAGTCTTTCACGCCATTGAGTAACTCCATTTGGCCATTATTATTTCGTCAACCTATCTCCACTTATGTAACAATGGTCCAAGATGTACTTTGATTCTCTGAAACTGCACAAATGTGTTCGAGACAACAATTGTCTCCTCTATGTCCAGTGCTTATTTAGGTTTCTATGTGATTTCAGAGCAAATGGCTTTTGGTTGGTTCCTCAAAAAGTAATAAACTGAGAAAGCAGAAAGAGAAAAAGGAAAAGGAGGGGGGAGAATTATAGGTTAAAAAAAGATATTCCTGACTGCACAATATAGGAATAAATCAGGATGCTTTTGAATAACATTCTGACAAATGCACGTAGAATTGAAGAGATGCTTTCTGATTCTTCTATATCAACACCACAAGAAGGGGGGGAAAAAAATTATATTTCAAACTATAATACTGACCACAGAGACAGAGCTGAAATTATCCCTCAGTAAATACATTTTTCATAACCTGCCCTAAAAGGCAAATGGGGCGATTCATTTCTATTTGGGATGCAACAGAAGCAATTTACATAAGAAAAAAAGAGAAAGTTGTCAAATCATGCTCAACCAATTTTACTCAGACATTTTCGGGTCTTGCCAATCCCTGTAGCTCATAATACAACATTTTATACAAAACCTTTTTTTTCCTCCCTATTTTAAAGGAGGGGGGTAAATGTGCCGTGTTCTTCATTTTGCTAGAATACCAATGGAAAGGCAGTGCTTCACATTAATTTAAAGAGCTATTAGATTTTATCCTTTTCTTAAGTTAGAGTACTACAAAGTTTATAAATGCTGCCAGGGCACTATCTGTCGGTCCCCAAAGTAAAATTATACAATGCAAATGCTTTACACTGCTTAATGAATAGCTATCGAAATGGGCTAATGACTTAGCTTGAATAGTTTAAAGTGTACAAAGCACTTGACAGAAGCACACACGGGCCAGATGAGAAAGCACTTGCGTACGATTCTATGGTGATGAATAGTATGGCACACAAGAGATAGCAAATTAAAGGCCGGACATCGGAAGAGCTTCAGCTCGTTTGCCAAGTTCACATAAAGCAAAGCAGGATAATATCGGCTGGTGGTGTAAAACCTATAACCTACAGTATTTCCATTAAAAAATGTAGTTTAATAAGAAAGTTTAAAGCCAATTCCACGCACAGCCGTAATGCACTGGGAAAATATAATGTGAAGGATTTAAAATAAATGGATTGCAACATTTTACAATTATTATATTTAACAGCTTTATGCAGTATAGGGAGAATTCATATTCACAGAGAAGTTACATGGCACAAAATTTTACAAAAATGTATTCACTCAATTGTGTTCTCTATATAGCAGAGAATCAAACATTGTGCTAGCTGTCGTCACGTTTATTTATTAACATATGTATACATACATACTGATATAGAATATTCTTATAATATTTCTTCTAAAAATAGTTCTCTAGAAATGCATGATCACACGGAGGATGTATTATTCCACTGATCCAAACTTATAAAGAAAAAATGGCGTACACTGGCATTGTCCAAAGGTAACCCCAGAGTTGGCAACTTTCATAAAATGTGGTTCTAGAACACAGAACAAGGAGATTGCACATTTACAACTGAAAGGTAAAGTGGGAATGCACCAGTGCAAATAAAAAATGTCCTTGTACAGAGGATTTGCCCATCTTTTAAAAATTAAAATATAAAACACTGAAATAGATATAAAATATTTGAGTATATGATATTCTATACCTATAAAAGTTATAATGGCCCATAAAACACATATTTGACAATGCAGCCAAGTTCAGGTTTCGGGAGTCATTAAAGATTTGCTTTACTCTCTAGACTGAGTTCACTGCACACCTTCATATAATCTACTGTTCTAAGCTCTGCGTTCCAATTTGGAACATAGCATGCGGTGATGGATAAATAGAAACATTCAAGCATTTGGCAGCAACTCCATTCATCAGATATTATGAATCGAACTGCTGCTAAAGCCACACAGCAGTTACAATTAATTTATTGACCCCCATCAGTCATAGTTTTGTGATTGGAGCATCAGATGTTATGGAGTAACAGTGGCTCAGGATTCTCAACAGGGATCTGTTAGACAGTCTGGGCGGTGGTATTTATATAACCTGACTATACATTACAAATATTGAGACAGAGAAGGAAGTGTAGCTTCCTGCTGTGATGTCTGTTACTGAGATGGTTGGCATATAGTTGCAGTGATTTTTCTTAGGAGACATTTAAAATACTGACCACAATGTACTTCAAATCAATATGGCAAACAGCATATCCCACGTGGTCTACATACTGCATAAGGCAAAGCCTGCCTTAAACATCTGTCGTCCTACCACTATGTGAAGCGTTTGTCACGTAGTTTTGACTTCATGCTTCTTAAAATGAAGTTGTCAATGCAGGTTAACTTTAACATGAATCCCCTTCAAATGCATTTAATACATCTAACCCAGAGATATTAAAGGGACACTCCAGGCACCCAGACCACTTCTGCCCATTGGAGTGGTCTGGGTGCCAACTCCCACTACTCCTAACCCTGCAAGTGTAATTATTGCAGTTTTTTATAAACTGCAATAATTACCTTGCAGGGTTAACTCCACCTCTAGTGGCTGTCTACTAGACAGCCACTAGAGGTCACTTCCTCCTTCATAGCACAGGAAACCTGTGCTAGAGCGTCGCTGGACGTCCTCACGCTGTGTGAGGACCTCCAGCGTCGGTCATTTCCCTATAGGAAAGCATTGAAAGTATTTTCTAATGCTTTCCTACGGGGAGCGCTAATGCACATGCATTAGGTCTCCTCGGCCGGTGGGAGGGATCAGTCTCGCCCACCAGCCGACGCAATGCAGAGGAGGAGCGGCGCGGAGGAGGAGACAGCGGCGAGGAACATCGCCGCTGCCTCAGGTAAGTGACTGAAGGGGTTTTCACCCCTTCAGTAACTGGGGATTGGTGGGTGGGAGGGAGAGGGACCCTCCAGTGCCAGGAAAACGGATCGTTTTCCTGGCACTGGATATTCCCTTTAACCCCTTAAGGACACATGACATGTGTGACATGTCATGATCCCCTTTTATTCCAGAAGTTTGGTCCTTAAGGGGTTAAATGTAAAGTCTCGAGATATAAACTCGCCTAACTCCAATCTAGCAGCCTCATGCCCTCAGGTTTGTGGGTGGTACTCTTTTGTAACCTCCACTCTGTCCACTTCGCCCTGTTTGTGGACACTACTCCACGCAGGGCAAATGTCTTCCATGACGCTTTGATGCCAGCATGTCAACATATGAACAGAGTACCATCCGTCAATTCATTCCTACACTCCCTAGCCACCGCTAGGGAGTTACCATAGCAACCACAGTACATGTCTCAGGATTGCTATGTGTGGAAAGCAGCAGGACCACCCGTTGGAGAGTCTATGGCGAGGAATTGACAGACAGGTGGAAGAAAGACCTAATTTAAAAATAAAAATTCTCCAAATCTACACATTTGTTAACAAATCTCAAATTTTAATGTATAGATCAAATGTTATGCTCTTTAAAAAGAGCATAAATTGTAGGTACTTTGACAGATACTCTTTAACAAAACTGGAAAAAAAAAACACATCCATGTTGAACCCACCGAACCACTGTGGTTTTAACACTTTGGCTTAGGAGTCAAAGTAATAAAACTATAACCTGGGTACAGAACAGGAACATCCTGTGATAGAGAAACCAATTAATCAAGTCAGAATAATGGCTTCAAAAGACTTTACACACTCCACACAACCTGTATTTATTGCAACAAAGAAAACTAGAGGCCAAGAAATGGTTTGATACAATGTAGACAGCAACTTTTCCTCTTCATCCATTATTGTGTAGCAAATTGTCCTTGTGAAGCAGCTGAGCCTGCATCACTCATTTCTGGCCTACAAGGTCATATCTGAAAGACCCTGCTGGGAAAACTTAACAAGTTTCGTCTGTAAACAGCATGGCTCTGGCTGCGGCTATTTCACCAAACGGAGGCTGCCCTTCACAGGAGACATTGAGTGTGCTGCTTAAATCCAAGTTGCAATGACATGTTATCATGCATTGTGTGGCTGGGCTAACGTGAACACAATGATACGCTATGAACTGGGTGGACCGGTAAATACAGTTACAAAATAACATTGACAATTGTGAAGACACCAAACCAACTGTAACACATGGGAGGTTACAGGCACCCACACAAACAAATTTTATCAAACCGAAAAGTAGTTGTAACTTCACAAGCTCTGCACCTCTCATGGTATTGGACTGCTATGTAATTAATAGTTATCATAAAAAGTACCAGTATACAAGTTTAACGTAAGGTCACTGTAGAGATTTTTTCCTTGCAACGGAAAATGGTACTTTTGGCAATGGTCAATTTAAGAAAGGCAATTTCAAGGACCATAACCACTAGCACAAGCTGCGTGCAATAGGTATGGTGCTAGGAAGCAACAGGAGCAGTCAGTTGGAGCTTACGGTTCAAGTCAAATGCACTTTATGTTGAAAAGGGTCAAGTGCCAAATTAATTGCACCAAATGTATTGTGATAATTTACAGGGGACAAACTGCACTATCCCAATAAGCAACTAGTGGGAAAATTATTTGGAATAAAGTTTCCTCATTATGAAGTTGCATGTTAAGGGGGTAGGGCTTTAGGTGCCAGGGAATCCTCTGATTTTCACAAACCAACAAAAAAATTGTTCACAGTGAAAGGAGGAACTGCACTCACAGCCCAAAACAACAATCAGCTGTAGTGGAGAGGGTGCGTGGAGTGTCCCTTTAAGTAGGTCTTTCATATAACACTATCCAGCACATTAAGCGCAAGTATGTAGTAGTGCGGCTATTATTAACTTGCGGAGCACTTACTTTCACATACATGGTATTGAGGAGTCAAAGCAAGTCACTTATTGAGTTGAGTTGGTTAGGAAAAGCTATGCCTCACCACAAGACATCAAGGAATGGGTGCTGGGCAGGTGTACAGCCCAAAATAAGGAGAGAATAATGAGAGACTGACACAGGGAGGACCTTCAACATAACACATTCAAGAAATGTTAAGTAAACGTGGTACTTGTTATGTCCATTAAGCAAATACTAACATTTTATAATTAAAACATTTTTTTACTAAATCTTGTGTATTTCATTTAAGCACTCTTTTTTTTCTCTGGAGAGCTACAGTTGATGTGAAAGTGTTATTGATACAGAGAAGTGTCACTTTTTGCATCAATACAATCTTAAAAAGCAAAATAGGGGGGGGCGGAGCCTGACCACGAGCCGGAGCGGTCGCACCTCAGCGAGGCTCCCGACCGCAACCCGAATAAAAGCCTGACAAGTGGGGAATTAAACCCCCAACTTACCCACTCCTGACCAGGGGCACCATCGACACTCTCCCCTACAGCCTCCCATGCCGTTTGTGTGCCCGGCACGGGTTAACCGCCGGAAGCGCAGACCCGCGGCCTACAAGCCGGCTGCAGCCCTCGATTGGACGGCATTCCTCGACGGCCTCGATCAGCCAGAGGATTCAACAGGGGACGATCCCTACATAGCACCCTCACCCACTCGGGCAGAAATGGGCCGCCGGTCCCAGAAACCCCCACCGGAGACGGCCTCAGGGTCCAGAGACATCAGCACCATGCTGCAGCAACACAGGCCGCCAGCCAAAATGGCGGGAGCGGCGGAGCAGGACACCATGAAGGTACTCAGGGGTCCCAGCCCACATGCCCAACCCCCAGAACAGGTACCTGCACCAGGGGGAACCACTGATGGGTCTGCCCCAGTCACCCAGCGGGACTTCCAACACCTAATTGGGGAAATAAAAAACCTCCTGGCGACCAGCATAGCAGCCATTAAATCTGATGTGCAGGCTATAGATGTCAGGGTTCAGGCCACAGAGAACGATGTTGCTAACATCAAACAGGGACTGACAACCATGCAGGACACAGTACTGGCACTCCAGACTCAACAGCAAGCACTCTCCCTACACTATATCGCCCTCGATGACAGGACAAGGCGAAACCACATAAAAATAAGAGGAGTACCAGACGACGTCTCCTCAGACGAATTACCTCACTACCTGAGACGCCTCGTGGCCGCCATCCTGCCACCCACACAGGCCAAGAAATTCAACACGGATGGGATATACCGCCTGCCACCTTCGGGCAGGACAGCCCCAAGCTTGGCCCGAGACGTGATTGTCCGCTGTGCCGCCTCCCAAGACAAAAGAATCCTGATGACCGCTCTCCGGGGCAAGACGCCACTCACATTTGAAGGCTCACAGCTTAACATCTACCAAGACCTCACCAGAGCCACGCTACAATGGCGCAGATCGCTGAACCAAGTCACCAGCACCCTCAGAGAAGCGGGGATAGAATACCACTGGAGGTCGCCCAGATTCCTGGTGGTTACTAGACACGGAACTGTCCACAAACTCTCCACTCTTGAAGAGTTCCCGACATTCTGTCACGCTTTGGGCATACCCGCGCCTAACCAGGCCACTGACAAGTGACCTACTCCTGAGGCCTGACTCCAACAACAGAGACTTTACCACACATGTTTTACGTTGCACAGTTATGACTACACATATTCTGCTGACCTTGAACTACTCCTAGCTCACCTCATCCCCCCCCACTGACAAGAGGGAGCGACCGCTCCAAACATACGTACCCCCCCCAGACCCCCCTGGGCTCTGGTATACATAGAAGAAGGCCATAACTCAGAACCCGATAGGGTCACTACACACATACTATGGTTACTCACCCATTCTCCCGAGGCAATACACACACTCACGATAACATACCATTGCGGACCCACACTCTCTAGTACATAATTTTGTTTAACTGCTATTGTTCATGCCGTACTATGTTTTCATGATTATGTTTGATGTACAGTTCAAATACTCTTGACCCGCAAGGGTGTGAAAAAAAAACAAATTTCAATAAAAAGAGATTGACAAAAAAAAAAAAAAAGCAAAATAGAACTGTAAAGCAACCGATCACTTCTCTAAAAACGATTGACATGCATGATTTAAATTAATCCCAGAGTGACAAAGGTTTAAAAAAAAAAAAAAACTGCTTAAAGGAACACTATAGGGTCAGGAACACAAACTGTGTTCCTGACCCTATAGTGCAAAACCCACCATTAAGGTGTCTTTCCCACCCCCTTACTCCCCTAAAAAGCATGAAAAACTCACCTTATTTCCAGTGTCGTGTGGGTCCGCCGGCACAATGATGCAACACAGCTCCTCCGGCACTCAAAGCTTGACCAATCTACAACTATGTCTATTATTATATATCATACAAACACACTCATACATACATACAGCACAACGAATATTAAGCCCTTAAGTATACAGCTTGAGAAGCTGGACGTACACTTAAGGACATATGCAATTTAAGCATTGTTTTGCAGTTTGTGTTCAAACGCAATCTGCATTTTTCTTATTTATTGCACCAAAACAGATTATATACCGTTTTTTTTAAGGACAAAGGGGGCTTTAATTTGTAACATATACAAAAAAATAAAATAAACAAAATAACTTTTTTTTTTGGACTGCCACACCATTTGCAAGACCTATTCCAAGTCATCTTACCCTCAGTGGATGCCTCCCAATTTCTGCTCCACAGGGCCATAGGCCCCCACGGTCTAAAGACCCGCCACCCTCGACTCCCACCGTAGTGCGGCTGCACATTTCCACATCAAACAGGCCATTATGTAAACGGTCGGCAAAATGTCAACCCTACCAGACCCATGGCATGATGTTGAGAATTCTACAACATAACCAAGGCACTAAGTTAACATAAAATTGCTTACCGGCAGGGCTTCCCCATAAAGCTTTTAATATGGCGCAATGGTTCCCTAAAGGTCATTACATCCCAGAGGACAGCGAGACAGCTTTGAAAGAGTGAAACTTTCGCATGCAATCGACGCCGGAAAAAACTAAGTGACCTCCACATCACGGAAAAATTTTAGCAGGCTCTTAAAGATTACTTCCAAACGAACCAAAGTGACATCACTCATGCACCAACTGTCTGGTTAGCACATAAGGCGGTTTTGAGAGGGATACGACTAAAAGCAGGTGCCCAAGAGAAAAAAAAAAAAGTCAGTGAGTCTGGCCCAATCAGGACCTCTCTAGGAACTAGGGATTTTAGAGTGACCCACTCCTAGCAGTAAAATTATAAGAACAGCATGAGACATCCAAAATAGTATATCTGTTGGCATCAGACGGCACCAACCTGAAAACCCCCCACACATTGTAGAGGAGCTGGCCTCCATTTATGTCTGATTTTATAACCTGACAGTAAATTATAAGACCCATCAGCCCAATGATGCGGAGATCTCCACTTTTCTAGACGGAAAAGCTCTTCCCTCCTTGTCCAACAAACACAGGGTAGCATTGGAAACCCCCTTTAACAAAGGAGGAGGTCCACAGAACAATTCTATCACTACCAAGACAAAGCTCCAGGACTGGATGGATTCTCTTCACTGTACTATATACTAAGTTTGCCACATGAAGATCTATGTAGCTCATCTACAGGTAGTTCTCTGTCACAGCAACTGCCAAACATGCACTGTAGTTGTTGTGATTATTTCTTAAGCAAAAATGTGTATCTCACAAAGAAGCTAGTGCAGGGGTAGGCAACATTCAGCACACCAGATAGACAACTTCTCTCCTTATACTTTGCCAGCTGTATGGCTGTAAGAGCATTACTGGAGAAGTAGCCCAAAACATCTAGAGTGCCAAAGGTTGCCTTCCCCTGAGCTGGTGTGTTAGGGAGGTGTTTCGATGCAGGGCCAATGACGACAGAGCGCAGTTGGGGGTTCGAGAGACTAGCAATGGATGCTGGAGAGGAGGCAAGTATTAATTTAATAACTTCAAAAGAAAATACACATTTTCTCTTTAGGATAAATACATCTCTACTAATTTAGGAGAGCTTATCTGTTAAATCTGACATGATAGGTTCACTTTAAGTCTCAAAAGACAAGAAAGATGAGGGAAAAAAAAATAGAATGTGTGACAGGAGAATCTCATATGTTTAGAACATGGATTGTCATGTATATGACAAGAAAGCAAAAATCACTTGCACCTTGACAACGCCTACTCATGTGCTCTTCTAAGGGTAAATGAATAGACAAGATAACTAAAGACATACATCTATTTTTCCCCAGATATTTATGGGAGGGTGTGCAGACGCAATGTGTGGGTTTTTATCCAATGAAAATTAGTAATGAAATCATTGGAGGATTCCATTCACTTGGCTGCTTAGTATTCATTACTATTTTTCAATGTACAATGACAATAGTCCCTTAGCGCATGTACATCGTTTCTGTATATTTCCCAAAGACCAGGGAACAAGATAAAATACACACATCCTCTAGTGATAGGGTAGCTAAGGAACTGGGGAAATCTGTATCTGCTACCAGGAAGTAATAGCATATCCCTGCTAACAACACAGATCTTACTTTTTAAGATGAATGGCAATAGAGAAGAGACAACAAACTATCTGAATCAATATATGTGTAAATGTACAGTAAGTTTGTGTGGCTTGGCTATATACTATTGCTGCTAGTATATATATATATATAGCTTCAGAGAAATTGAATTATCCGATCCATTATATGTCTGAATAAGAGATTCAGAACAAAAACAGTAGATCTTGAATGTACATTTTTTTGTATTGCATCACCACTATAATAGAAAATAAAAATTTAAAATTTAAAAAAAAACAACATTAAAATTTCCTATGGAGTGTGTCCGTTTAATATAGGAAAATGCTAGAGGCAGAAAACCAGCTCCAATACTGCCTACAGTTCAAAGAAGACATAAAACATAATTTAATATACACAGATATTCAGTAAGTCCGACAAAACTACAATAAAAAGATTAAAGTAGGGGGGCGGGGCCTGACACTCATGGTGATCAGACGTGCCTTGCTTGGGCTCCTCGCCTGGACACGACTTTAGCCTGGATTCTGGCCACATTTCGCCTCCGAAATGCACCCGGTGAACACATACCGGAGCTACAACGTGGCAGGCTCGAGTGGCAGCGGCTGGGAGCAGAGTTCGAGGTAGAAAGAACCGGAGGGGACGGTGCAGCCTAGTCGACCCGTGGAGCGGGAGGGACGGCCACTCTCCCAATCTAGCGGGTCCTAGGCTGGTGCTGAAGCCTTCAAGAGCCCCGTTACACCCCCCCCCCCCCTTGGGACCGGTGGGGGTTATCCCGGTCCCCACCAGGCAAGCCTGCACTTTTACAGCCTACAACTCTCTTGTGCAGTTACACGCCAAAGGCGGACAGCTCCCACGAGGTCACACTAAAATGGCCGACGGCAGCGCAGCAGTTCCAGAGACCAGAGTGGCGTGCAAGACTCACCCAGCCCGAGCCGACAAGGTGGGGGATCCCACGAAAGCTCTCGACCTGCACACTAACCATCCTTGGTAAAGACCCCAAGACGCACAAGCACCACAGAAGCCTGCATACTCCTGCACTCCCGCACAGCAGTGGCACTCCCGCGACCCATCAACTACCCTGAAGCCTGCACCAAGGACCTGTACCTGGAGGGCACCCAGTGACACCACTCCCATGCCCCAACTCAACACTGCGGCAGATTGCACCATGGTATGGGGGCACCACAGGTACCGTACCCATACTCACCCAACAACAAGGAGAAATGATGGGAACGGACCTCAATTGCTGCACTCAGCAGCGGGACTTTGGGACTCTGTAGCCATGATAGGTATCGCACAGGGACTATTCCCACGCACAGGGGAATGCAAATGGTCGGAGCTGGCAGTGACCCCAGCCTGTATGTCACTATTAAGGCACACACAGTATACATATACCTTAGATAACCCCACCTGGTGTCGTGGAGGCTGCAGACATCGACATGCACACACCCTCTCTGATAGAGCTAAAGTTAAGGCTAATGTTTAGGATAATGTTAATGCTTAAGCTAATGTTCAATGTGAATGCCACTTTGGTGCTGATTTCTTGCATTAAGATGCCGATGGCGCACTATGCCTGGTGGAAACTTACTCTAATAAGCTTGTAACCCTCAACTATATGCCATAATCAGTTAGAAAATCACACTGTGTACATAATGAATAGTCACTTATAACTGACAAGTTGATCTATAACTCGAGGAAACTTCGTTATATAAAATTTCAAAATGTGCTATGCTCTAACTTGCCACGCAATTGTTCATATGTGTTGACAGATAAAGCAGATACTGCTGTTGTGGCTTTACCAGCTCCATTGTATGTTTCTTGCCATGCACAATAAAATAAAGAATAAAAAAAAAAAAAAAAAAAAGATTAAGAAAGTAGTATTCTATAAAACAAAGTGTACCCAATATGAGGTCATGGAATACATTTATAAAGTGCAATGCACTTACAGTGGTACATACTTTTACATCCCCCTTAATACACTTCTACAACATTTGCATTGAGCACAGCCCATAATCTTAGTAGTTCCAAGCATCAAATTAGATGGGTCTAGTCGGTCTGGCAGAAACGATGCAATTTATTCTTAGAACTGAAAACTCTTTCTAGACTCGGTAATCCAATATCATTTCAACCAACGTGACCATACATTTATAATATATATATATATATATATATATATATATATATATATATATATATATATATATATATAGAAAATGTAGACAGCCCATACTTAGAGAGGCATGTATACATGTGTTAGACATTCTGAGTACACATCAAGTAAATCAAAAAGCAAGTAAATCCACCTGGAAATACTACGAAAGTTCTTGAGGCTTGACCTACAAATTTAACCCTTTGAAAGCTAGAAATCTACCTTCGGCAAATAAATGGCTTCAATATAGTTATCACAGGCATATATTTAAAAAATAAATGTATAGGCAACATTTAATTCTCCAAGTGTTCGTGTTTTAATAAATTACTGTCATGCATCTCTCTCATACTGAAAAGGTTATATAAAAGGATTCCATTTCAGTAAAAGGAATCTGTAATAGAGTAGTCTTATTCCTTACAATAGCTTGATCCACAGAGCAATTCTTTATATAAAGACTCTGATAAAATAAGACACTATCCTTGTGAAGGTACTAGGCTCCCATGTCAGTCCTATGGAGAAAATAGGATATAAGCCAAGCAGCAATCATTTCATAAGTGCTACTACGGTAAATCTATATCCATAAACAAAATAAAGAAAACATTGAAATAATTTGAAAACACAAGCTTAAAAAGACAGGGAAGTTGATATTTTCTGATAACTGAGAGACACAACAGCAGGCTATACTATTGCAAGCCAAACAAAACAAAAAAAATAAAAAAGACAAATTTGGAAATTAGCACATTTCTGGTGCTGTCAGATTTGAAGCAACACTCCAAGCACCATAACCATTGCAGTGAAATAAGAGTAAACTTTAAATTCTGGATGGAAAATGAAAACAGAATATTTAGCAAAATAAAAATCGGGAAAAATTGAAGTGAGACTTTCCACAAAAGCACTCTTAGTGTGTCACCATGATCACACCAGCTAGTTAAGACTACCTCCAAACATGACGCAATCATGTAACATTCCAAAATGATGGATGCAAAATATTGGAATAAAAAAATAAAAAAATTAAACTATGTTTTCATATGGTACAGTACAAAGTAAATCAATAATTAAAAGAAGGTGGGAGAAAGGGCAATGCAAAATGCAAACCGTTTATATAAAAATAAAAAAAAAGGTTTAAGGGATACCATAGTGCCAGGAATACAAAGCTGTATTTATTTACTTACCTGATTCCAGCGCCAAAGACCCTCGGCACTGGGGCGCAGCTCTGCCTCCTCCGAAGTTCCTTAACACATGGGCGCTAATGCGTATGCGCAGCGAGTGCATTAGGCCTCCCTATAGGAAAGCATTGAATCAATGCTTTCCTATGGGGAAATAGCCGACGCTTGATGTCCTCATGCAGAGTGTGAGGACGTCCAGCGTAAGATACCGGAGCAAAAGTCTGCTAGGATTCAGAAAGCATCTCCAGTGGCTGCCTGGAAGACTTACTGCTGCAATGTAAGCATTGCAGTTTCTCTAGAACAATGTTTTACAATGCAGCACTAAGTGCAATAGGGACATTGCACCAAGACCACTTCAATGAGCTGAAGTGGTTTGGGTGCCTATAGTGTCCCTTTAAGATGCACAATACACAACTTGACATATGCTCAATAAACAACTTTACATTAATGTTCAAACTTGCCCTTACTGCCATGATTTCATAAATCTCAACCACTGTACAGTCATCTTAATGAAGGTCATGGATCAGTTAAATAACAAGTCTGGGGTCTATCCACAACACTCCAAATTGTAGCGCGTTGAAATTGTGCAAATTGTACAGTTTAGTCAAAAATAGATTTGGCATGGTTTTCTAATTTCACTATAGTAACATCTTGGCTATTTTCGAGTAGATTTTTGGTTCACTGTAGTTCAGAGTTTGGAGAAACAAAAAACACCTGTGTTAAAAGAACACTGTAGGCAACTAGAGCAGTTCATCTCAACGCCTTGTCCCCCTGTTTAAACCCTGTAATGAAAACATTGCCGTCCTACAGGGTTAATCTGCCTCTAGTAGCGGTCATGCTTCCTATTTTGATTAGATTGACACAGAGCTGTCTTTTGCTGTGCATGCGCAATAGCTTTTCAATGATTTCCAATAGAAAAGCATTGGATTGGCTGAGATCATTGATCTTGATGATGCCAGCCAAAGAGGCAGAGCTTCACAGAGGAGACCAACGCTTTGAGAGAGAAAAGGTAAATAAACAACCTTTTTTTCCAACCTAGAAGTGTGAGCCCGTTCACCTAAATGGTTAGTAGGGCACTATAGCGTTGGGAATACACATTTGAATTCCTAACGCTATAGTGTTCCTGTAAGCCAATAGGAACATGCAATTCTGGTCAGTTGTTAAGGCCCTGAGGACTGGTTTCAGGAACACTGCTTTACAGAGTAATTAATGAATAAGCAATAATCAAAACAGAACATTTAAGATGCACACATGTATACACCCACCATATCATAACGTAGACATATCTTAACTTGACAAGTCCCAAACAACGATTCTACTCTAAAAATGTTACAGTTAATGTTACAGTTAGAACATTTTTTGCATTAAACTCAGAGGATCTTATTCCAGACTTCAATTGTAAAGACTGTACAAATATCTGTGACCAAGTGACAAATACAAGAATACCACTTGCAGAGCTCTACAGAAGTCTAAATGTGACTTACGCATGAGATGAAAGAGGCCATCACAAGCGCTGATGTTGGACAGGAAAGCATTCCCCAGGCCTTGTCCTGCACTGGCTCCCTTCACGAGACCCGCTATATCCACCACGTTTAGAAAGGCTGGGACTTTGCTTTAGAATAGAGAAATTGCTGTGAATTACTGAGCACAAAAACATTTCTCAACTGAAAAGATAGACTGGTACATTGGACCACACACTTGGGATACAGCTAAAAACAACAAACAAACAAAAATACACCATTTTAGATAGATGTTTTCCTTTAATACAGGGATTTCCAACCCAGTGCTCAAGTACCCCCCCCCCCCCCCCCCCCTACCAGTCCAGGATTAAGGTATTATCCAGTTGTGTCAATGGTGTTTGTTTTTTGTTTTTTTTTAAACACATCTTAGACACAACTGGGTAACCCGTAAATCCTGGACGAGAACCACTGCTTATATATATTATATTTCTGGGTTCCCATTTCCCTACAATAGAGCTAAAAAAAACACAACTATAACTCTCCTTATTCCATCTCCTTGACAGATTCTTCACTGCAACCCAAGAAGCACCTCCAGTGGTCATGTGAGGAGTGGCCACAGGAGTTATCCCTAGGGGGCAATGTAAACACTGCCTTTCCTCTGAAAAGGCAGTGTTTGCATGAAAATGCCTGGAGGTAATGATTATACTCACCAGAAGAACTACATTAAGCTGTAATTGTTCTGGTGACTATAGTGTTCCTTTAAGATGTTTAAATTCAAGATACACTACTTTCTGTCCAAATGACTGGGGGAAGGTATATTTAAATCCTCTCCTTTTTTACCCTGTTCAGCTTTACTCAGCCAGGGACTCCTGAAATCAAGCATTCCAATATGACTTGAGCCTCTGAACATTGTATGACCAAAGTCAAAATCAAAGTAAAATCTACAATGTATTTTGTTCACACCTGTTTGCCTATTACATTTTACCACAATTGTGATATATATTTTGGTTTACTTTGTTTTGCTGAGAATCAGTCTGCTCAACTATCCACAATCCTAAAGGAATGTCGTTATAACGATCACTAATTATCAGGAGAGCAACCTCAAATTTTTGACTGGTACCCTGTGGGCAACTGGCCTTCAGTTTACTGCAAGGCTGACGTTTCGAACCAGTTCTAGGTTGACTGTTATTTAAAACTCGAAACACAGTGATAATGAAATATATACACAAACATATCTATATCTACAAACCCACTCGCAAGTATGCTCACTGTAAACAAATGAACATAAGTTTAAAAGTTTGAGAAATTAGAGATCGTGATTTGTTTATCTGCGTTGCTAAGGTTCATGGGTTCAACTAAACTTTGCTTCCGAAAACAATTTATTTAAATACACTCAAAAATAATTATAACTGAAGTATCTTGACACAAATATTGCATGGAAACCTTAGACTGGTTCTGCCATCTGTTTTCTTAAAGGCACACAGTGAGAAACAAACTGAAGCCATGTTTAGACATACCTTACAGGTTTATGGAATTGGCACAGGAAGTCAAATCTATCATCTGGAATAGGTACTCTACTTTCATTTGGGTTAATTGTGCAAAATGGGAAGTTTTCTGCCGCAGCTTGGCTCTTAGTCAACACATTAAAAAAAGTTGATTTCCTGCGAAAACGAAGGGAAAGCATGTGGGAATTATTTTATATTTCAAGGCACTCCTTAGTACAGTATGTGCTCATATTAAACAGGATTAACATCAAATAACATCATTACATTTCCTCACAACAAAGGCATTGCACAGAACAGTTAATATTTGCTTTAAATTTCCTGTGTACCCAAGAATGAAAATGTAATAAACAGAAACTTTTGAAGAACTGTATTTTACTTGAAAAGAAAAGGGTTTGATTTCCATCTATATACTTGCCAAACAACAATGTAGGGCAACTATGGGGCACCATGGTGTGTTTTTTTTTAGGTTTTTTGAATAATATTGTTACAGTGTGGTGACTTTGATCTTTATGTATAGTATAAGGTGCAACTACTCATTTAGTTTATTCACAGCACTAATAATTACCATTGTCAGTAATAGAGGCACCTCATGTAATCAGTGGTGAAGTCCACTTATGTGTATGTGCACCTCATCCAAAGCAGAGAGGGTCACATGACCTTTTGAAAGCTAGTAGAGAGCAGTAATATTGAGCATATGATTTAAAAGGACACTACAGGCACCTAGACCATTTCAGCTCATTGAAGAGGTCTGGGTGCAGTATCACTATTGCACTTAGTGCTGCAATGTAAAACGTTGCAGTTCCAGAGAAACTGAAATGTTTATATTGCAGCACTAAGTCTGCCTCCAGTGGCGGTCTACCAGACAGGCCAGACAGCGCTTCCTGCATCCAAACTGACCTTTGGTCTGGTAAATGATGCTGGATGTCCTCACGCTCTGCATGAGGGCATCCAGTATCAGATTAATCCCCATAGGAAAGCATTGATTTAAAGCTTTCCTATGGGGAGGTCTAATGCACGCGACATTTGCCTCACATGCGCAATAGCACCCGCTCAGAGAAGGTGGAGCTGCGACCCAACGCAGAGAGACATTGGGGCTGGGATAAGGTAAGTAAATAAAGGCTTTTTAACCTTTTATTCACCAGGGATGCAGAGACAGCTTTGTATTCCTGGCACTTATAGTATCCCTTTAAATATTTACAGTCAAAAGCAGTGAGAACACTAATGCAGTAAGCAGGGGGATGGGAGTAACCTGTAAAACAAGAGGGGTGGCTGAACAGACACTAAACAGCATGAGGAGAGATACAGGAGAATATTGTATCGAAATAACAAAATGAGAACACACTCCTACATCACAGAAATGTAGACAAATACTAGCAAAAACATTGCACTCCACGCAATACATCTACATTCTCTCGTGCGGATACTCTACACACAAATAACACCCAACATCCTCTTACACACCATTACTCCACATAAATACACCTCTGCATTTGCATACTTGCGCTTCACACAAACAAAACCACTAACCCAGCATTCACAAAATTGCTCACATATAAATTCATCAAAACACACGCGCTATATCAGGGCTTGAGAAATTAGTTGGAAAAGGGTAAATTTTCAGCGACAAAATTACGATTATTACAGGGAGACTATAGTCAACAGAATTACTACAGCTGTACAGTGGTTCTGGAGTCTATAGCCAGTCTCTGCTGACTTTTCAATTTAAACACTGCCTTTTCAGAGAACCGTTTTAGTTTTTGCTTTGTAACTCATCTGGAATCCAGCCCCAGTCAAAGCTCCTGGCAACACTTTGAAAGCCTCTTTGTATTGCCACAGAGAAGCCTGTGATTGGACCGTTTTTCTGGATCATAGCAAATGTGCGCAATTCAAGCCAATGAGGGGAGGGAGTGAGAATGTTTCACATACATACTCCTACCACCATGACAACGTCAAATCACTGAAGTGGTCATTGTGGTTGGAGTAACCATTTAATAGGTGTAAACATATAGAGCAAGTCATTTTAAAGCAGTCTAGGACAGGGGTAGACAACCTATGGCACGTGTGCCATGCACGGCACTCGAGGTATCTTTGCACAGCACTCAAGGCTGCTAGAGCCAAACAGTCCTCTCTGGCCTATCAGGAGTCCCAGTGGAACTTCAGATACCTGCTCATGCTAAAAAATGGCAAAGGGGCAATCGTCATTTTATGCATCTCAGATCACTTCCTCCCAGCACTTGTAAATGTGAATATGTAGAGCAGCCTGCAGCAGCTATCACAGTTCCTGCCCTTGACCTGTACCTGGTCAGCCAATGGAACCCAAGGAAGCCATCCACATCCCCTCATACAAATAATACGAACAGCTCACACACAAACACAACATCACTTACAATCTAAATACACGCACACAAGCAGCCTCTCACATGCAAAACCCCAAGCAGCCACACACATACACACCCCACCAAACACACAATGTGACATGTCCATCAACACACTCAATTCCATAAGAAGCCCCCATAAACAGCCAACATTCATAGGTATCGTACACAATATCACAAACTACTCGTGAACATATACAATATAACAGCTTATATACGCACAAATACAACGCTACAAAGCAACTTCAGTATAAATAACACAAGCAGAATACGGCAACATGCACACCTACATTTAAAAAAAGTAAGACCGGCATTCTACGGGCTATCACAATCTTATTTTGGCAAAGTGCTGCTATAAGGTTGCCTACCCCTGGTCTAGGTTATTCATTAAACTCTAACATGTATCAACTTGAAATTCAAATGACTGGCTTTTAGGTTAAAATACCTGTAAAAACTTCTAAACTCCGCTATATTCACATCTTTGCTATTTCAGACTAAATTTTGAAATTTGGATCTCTATTTGCTACAACACAGACTTTAGTGAGACAGAAAAGGCCAGTGTACTACTTATAGAAGCATACAACAAAAAATGCTCTCAAAGAAAAACTCTGCAATCAGTCATATTTAACAGGGAAATCTGAATCAATTCTGCAGTACAGCTTTGAAACACAACTCAGGAAGAGGAGCAAAGCCAGTGAACCACTCATGCTCCTATTCCTGAGTTGTTTCAAAGCTGTTGTATACAGCAGACACATACTCCAAGGAATCCATGTATAAAGTGGAATTATGAGGCAAAAATGTGGTTCTTTGTTGAGCTCACTTGCATTAGTGAGAGCACTGTTAAAGTGAGATTTCTGTGGGAAAAGCAAGTCTTATGGCTTGACTGGTGTGTGTTTTTGTGTTTAGCAATGTATAAACTATCCACTTACTTCTGGTGGAAGGAGCTTTTCGCGCGCGCATGCACACACGCAAAAATAAAAACTATGGTGGGGAACAAAAGTGATTAAAACCCCTTCCACCTGAAGTTAGTGGATAGTCAATATATTGTTAAACACCAGAATCCCTTGCAGTAATAACATAACTGCAAATTTGCGAGATTGCTATGGGAAAAGCAAGTCTTATGGCTTGACTAGTGTGCAGATCTGTGTTATATACACTGCTCAAAAAAATAAAGGGAACACAAAAATAACACATCCTAGATCTGAATGAATTATTCTTCTGAAATACTTTATTCTTTACATAGTTGAATGCGCTGACAACAAAATCACACAAAAATAAAAAAAAATGGAAATCAAATGTTTCAACCCATGGAGGTCTGGATTTGGAGTCACACTCAAAATTAAAGTGGAAAAACACACTACAGGCTGATCCAACTTTGATGTAATGTCCTTAAAACAAGTCAAAATGAGGCTCAGTAGTGTGCGTGTGGCCTCCACGTGCCTGTATGACCTCCCTACAACGCCTGTGCATGCTCCTGATGAGGTGGCAGATGGTATCCTGAGGGATCTCCTCCCAGACCTGGACTAAAGCATCTGCCAACTCCTGGACAGTCTGTGGTGCAACGTGACGTTGGTGGATGGAGCGAGACATGATGTCCCAGATGTGATCAATTGGATTCAGGTCTGGGGAACGGGCGGGCCAGTCCATAACATCAATGCCTTCGTCTTGCAGGAACTGCTGACACACTCCAGCCACATGAGGTCTAGCATTGTCTTGCATTAGGAGGAACCCAGGGCCAACCGCACCAGCATATGGTCTCACAAGGGGTCTGAGGATCTCATCTCGGTACCTAATGGCAGTCAGGCTACGGCTGAAAATTCTATAAAGAGAACATACAAAAAAACACAATAGTGTGATACAGTAAATACAATGTATCTTGCGCTAGTAATAAATGCACTCATGAGATGATGTAGATAAAAGCGCTCATAAGGTGCCTCTCTCCCCTGATGGTATGGGGGGCTAGTAATCTCCCTTCCAATACGGAATAGCTGAAAGGTACACGGGACTCCGAATAGGATCAAACTCCAAATCTTATTATATAAAAGGTGAAATAAACACCATTAAGATCAATATTAGAAATGCGGTATTAGGTCCTAATACCGCATTTCTAATATTGATCTTAATGGTGTTTATTTCACCTTTTATATAATAAAAAGATTTGGAGTTTGATCCTATTCGGAGTCCCGTGTACCTTTCAACTATTCCGTATTGGAAGGGAGATTACTAGCCCCCATACCATCAGGGGAGGCACCTTATGAGTGCTTTTATCTACATCATCTCGTGAGTGCATTTATTACTAGCGCAAGATACATTGTATTTACTGTATCACACTATTGTGTTTTTTTTGTATGTTCTCTTTATAGAATTTTCAGCCGTATCCCGCTTTGGTTGTGTTTTTTTTACATTTGTAAAGATCGTTTGTTGTGGATAACGATCCCGGGAGGCTTAACCAAAGTTAAGTAATTTTACACTACTTTGTGGTGTTTATACCTGTTGGTTCTTTTGTTACCTCTGGCGAGCACATGGAGGGCTGTGCGACCCCCCAAAAGAAATGCCACCCCACACCATTACTGACCCACTGCCAAACCAGTCATGCTGGAGGATGTTGCAGGCAGCAGAACGTTCTTCACACCGTCTCCAGACTCTGTCACGTCTGTCACATGTGCTCAGTGTGAACAGCACAGGGCACCAGTGGCGAATTTGCCAATCTTAATGTTCTCTGGCAAATGCCAAACGTCCTGCACGTTGTTGGGCTGAAGTGTGATTGACTTGGAGTTACATTGTGTTATTTAAAGGGAAACTCCAGTGCCAGGAAAACTATCCGTTTTCCTGGCACTGGAGGGTCAATCTCCCTCCCACCCCCCAATCCACCGGTTACTGAAGGGGTGAAAACCCCTTGAGTGACTTACCTGAGGCAGCGGCGATGTCCCTCGTCGCTGTCTCCGCCTCCGCGACGCTCCTCCTCTTCATTGCGTCGGCCGGTGGGCGAGACTGATCTCGCCCACCGGCCGAGGGGACCTAATGCGCTTACACGGCAATGCCGCGCATGCGCATTACGTCTCCCCATAGGAAAGAATTGAAAAATCATTTCAATGCTTTCCTATGGGGTTTTGAGCGACGCTGGAGGTCCTCACACAGCGTGAGGACGTCCAGCAACGCTCTAGCACAGGTTTCCTGTGCTAGAACCCAGGAAGTGACCTCTAGTGGCTGTCTAATAGACAGCCACTAGAGGTGGAGTTAACCCTGCAATGTAATTATTGCAGTTTATAAAAAACTGCAATAATTACACTTGCAGGGTTAATAGTAGTGGGAGTTGGCACCCAGACCACTCCAATGAGCAGAAGTGGTCTGGGTGCCTAGAGTGTCCCTTTAAGTGTTCCCTTTATTTTTTTTGAGCAGTGTGTGTATATACATATATATACATATATATATATATATATATATATATATACATACACACACATATATGCACAGACTATTTATAATCAAGATTCACCTACCCGACATTTGGCAATCCAACTATCCCAATCTTCAGTGAAGTCCCAAATCTTCCAATGATTGGATGCTGTTTTGGTCCGTTGTCTGCCTTCTTCGGTGGCATCTATATAAAAATAAAAAAAAAAGTGTAAAATATAAAATTGAACTTTTTATTCTTCAGGGTTTACCCTTAGAAATCAAGTTGGATTTCCATATGATTTACTTTTTTGGGAGCCATTATCACATAGCTTGGTAAACCAATATCAAATTAAACAGAAAGCTAAGCTGGCAAATAAGGCTTCGTTGCAGACGAATATGCCATCCCAACAGATCAATCCTTACAACTGAACCAGAAGTGGCAGTAACACACACACACAACTTGCTAAGAATAACTGCTACTCTCGACGGGCAGGACTGCAGCACGCATGCTGAGTATGCAGTTTCAGAAAAGGACACCTGATGCCATCAATAAGGCAAGCTGACATTAACCTGGCAATCAGCAGAGCTGGAATTGCTCACTACGAAACACAGCACTGCATTGTACTGAATGCCAGGGCAATGAATGGACTCAGGACCGGAAGTCTTACCCATGTGTCAGTACAAAAATCTATCAAGAATGTTGTTACTGATCATCTTTGAACATGGTCAGATTCATTAGAATAAAACAGTAATTGCCATGAGGGGGATGGGGGATTATGTGTCACAGTTCCTACAAACACAACTATTATTTACAAGATACAAAACAGCAATTCACATGTCACGTCTGATTACTACAAAATCTAACAATTCAATATAATCAGTCAATCTTTTTATTCCCTGTATTTAGGTACTCCAGTTAATTATTCTGTATTTACAATTTGCTTATGCTAATATGTTTGCATCAGTCAAAAAACAAAAACAAACATCTAGATATACAAGCACAAACCAAAAGGAATTTTTTTCCTAGAGTAGTGTGATTGTACCAGTTGGCACCTAAGGAACTCGTTCCATATAAACACAGTATCACACAACACCTCTGGTTAATTAGTAATTACCGCTCTTCAAAACTTACGGACCACTGTAAAAAACCTGAGGGTAATTAAATAACAAAATATATTGACTTGAAAATCAAATAGCAAAATGTTGGCAAATATAGTCAAACTGTCACTATAGTTTAGTTGGAGAATTTCTCCAGATCAGCACTATTTATTATTAGTTATCATTTTTAGCATTTACATAGTGCCAACATATTGCGCATCCGTCTCACAATATTACACCAAAACAGACTTCTAACTTGACTGATAATTCTCCCCAAATCATTCAGCAGTATCTGTGAGCTCTCGTACTGGAGTATTAACATGCATCAATAGAGTAGTGTTCTGCTACCAGGCTTCCCCAAACTCCGGACCTCCAGATGTTGCTGAACTACAACTCCCATGATTCTATGAATGAAATAGATAGAATCGTATAAGTTGTAGTTTAGCAAAAAAATCCTGTCCTATTGTGTTTTATACCCCACCTCCTATAGAATGTAAGTTCGTTTGAGCAGGGCCCTCTTCAACCTATCGTTCCTGTAAGTTTTCTTGTAATTGTCCTATTTATAGTTAAATCCCCCCCTCATAATATTGTAAAGCGCTACGGAATTTGTTGGCGCTATATAAATGGCAATAATAATAATATGGACAGCCGGAGTTTGGGGAAGCCTGTGCTAAACCTTGGGCCCTGAACTAGTGCTGTTCTGCTGTCTCACAGGCCCCCTAAATCAGGAGTGACCAAAAGCCAGAGCCACAGCACTAAAACTACAAATACCATGATGCTTTGCCAGCCAAAATAGCTGTGGCTTTATAATAGCTGCCTGAATGCCTTGTAATGGTTAATATGTGAAGGTGATCACTGGGAACATTGCAGTCTGGTCAGGTCATGCAGACAGGGCTCTCCTATGCCAGACATGGCTAACATGTGTGACTACAGCAGTTGTGGACTACATTTCCCATGATGCTCAGCCAGCCATGCAGCTGTCTGAGCATCACGGGAAATGTAGTCCTCCACATCGTGGCTTTGGGGCAGCGTCCCTGTCAGGCCTGCTGCACATGGCTTCCCGGAGTGTTTGCTGCCCTGGGAATGTCGGTCTCGCCAACACTCACCCTGGCTGCGGGTCACGTGTTCTCCCCGGCGGTATCGGAGGGTGTATAAGGCGGAAGGCGTGTGTGTGGAGTCGTAGCTCGCTCGCTCAGCAGCAGCAGCCGGCGTCCCAGAGACCGGAAAGGGCGGGGAGAGCGCGTGACACGTTCACTCAACTAGCGCTTCCGATTGGCTGTCAGCGCGGGGTGAAAGGTCAGTGCGTGGAGCTGGCCATGCTGTCGGCTAACCTGCCCAGAGCACGCTCAGAGCTGGAGGCCAACATGGCCAGGCATGGCTGTACGTACACAGAAATAATGTCTGTATTACAGCACATACACCACACAATAAAACATGGAAAATCACCTGTAACCTGTCTCAACATCTTATATTCATGGGATACTCTATTTATTTATTCATTTTATGTTAAATAAATTAAAGTTGCACCATTCCCCCCCCCCCCCTACAATTTGTATTTTCTTAAAGATTGAATGTTTATTAAATACTCATTTTGACTGTGTTGGAATTTCATAGAAATTCCAACCCAGTCAAGAGATATACTGAGACAAGGTAGGGACTATATTTTTATTTTTATTTTTAAACTTTTTTTAAGACTCTAGGTGAAGTTACGCAGGGAATTGGTTCTTGCATGATCCTCCATAGACCTCGATGCAGAACAACGGTGGCATCTGCTCAGCTGAAAAGGAGCAGACGGAGAAAGATGATAGTGCCTGCGTGGAACAGGTTCAGATATCTCAACTTCTTTACCTGCCCCCAGCGGCAGTGTAACTGTTGGGGTCTTTGCGAATTTGGAAAAGTTCCCAGACGGTTACAGTATCACTTAAAGGAACATATAGTCACCTAAATTACTTTAGCTAAATAAAGCAGTTTTAGTGTATAGATCATTCCCCTGCAATTTCACTGCTCAATTCACTGTCATTTAGGAGTTAAATCATGTTGTTTCTGTTTATGCAGCCCTAGCCACACCTCCCCTGGTTATGATTGACAGAGCCTGCATGAAAAAACTGGTTTCACTTTCAAACAGATGTAATTTACCTTAAATAATTGTATCTCAATCTCTAAATTGAACTTTAATCCCATACAGGAGGCTCTTGCAGGGTCTAGCAAGCTATTAACATAGCAGGGGATAAGAAAATCTTAATTAAACAGAACTTTCAATAAAGAAAGCCTAAATAGGGCTCTCTTTACAGGAAGTGTTTATGGAAGGCTGTGCAAGTCACATGCAGGGAGGTGTGACTAGGGTTCATAAACAAAGGGATTTAACTCCTAAATGGCAGAGGATTGAGCAGTGAGGCTGCAGGGGCACGTGCTATACACCAAAACTGCTTCATTAAGCTAAAGTTGTTCAGGTGACTATAGTGTCCCTTTAATTAGTATAGAAAAGAGGGACAGAGAGATTTGGGCCCAACATTGGGACTGTCCCTTCTAAATAGGGACACTTGGGAGGTATGTAGCAGTGCTGAACTAAGGGAGTAGATTTATGCAACTAAAATCTAATTTAGAACATGAACAGACCTCACAACTGTCCCAATTTTCAGTTCCTGTCCCAATTTTCAGTTCCTTTCCCAGTTTACTTCCCTGGTGTTCTGCTTTTGGAGACACCAGGAAACTGTCCTCAACAACAATCATAGTATGAAACCATGCTCCCTGCATGTCTGCACTCAGTGAACCGGCCTGCTTGATTGTCAGGGATCCAGGCGCTTATTCAGAACCACCTATCTCTAAAAAAAAAAAGTGGATGGTGTGCTTTACAGTTTTACCTGCTAACTGATCTATAACAATATATACACCATATACATTTCCTTTTTGTTCCTTTACAACAAGCATGTCAAACTTGCGGCCCACAATGACTATCTTTGCCGCCCGCCTGCCCTGGGGCCGCATTGTGCTGTGGCAGTAACCAGCCACAAGACAGAAAAGATCTTTCCTGTCTGCCCTACCACGGCCGATCGCGTGCTCCAACGGCCACAAGAGCGCTAAGCATTAGTCCACGACGGCCACCGGATATGCGCATACAGCATGTGAAGTCAAGGAGATGCTCATTGGCCGCGCAGCGTTTTGCCACACGTGCACAGTAGCCTTGATTATCTCGGCCAAAGTGAAGAACATACTCCTAGGACTTCAAAATCAACAAGATAACGTAATTTGTTTTTTACAGCTGTGCAACAGCATACGTTCACCACTTCACTTCCATTACCAAACTTTTATGTCAAGGTGGTTGGACTGAAACATTGGTTTTATTCAAATGCACGTCTCCTTAAAATAAATTCACTCTTTTGTTTACTTTGAAGCCCTACAAGCGTGAGGACGTCAACTGTAAGTTAGGCTACTTTTTTTTTTCTCTCTATATATATACTGTACTTTTATAAATAAACCCACGTTTCTATGAAAAATTAAGTTTTTGTTTTTTTGTGGCCCACATAAACTTAAATCTTGTTTATTTGTCCAGTCTTAGCCTTTGAGTTTGACATGCTTGCTTTACAATACCCCATGTGCTGATGCAGAGAGTTGGTTCTTCACTCCTTCTGAACACAGACTATACGTATTACATGCCATGTGTAATCATGCTCTAACAATACATGACTGTTTCAATGGGGGAAGCGGGCACAGGGGACCCCTGCATCCACATGTGTTGGACATGCCCTAAAGAGCAGCATTTCTAGTGAGAGGTGAAATGACTACTGGAAAGAGTATTTCAGAGACCATTTGAGCTGGACCTCTGGCTTTCCTTTTGTCTAGACCTATAGATGTTTTTTATAGAAACACTCAGAAATTGTACAACAAAATTACCTTGGCAGCCAGACAAACAATGGCAGCCCAATGGTTAAAAGTGAGTTCTATTTTGACCTAATGTTTATAATATACACTAAGATTCTTTTGTTCTGTTGTTTTATATATTAAATGTTATCATACTGTGATTGTTGGTTTTATTTTATGCACAGTATAGACTTATAGTTCATTTATTGTCACATGGATTTTTTTTCTCTTTTGTTTGGTTATTGTAAGCTGCAAGCTACAATTTTCTTCCACTGTTATTGTGGGTTTAGACCATTATTTCCCACAAAAAATTAATCTAGTTGCAACTTTCAAGTAAAGTTATTTAATATAAGTAATTACATAATGGTAAATAAAAAAATACTTAAGTGAAAATAATAGGCAGCATGGGTTCACCAGGGCAATTATATCCTACCCCTTCACTAGTTTTTCACCCTCCCAGGGCCAGATTAAGAGCCCAGTGGGCCGGGTGCTGACAATTTTAAGGGGCCTAATTACAGAATCTTATTGACCAAAAACACTAAAACATTCATTCCTCTGAAGCGTTGTGTATCAGGCCCTGGGGAGATAGCTAAGCGGACAAGGGCACATGTAGGAGTGTGGGGATAGATGCATGGGATTGGCTGGGAAAGAGTGTGTGGGTGGGATTATGTTCTGTGTAAGTTAGTGTGGGGGGAGGTCTTACCTCAGTGCCACTTGGGATTCGGGCCAGCAAACCGCTTCCTTTCCCGGCAGGTTGTTGTTTTCCAGGCCGTATTTCTGACAGTCAGTGTTTTGTGGCTATGTGCCCCCCACACGGGTGGCTCTTAATGTCACCCTCCTGGGTAAGCTGGCCTTGCCTGTCGTGTTGCCTTTGGGGCGGTATGGGGTTTTCCTTTTGGGCCTCCGTTAATGGTGGCTTGTGCAATTAGGCCCCCTAAGTCCCTTCCACTGACTTCCACCTGTTTCCGCTGCAGCGGGTTTGGGGGTTTTGGGGCCTAATTCGTTTTTCCATGGTGTGCTGACTCTTGCTCGGTAAGCTGGCAAGCATTGGGGCTCTTGCTGACTCTGGCTGTCTTGGAGCTTCCCCATGCTGGTGGCATGGTAGGCGTGGAGTACCCAACTCCCGGACAGGTGGGTAGTTTTTTCCTTTGGGACAATCGTGTGGTGGTACCCTCTGCCCCGGTGGTACCCTGGTTCTGGTGCCGAGCTCGGCGCTGCTGGAGTCTGGAAGTGTCTGGTCAGGCGGGGTTTTTCCCGGGGGGTTCTATCTTGTTCACGGTAGGACGTACTTCATGCTCAGCGGGGCCAAATTATAAGGCAGTGGAGACGTGGTCGCTCGGTCTAGCAGACTGATGAAGCGGGTCCATGGGTCGATCTCTGAGGCGGCGTGGGGCCCTCTACAGTTAAGTGTGACCGATCAGGCCGGATGAGAGCATTTCTTTGGCGGCTTCCCATTCATGTTACGGTCATCTGCAGGTGGGAAGGAGTTTTGGTGGATCGAGTAAGCATCGGAAGGGACTTTCGCCGCTCGACGGCTGTTGTATTTGGGAAAGGTAAGTTGGTAGCGGTTGGCTGATTCATCAATAGAATCTGTTCCGTTCTTGGATGTTGCGGAGTTGACATAACCGGGCCATTTCTGCTTTCTCTTGAGGTGAATTGAATGCACAGGGTACTGGTTAGGCTCCTAACAGGGTGTGCTGGGTTCCCAGGATAGTTGGAAATATACCGTCCCAATTGGGGGGGGCGCCGGGTTCCCACATGTGTCCTGTTTTTTCTTCGGTGGGGGCTATTCCGACCCTGGGTTATTCGGCCTCCTCTCCCCTTGTTTGGTTCTCGAAGCCGGGTTTTCTCGCCTGCGTCCATGTCGTTGGGGTGCTCCAATTGGGGCTAGAATTCCTGGGTAAGGATGGTGGTGAGTTCAGGGGGTATTCAGTCCGGTTTGGGGCGGCTACAGACGCCGCCAGGCTGGGCGTGCTTGTGCCACTGGTTCACAGGGCTTGGATGGTGGGGGTCAGGGTGGTAGGTTCCTTGGGTTCACCCTGCCAGTCTCCGAATGGATTTCTCCCTGCGGTTACTGTCTCCACCCCCCCTCACCCTGGAATAAAGAGGGTGGGATGCTCATATGTCATTTGGGACAGGAGGTGGGGGGCGAGTGATTGGATCTTACGCCTTCGGGAGTGGAGGTTCGGTGGTCTAGCGCCTGATACATGAGGGAGGTGTGGCTCCTCCTCTTTCTGGGTCAGCTGTCCCGCCTCCTAGGGGTACCGGGGGTTTTTGTCATCTGTCTGGGTGGAATGATCTGGATTCGGTGGCTGTTTGGGATTTGGGTGTTCTTAAATCTGGACATGTTACGCATTCTGTTTCTTACCAGAGGTTCTCAGGGGCCGGGCTTAAGCTAACGCTCGTTCCTGTTGGCAGTGCGCTCAGCAATGTGAGTGCCCTGGTGCGATGCTGTCGGAAATCGGACAAGATGGGTTTCTAGGTTTGGCTTAAGGGATTCCAATTCGCCTTGGGGTTTGGCTGGATGTGGCTTAGTTATCTCGAGGGGATGGGTGCGCTTGCTGGAGGTCGGACAAGGCCTATGTTAACGGTGCACTGAGGAAGACTCCGGCTGGAGTTGAAACTCGGTTGCTGCTAGACCAAAGTATTGTATCTGGGACTTTTTCTTATTTACTCTGCAGTGTTTTATTTAGGCTTGGTGCCTAGTATATATTACTATTTATACACTGCTTATTGTTTTAATTGTTTATTTGTTCAATACATTTTGGATTCTGCACTTTGTATCCTGTGCTGCTCCCCTCAAGGGTATTGTTTTAGCCTTTTTAGGCTCCCTCCTGCATATTATATAGAGCCTGGGACTGCTTTAAATCCTGTGAGTTTTACTCTACATAAGGGGTCTAGCATTATGTATATACAGGGAGTGCAGAATTATTAGGCAAATGAGTATTTTGACCACATCATCCTCTTTATGCATGTTGTCTTACTCCAAGCTGTATAGGCTCGAAAGCCTACTACCAATTAAGCATATTAGGTGACGTGCATCTCTGTAATGATAAGGGGTGTGGTCTAATGACATCAACACCCTATATCAGGTGTGCATAATTATTAGGCAACTTCCTTTTCTTTTGTCAAAATGGGTCAAAAGAAGGACTTGACAGGCTCAGAAAAGTCAAAAATAGTGAGATATCTTGCAGAGGGATGCAGCACTCTTAAAATTGCAAAGCTTCTGAAGCGTGATCATCGAACAATCAAGCGTTTCATTCAAAATAGTCAACAGGGTCGCAAGAAGCGTGTGGAGAAACCAAGGCGCAAAATAACTGCCCATGAACTGAGAAAAGTCAAGCGTGCAGCTGCCAAGATGCCACTTGCCACCAGTTTGGCCATATTTCAGAGCTGCAACATCACTGGAGTGCCCAAAAGCACAAGGTGTGCAATACTCAGAGACATGGCCAAGGTAAGAAAGGCTGAAAGACGACCACCACTGAACAAGACACACAAGCTGAAACGTCAAGACTGGGCCAAGAAATATCTCAAGACTGATTTTTCTAAAGTTTTATGGACTGATGAAATGAGAGTGAGTCTTGATGGGCTAGATGGATGGGCCCGTGGCTGGATTGGTAAAGGGCAGAGAGCTCCAGTCCGACTCAGACGCCAGCAAGGTGGAGGTGGAGTACTGGTTTGGGCTGGTATCATCAAAGATGAGCTTGTGGGGCCTTTTCGGGTTGAGGATGGAGTCAAGCTCAACTCCCAGTCCTACTGCCAGTTTCTGGAAGACACCTTCTTCAAGCAGTGGTACAGGAAGAAGTCTGCATCCTTCAAGAAAAACATAATTTTCATGCAGGACAATGCTCCATCACACGCGTCCAAGTACTCCACAGCGTGGCTGGCAAGAAAGGGTATAAAAGAAGTAAATCTAATGACATGGCCTCCTTGTTCACCTGATCTGAACCCCATTGAGAACCTGTGGTCCATCATCAAATGTGAGATTTACAAGGAGGGAAAACAGTACACCTCTCTGAACAGTGTCTGGGAGGCTGTGGTTGCTGCTGCACGCAATGTTGATGGTGAACAGATCAAAACACTAACAGAATCCATGGATGGCAGGCTTTTGAGTGTCCTTGCAAAGAAAGGTGGCTATATTGGTCACTGATTTGTTTTTGTTATGTTTTTGAATGTCAGAAATGTATATTTGTGAATGTTGAGATGTTATATTGGTTTCACTGGTAAAAATAAATAATTGAAATGGGTATATATTTGTTTTTTGTTAAGTTGCCTAATAATTATGCACAGTAATAGTCACCTGCACACACAGATATCCCCCTAAAATAGCTATAACTAAAAACAAACTAAAAACTACTTCCAAAAATATTCAGCTTTGATATTAATGAGTTTTTTTGGGTTCATTGAGAACATGGTTGTTGTTCAATAATAAAATTAATCCTCAAAAATACAACTTGCCTAATAATTCTGCACTCCCTGTATATATGTTATGTTATTTGTGTTTTTTAGATTGATCCCGAATTGTTATTTCATTTACTGGTGCAGTATTTATTCTATGTTAATCTAGCGCCGCAAGAAGTGGTGGAACAGGCCATGGCTGGTTGTGGTGGGGTTCCGCGCTGATTTTAGGTGTAAAACAGCGGGGTTGTGGCGGGGGTATGTCCTTGCCAATTGAGTTTAAGGGGTTACGTTTAAGTATATGGAATGAGATGAACAAGTTTTTAAGGTCTCAACCTCTCCTGCTTCAAAGGTTTAACATTAGGTTGCCTGAGGTCTCGTGCCCATCGAGCGTGGATAAGGTCGGCTGATGGCGGGCATTGGAAACATATGATTTTTATGACGAGGGGGGAGGTGAGAGGAAGTGGTGATTAGGAACCACTGTATGTTTATTGGCAAGGACGGTTGGGTCACTGTATAACACTATGTGTGGAGTTATATATTTATTTATGTTAATTTATGCTTATTTATGTCTAACGTTTTGGTTACAGAAAAAGAAGAGATTTAATAAATAAAGTTATGGATGTGTTATGCAGTAATTTAGTTTGTGATAATAAATGCTGTGGCCTGTTTCATCCATACTAAGTGGTCTTTCGTTATTGGGGGGTTGAATGGGGTTAGATTTTGTTCTAGGCTGCATCGCGATTCCCCACTACGTACATACATGGTGGAGATGGTGCCGGAGAGAAACCCGTAGGATGCAGCTATAAGAAAACTCAGATTCTCTTAAAACATTCTCTTAAAACTTAAATCTCTCTCTCTAATTCATGCTTTCATCTTTCAAGTAATTCCATACCCCCCTAACAGCGGTGTTCAGTGAAGCAGGAAGTCAGTGGGCGGTGTAAAAGGCTGGGCCACTGATGCGAATCATGTAATCAGAACTCCCAAAAGGGACGAACCTGCCCAAAGAAGTGGAAGGCTAGCCTGGCATGAATGCATGTCAGGCTGCCTGTCAATCATGCATGCTGGCCAACAGCATCCTGAGCTTGGCATAAATGCGTCTAATGATGCACTCGCTCCATGCTTTCCCTAGCACTCACATGTCTACCTGTCTTCTTACCTTCTTACTATCAGGCAGAAGCTCCTGGTATACAGTCTGAGACAGAGAAAATGTGGATGTAGTGAGTGTAGAAGAAAGGAAACATGCCACAGTGTTAGGGAGACCAAAGTCAGCATTACCTTAAATGATCACTATAGGGTCAGGAACACAGACATGTATTCCTGACCCTATAGTGTTAAAACCACCATCTAGCGCCCCTGGGCCCCTCATGCCTCCATAAATATAGAAAAATCTTACTGTATTCAAGCCAGAAGCTGTAGATCTGCATGCTGTTTGCCTAAAAAAAAAAAAAAAAACAAGCAGTCTGCTGGCATCATGAGAAGTGGTAGCCTGATCCAATTACAATGCCTCCCCATAGGATTGGCTGAGACTGAGAAGGAGGCAGATCAGCGGCAGAGCCAGCATGATTCCAACACAGCCCTGGCCAATCAGCATCTCCTCATAGAGAGGAATTTAATCAATGGATCTCTATGAGGAAAGTTCAGTGACTGTATGCAAAGGGAGGAGATACTGAATGTTTGGATGCATTTTAGGCAACCATGACCCAGGTAGGATCTCTAACAGCCATCTGAAGAGTGGCCAGTGATGTTATCACTAGTCTGTAATGTAAACACTGCATTTTCTCTGAAAAGACTGTGTTTACAGCAAAAATCCTGAAGGTAATGATTCTACTCACCAGAAAAAAATAAATAAGCTGTAGTCGTTCTGGTGACTATAGTGTCACTTTATCTAATTTAATTTCAGCTAGTCCACACACACTTTGTTTCCATATATCATGCTTAAGTTTCTATACTTAAAGGACCACTCTAGTGCCAAGAAAACATACTCGTTTTCCTGGCACTAGAGTGCCCTGAGGGTGCCCCCACCCTCAGGGTCCCCCTCCCGCCCGGCTCGGGAAAGGGGAAAAGGGGTAAAACTTACCTTTTTCCAGCGCTGGGCGGAGAGCTCTCCTCCTCCTCTCCGCCTCCATTCCGCGCCGTCGGCTGAATGCGCACGCTCTGTCAATCATAGCCAGAGGAGGTGTGGCTAGGGCTGCATAAACAGAAACAAAGTGATTTAACTCCTAAATGACAGTGAATTGAGCCGTGAAATTGCAGGGGAATGATCTATACACTAAAACTGCTTTATTTAGCTAAAGTAATTTAGGTGACTATAGTGTTCCTTTAACAAACACTTTCCTTAGTCCAACATTTAAAGAGACACTACAGACCTCTAAATCAATTTAGCTTGCTGAAAAGCTTTATGTGTGAACTATTTTTTCTATTTTGGAAAAAGTGCAGATTTCAATAGAAATTAACTTTTTTATAAATTAACCTGGTTACACTCCCACTGGCTTTTCTTTTTTTATATATATAAATCTTTATTTTCATATTTTTTTTTTTTTTTAAAGTTCATTCAAATGCAGATACAGCTTACATATTATATTTAGCATGGTACAAAAAAAAGATACTTTGAAATAATACAAAATACAGTACCATAGTGATACTAATAATAGTAATCAAATTGATGATGATAATTATAAATAGCAAACGGACCGTGCTTCTAATAGGCCTCTAGTATTCTACTGTATCTGCAGCCATACAAAAATACCATACATATAATGCATCCTGTCCAAGCATACGTCTCATTCTCTCTACTGTCTACGCAAAGCTATCACTGTGAGGGGGGGACAGGGGGGGGGGGGGTTAGTAGATCGTCAGTAAATCTAACCCAAGGGGCCCAGATTTCATTATATTTTTCTTTTGAAATTTTAGCTATCCCAGCTTCCATGTTACATTGGTAATCAATCTGTGTGCATATATCCTGCCAGTTTAACGCACCCATATTTCTCCAGTTTCTAGCCATCACTATTTTTATTGCCATACAGATATGAATCCAAAGAGTTTTTAGTTTTATATTGCTTCTTGGAATATCTAAATGGAACAAAAACATTTGAGGTGTGATCTCAGTCCGAGTTTCAAACATAAAATCTGCCAGTTTCGATAGAATTATTTTCATAGGCTTCAACTCCTCACAGTCCCACCAGATGTGGGGGAATGAACCTAACTCCCTACCGCATCTCCAACAATCTGGCAGGAGTGTGGGTTGGAACCTATGAAGGCGAGTTGGCACCAGATACCATCGGTATACTAATTTGAAGTACACTTCCTGTATATTTACCCCATGTATATATCTTTTTACTGCTTGTACTCCCATCAACCAGTCCTCCAGCGGGGATAAAAAATTAAGTTCTTGCTCCCATTTATACATTGCTGGCGCTTTATCTATCTGCCTTTGGCTTCTTACGAATTTATTATATCTAGAGGCAATTTTTTTTTTATATTGAAGTTCTACAAACTGGTCCATTGGGGAACTTTCCGAAAAGTCTTTTCCCATAGTAAAGGGAAAGGGACAACCGGTCCTGTTTCTTCCTGGTTTGGTTAGCCTATTGTAACTGAACTCAAGAGGCAGTAATTGCACAGAGGACCTGCCTTGCAAGGAATTCTCATGAAGCTTCATTGGGAAGTCTGTGATTGGACAGCCACAGAAAGTCAGTGAGCAGGCCGATGGCCTGTCACAGGGAGCCCAGCAGGTTGCCAGCTGGCCACCTAAGGGCTCCGCCGGAACGGCGCCTATGAAGCAAGGCAGAGTAGGAACCTGCTTATCCCAGAGGCAGATGCCTACTCTGCACCAATATACCGGCCGGCTGAGGAAGGAGGCAGGCGGCGAGGGAGCGCTGTCTGAGCTGATTATCTTCCTGCTCCCTCGCGCGCCCTCTGTGCTGATGCCGGGAGCCGGAATATTATGTCATACCGGCCCCGCACCACTAAACAGTGCGACGGAAGAGAGAGGAGCAGGAATATCATGTAAGTCACTGGACCCCGTGGAGAGGACCCAGAAAACTCCTAAAGGTAGGAGCAACGAACAATACAATTAATTTGTGAGTGTGTGTGCAAGACTGTGTGCTTTTGTCAGTAAGTGTGTGTGTCTGTCAGTGTGACTGTCAGTATGTATGTGTCTGTCAGTCAGTGAGTAGTGATGTAACGAACTATTCGCTGGCGAATAGTTCCCGGCGAACATAGCGTGTTCGCGTTCGCCACGGCGGGCGAACACATGCACGGTTCGATCCGCCCCCTATTCGTCATCATTGAGTAAATTTTGACCCTGTGCCTCACGGTCAGCAGACACATTCCAGCAAATTAGCAGCAGACCCTCCCTTCCAGACCCTCCCACCTCCTGTACAGCATCCATTTTAGATTAATTCTGAAGCTGCATTCTTAGATAGAGGAGGGAAAGTGCTGCTCATTTGATAGGGAAATTGATAGCTAGGCTAGGGTATTCAGTTTCCAGTATAGTCCTGAAGGGCTCATCTGATCTCTGCTGTAAGGACAGCACCCCAAAAAGCCCTTTTTAGGGCTGGAACATCAGTCTGCTTTTTTTTTTATTTTATTTTTTCTGTGTAATGTAATTGCAGTTGCCTGCCTGCCAGCTTCTGTGTCAGGCTCACAGTGGATACTGTGCCCACTTGCCCAGTGCCACCATTCATATCTGGTGTCACAATAGCTTAAGCTTGCATTTAAAAACAAAACATTTTTTTTCACTGTAATAGATTGAATAGCAGTTAGTTGTCTGCAAGCGTCTGGGTGTCAGGCCTTCAGCGTGTACTCTGCCAACCTCTGCAAGTGCACTTTGCCACTCATATCTGGTGTCACTATAGCGTGCCTTTAAAAAGAAAAAAGTTTTTCACTGTAAGCTAATAGCAGTTAGTTGTCTTCAAGCGTCTGGGTGTCAGGCCTTCAGCGTGTACTCTGCCAACCTCTGCAAGTACACTTTGCCACTCATATCTGGTGTCACTATAGCGTGCCTTTAAAAAGAAAAAAGTTTTTCACTGTAAGCTAATAGCAGTCAGTGTGCTTAAAGCGGGTGTCAGGCCTTCAGCATGTACTCTGCCAACCTCTGCAAGTGCACTTTGCCACTCATATCTGGTGTCACTATAGCGTGCCTTTAAAAAAAAAAAGTTTTTCACTGTAAGCTAATAGCAGTCAGTGTCCTTAAAGCGGGTGTGTCAGGCCTTCAGCGTGTACTCTGCCAACCTCTGCCAGTGTACTTTGCCACTCATATCTGGTGTTACAATAGCGTGCCTTTCAAAAGAAAAAAGTTTTTCACTGTAAGCTAATAGCAGTCAGTGTCCTTAAAGCTGGTGTCAGGCCTTCAGCGTGTACTCTGCCAACCTCTGCAAGTGCACTTTGCCACTCCTATCTGGTGTCACTATAGCGTGCCTTTAAAAAGAAAAAACTGTTTTTCACTGTAAGCTTATAGCAGTCAGTGTCCTTCAAGCGGGTGTGTCAGGCCTTCAGCGTGTACTCTGCCAACCTCTGCCAGTGTACTTTGCCACTCATATCTGGTGTCACAGTAGCGTGCCTTTCAAAAGAAAAAACTTTTTCCACTGTTATAGATTGAATAGCAGTTAGTTGTCTTCAAGCGGATGTCAGGCCTACAGCGTGTACTCTGCCAACCTCTGCCTGTGCACATTGCCACTCATATCTGGTCTCACAGTAGCTTGCACACATAGTACCACTAATCCCCCAAAAAATGACAGGCAGAGGCAGGCCACCCCGCAGGGGCCATCGTGGTCGTGGTGCAGTGATTCCCTTTTGCCCTAGAATAATGCCCAGTTTTCAGAGGCCACGTACCCTGAACTTGAAAAGTTCTGAGGACATAGTTGACTGGCTAACACAGGACACCCAATCTTCTACAGCTTCCGCTCGGAACCTTGACGCACCATCCTCCTCCAGCTTAGCTTCGGGCACCTCTCAAGATACCACTCACCCGCCTGCCGCTACCACCAACACTAGCACCACAGCCGCTTTACTTGGTATATCAGAGGAGTTATTTACACATCCGTTTGAAGAAATGAGTGATGCGCAACCATTATTGCCAGAGGATGTAGATAACAGGGATATGTCTCAGGCAGGCAGCATTACACACATGGACGTACGGTGTAACGAAGATGTTGTACCCGCTGCTGCTTCCTTTGCTGAGTTGTCAGATACAAGTGAAGCGGTTGATGATGACGATGCGTCCATGGATGTCACGTGGGTGCCCGCTCGGCAAGAAGAAAAACAGGGTGAAAGTTCAGATGGGGAGACAGAGAGGAGGAGGAGGAGACGAGTTGGAAGCAGGGGGAGGTCGTCACAAGGAGCTAGTGGCACAGTCAGACAGCATGCATCGGCACCCGGGGTCAGCCCGACAGCACGCCAATCAACGCATGCTGTGTCCACCATCAGAATGCCGTCATTGCAGAGCTCAGCAGTGTGGCATTTTTTTTGTGTGTCTGCCTCTGACAACAGCGATGCCATTTGCAACCTGTGCCAAAAGAAACTGAGTCGTGGGAAGTCCAACACCCACCTAGGTACAACTGCTTTGCGTAGGCACATGATCGCACATCACAAACGCCTATGGGATCAACACATGAGTACAAGCAGCACACAAACTCAAAGCCGCCATCCTCCTCCTGGTCCAGCATCTTCAGCCACGTCAACCACTGCTGTCCTCCTTGCCCCCTCTCAACCATCCGCCACTCCGTCTCTCGCCTTGAGCAGTTCCCGCTCATCTGCCCACAGTCAGGTGTCTGTCAAGGACATGTTTGAGCGTAAGAAGCCAATGTCAGAAAGTCAGCCCCTTGCCCAGCGTCTGACAGCTGGCTTGTCTGAACTATCAGCCCGCCAGCTTTTACCATACAAGCTGATGGAGTCTGAGGCGTTCAAAAAATTTGTGGCTATTGGGATACCACAGTGGAAGGTACCCGGCCGAAATTTCTTTGCACAAAAGGCAATACCCAACCTGTACTCGATTGTGCAAAAGGAAGTAATGGCATGTCTGGCACACAGTGTTGGGGCAAGGGTCCATCTGACCACTGATACCTGGTCTGCAAAGCATGGTCAGGGCAGGTATATCACCTACACTGCGCATTGGGTAAACCTGCTGATGGCTGCCAAGCATGGAATGCATGGCTCTGCAGAGGAGTTGGTGACACTGCCACGACTTGCAGGCAGGCCTGCTGCCACCTCCTCTACTCCTCCTACTCCATCCTCTTCCATAACCTCCTCGGCTGAGTCCTCTTCTGCTGCTGCATCTTGCTCCACATCAACGACACCCCCCCAGCTCCCCAGGTACTATTCCACATCCCGTATGCGGCAGTGTCACGCTGTCTTGGGTTTGACTTGCTTGAAAGCAGAGAGTCACACCGGACAAGCACTCCTGTCCGCCCTGAATGCACAGGTGGAAAAGTGGCTGACTCCGCAGCAACTGGATATCGGTAAAGTGGTTTGTGACAATGGAACAAATTTGTTGGCGGCATTGAAGTTGGGCAAGTTGACACATGTGCCGTGCATGGCACATGTGTGTAATCTGATCGTACAACGCTTTGTGCATAAGTACACAGGCTTACAGGACGTCCTGAAGCAGGCCAGGAAGGTGTGTAGCCATTTCAGGCATTCCTACATGGCTATGGCGCACTTTGCAGATATCCAGCGGTGAAACAACATGCCAGTGAGGTGCTTGATTTGCGACAGCCCGACACATTGGAATTCAACACTCCTAATGTTCGACCGCCTGCTCCAACAAGAAAAAGACGTTAATGAATATTTGTATGACTGGGGTGCTAGGACAGCCTCTGGGGAGCTGGGAATTTTTTTGCCACGTTACTGGACACTCATGCGCACTGCCTGTAGGCTCATGCGTCCTTTTGAGGAGGTGACAAACCTAGTCAGTCGCACCGAAGGCACCATCAGCGACATCATACCATTTGTTTTCTTCCTGGAGCGTGCCCTGTGAAGAGTGCTGGATCAGACCGTAGATGAGCGTGAAGAGGAAGAGTTGTGGTCACCATCACCACCAGAAACAGCCTTATCAGCATCGCTTGCTGGACCTGCGTCAACGCTGGAAGAGGATTGTGAGGAAGAGGATTCAGAGGAGGATTGTGGCTTTGAGGAGGAGGACGAAGACCAACCACAACAGGCATCCCAGGGTGCTCGTTGTCACCTATCTGGTACCCGTGGTGTTGTACGTGGCTGGGGGGAAGAACATACCTTCAGTGAGATCACTGAGGACGAGGAACGGGACATGAGTAGCTCGGCATCCAACCTTGTGCAAATGGGGTCTTTCATGCTGTCGTGCCTGTTCAGGGACCCTCGTATAAAAAGGCTGAAGGAGAGCGACCTGTACTGGGTGTCCACGCTACTAGACCCCCGGTATAAGCAGAAAGTGGCGGAAATGTTACCAAATTACAACAAGTCGGAAAGGATGCAGCATTTGCAAAATCAATTAAAAAGTATTTTACTTACAGTAAAGTACTTTACACAGCGTATAAGGGTGATGTCACAGCACAACGGGAATCTAACAGGGGAAGAGGTGAAAGTCATCCTCCTCCTCCCACGACCACGCCGGCAAGGACAGGACGCTTTAAAGACGTGTTGTTGATGGAGGACATGCGGAGCTTTTTAAGTCCTACGCATCACCACAGCCCTTCAGGATCCACCCTCAGAGAACGACTCGACCGACAGGTAGCAGACTACCTCGCCTTAACTGCAGATATCGACACTCTGAGGAGCGATGAAGACCTTGACTACTGGGTGTGCAGGCTTGACCTGTGGCCTGAGCTATCCCAATTTGCGATAGAACTTCTGGCCTGCCCCGCTTCAAGTGTCCTGTCAGAAAGGACCTTCAGTGCAGCAGAGGAGGTATTATCACTGAGAAGAGAAGTCGCCTAGGTCAAAAAAGTCTAGATTACCTCACCTTTATTAAGATGAATGAGGGATTGATCCCGAAGGGACTGACAGTGGGCGATACATTCGACTAAAAAAGGCCTGATGAGATGAGCTGCCTTGGGCTAAAAATGGTGACCCTATGTAGGAGGAACAGTCCCTATTCTGCTCTGTGTCAGTGTGTATCAGGGTCCCTGAGGACAGGTGTCAATCCATATCTGCCAAGTGACCCTATGTAGGGGGAACAGTCCCTATTCTGCTCTGTGTTAGTGTGTATCAGGGATCATTAGGATAGGTGTCAATCCATATCTGCCAAGTGACCCTATGTAGGGGGAACAGTCCCTATTCTGCTCTGTGTCAGTGTGTATCAGGGATCATTAGGATAGGTGTCAATCCATATCTGCCACGTGACCCTATGTAGGGGGAACAGTCCCTATTCTGCTCTGTGTCATTGTGTATCAGAGATCATTAGGATAGGTGTCAATCCATATCTGCCAAGTGACCCTATGTAGGGGGAACAGTCCCTATTCTGCTCTGTGTCAGTGTGTATCAGGGTCTCTGAGGACAGGTGTCATTCCATATCTGCCAAGTGACCCTATGTAGGAGAGACAGTCCCTATTCTGCTCTGTGTCAGTGTGTATCAGGGTCCCTGAGGACAGGTGTCAATCCATATCTGCCACGTGACCCTATGTAGGGGGAACAGTTCCTATTCTGCTCTGTGTCAGTGTGTATCAGGGATCATTAGGATAGGTGTCAATCCATATCTGCCACGTGACCCTATGTAGGGGGAACAGTCCCTATTCTGCTCTGTGTCAGTGTGTATCAGAGATCAATAGGACAGGTGTCAATCCATACCTGCCAAGTGACCCTATGTAGGGGGAACAGTTCCTATTCTGCTCTGTGTCAGTGTGTATCAGGGATCATTAGGATAGGTGTCAATCCATATCTGCCACGTGACCCTATGTAGGGGGAACAGTCCCTATTCTGCTCTGTGTCAGTGTGTATCAGGGATCATTAGGATAGGTGTCAATCCATATCTGCCACGTGACCCTATGTAGGGGGAACAGTCCCTATTCTGCTCTGTGTCAGTGTGTATCAGGGATCATTAGGATAGGTGTCAATTCATATCTCTGTGTCAGTGTGTATCAGAGATCATTAGGATAGGTGTCAATCCATATCTGCCACGTGACCCTATGTAGGGGAACAGTCCCTATTCTGCTCTGTGTCAGTGTGTATCAGGGATCATTAGGATAGGTGTCAATCCATATATGCCAAGTGACCCTATGTAGGGGGAACAGTCCCTATTCTGCTCTGTGTCAGTGTGTATCAGGGTCTCTGAGGACAGGTGTCAATCCATATCTGCCAAGTGACCCTATGTAGGAGGAACAGTCCCTATTCTGCTATGTGTCAGTGTGTATCAGGGTCCCTGAGGACAGGTGTCAATCCATATCTGCCAAGTGACCCTATGTAGGGGGAACAGTCCCTATTCTGCTCTGTGTCAGTGTGTATCAGGGTCTCTGAGGACAGGTGTCAATCCATATGTCAAGGTGTCAATCCATATCCATTGTGATTTAGGAATGTTAGGTGATTTATGCCTTTTATGGATTAAAACCAGACTCTGCATCAACTGTGTAATTTTCCATGGGAGTTTTGCCATGGATCCCCCTCCGGCATGCCACAGTCCAGGTGTTAGTCCCCTTGAAACAACTTTTCCATCACTATTGTGGCCAGAAAGAGTCCCTGTGGGTTTTAAAATTCGCCTGCCCATTGAAGTCAATGGCGGTTCGCCGGATCGCGAACGTTTTGCGGAAGTTCGCGTTCGCCATTCGCGAACCGAAAATTTTGTGTTCGCGACATCACTATCAGTGAGTGTGTGTGTGTCAGCAGATGTCTGTCAGTGAGTGTGTGTGTCTGTCAGGGTTTGTGTGTGTGTGTCATTGAGAGTGAGTGCCAGTGTGTCTGTCAGCATGGCCAGCCTTTGGGGTGTGCAAGCTGTGTGGCTACGCAGGGCGCCATGACAACTGAGGTGCCCGGCGGCCAACAAAGCTCGCAAGTTGGGGACACCAGCATATCACATTTGAAAGATTCCCTGCTGGTCCACTGGTGCGCACCTGCAGTAGGTGCATTTAGATCATATCCTCTCCCTTGTGGTTCTGGCGCTCAGTGAGTCAGACAACAGGCTCAGAGATCATCAGCCTGTGCTCGGACAACAATTAAAAACGGAGCCGTGAAGGAGTGGGTATTCTGATCTAAACAGGATGTGCGCTTCCTGCTATTCACCACAGGATTGACAGGTAATCGATATAGGATACCACTGGACCACCAGGGTCATTTGAGGGGGCATTTGTGAGCAATCACTAGAATGATGCGGGTGCTGCAGGGAAGAGTGTCACAGCTTGGAACACGGTAGGACTCAGGAGAGTGAGTGACTGCTTTAGAATGCAGCCTTGAAAACCTCCCAGCCCTAGAAACTCCCCCAGTATGTGACTGGCGGGCAAAGGAGCTGCTGAGTGTAGGTAATGTTACACCAGCAATACTCTGCTGAGTACCTACCTACCCTGTCACATAACCACACCTGAACACCAATTCAAATAACTATGTGACTGAGTGTGTTGTGTGTTTATGTAATGTGCCTCTGTGTTTTTGTTTTTTTAATGAATGTTTGTAATTGTGTTAATGTGTGTAGGTCTGTGACTGTGTTTTGGTGTGTCTGTGTCCATGATGATGTGTGCCTGTGATGCTTGTGATGGTATGTGTTAATTCATGTCTGACATGGTTATTCACTAAAACAATTGTCAGGAATACAATGTTTCCAGTTTGACTATTCTGTCATCCACTTTGAAATCCACTATGAATTCCTGACAATTCTCATTTTTGTAAATAACCCGGTATGTATGTGACTGTGTATATTGGTATGAGACAGTGTGTGTCAGTGTATGTATGTGACTGTGTATGTTAGTATGTGACAGTGTGCGTCTGTGTATGTATGTGAGTTGCAAATGTCTGTTTGTATGTATGAGATATGATCTGTGGATTTATATGTATGTGTATTAATTTGTGTATGGGGTGCATACATCACTGTACATATACAGTAAACTGAAATAAGGAAAACTATTTTACATAGAAGCTTTGAATTAAAAAATAATTTATATAAATTAGTTTCTGGAGATAATTGTTTAAGAGGGCGTCACCAAGTCTAGAGCCGCTGCTGCACAGAGGGGAAGCAGAAAGGAATACCTGCCTCCCACTAGACACTAGGGACCCTGGCTTCCTTTCCTCCTCCCAGTGTTCATGACAACAGGACTGTGTGTATGTGACACAGAGATAGTGTGTGTGACTGATACAGTGTGCATATGACAGTGTGAATGTGTGTGTGTTGTATTTTGTGTGACTGTCTAGACATGCATGGGGCAGTCTGTGTGATTATGTATGTTGTGATTTAAAACGCTGAGTGCTGGACTTCCTTGTTTTGTGTACATCTATGTGTCTGTCAGTGAGTGTTTCAAATCAGTGAGATTGTTTTTCTGTCATTTAAAGTGTGTGACAAATCAGTGAGTTTGTGAGTCTTTCAGTCATAGTGTGTGACTGTCAGTGAGTGTGTGTCTAGATGGAGAGGTGGAGTGGTTGCAAAGGGGAGGTGTTAGAAAGATGACCATGCCCACCTTGGGGCGCCCCAAAAATTTCTGCACCCAGGCCCCCCTCCCTGTTGAGATAAAAGGTGATTTTACTAACCTTTTCCCCAACACTGTGTTGGTCTTGCCACGGCTGGTCCTGCCTGACCCGCCTCTGTGTCTGAGATCATCACTCTTGATTATCTCAGCCAATCCAATGCTTTCTCATAATATTTGAGAAATGAATAGCTTTAGACAGCATACAATGTCCTTTATCTGTCACACAGGGTCGGAAATGTTAGTATAAAAGCAAAAATGCAGGTTTGTAATGACCCTGAAGGCATTCATAGTAGTGGAGTTTACTAAAAATTACAACAGAATGTATAAAGAATGTTTGCATTTGAGCATAACATCTAAATACAGTAAATCATATTTTACTAAAATAAAGGTATTTAAAACTTTGATAGCAATCTTTACCAATCTCTGAAAACTAATGGAATAATGACTGTGAAATGGTAGAGTCCATTCACTCCTCCCCCTCCCGGCCTGTAAAAATAAATAATCTATTGAAACTTCCTGCACTATTTGGAAGCCGGGGAAGAGCTGTCATTTTCAGCAACTTTACAGGAATTAAATCGGTGATGAGTGGCTTCTGGCAGAGAAATGTGTTCCTCTGCGCGCTGGGAATAAATGAGGATTTATTGACTAGATTGTATTCTGCAAAAAAACATTCAAACAAAACAATTAATTGGTATTTAAGGGGTTAAACCTGACACTAAGGTTCAAGCTCTATTGTCATCCTGTGTCTTGGTAAAATTTAGTTTTTCAGAGCATTTCTAAGGATGCAATTTGGTCGTCCGCTAATACTTTGGTAGCCATTATATTCCTGATGTTTAAGTTACAGAAGATACAAGTTCTGGACATAATGATTTGAGCGTGAACACAATTTTGTACTAATCTTTAGACCATTTATTTTGTCTTTTCCTACCCCTGTGTTCATTGCTTGTGCAAAACCAGAATATGATGAGATTACTACGGAAATAAATGAAAAATGTTGCCATATTTACTGTAACTTTTTTTTTAACTGGATATACCCATGGCTTCCGCCCCATGTTTCGTTCTGGAGTATCAGGGTCAACGGATGTCTAGAAGAAGGATTTTTACCATAATGAGCTGCTGACATGGATACATTTAGTCCAAAAAAAAAAGATAATTATAGAAACATGTTCTTTCTTCTAATTTGTGTACACACCTGAAGAATAAACAAGGGTCTAATTAACTCACTTAACCAACAGTTCTAATACAAGAGGTACATCCCAGGATGTCTACCAAACAGTAAAGGTGAATTACTATGGTTATATTGCTAATATCTGTCAGATAATTGCAACTGTGAACATCAAAAAGAGTGGTGACAGGAAAGAACTCTCATTTATTAAAGTTAATTAAGCTCCACTTATTTGGGGTTTTTTAATTTACCTATAATGACCTGTCTTTTGTGTATAATCAAATTGTTACTAGGAAGAGAGCAGTCATTTTCATAAAGGAATGTCACATTTGCTGTATGTTTGTTGAATGGAAATGTCATTACTAAAGTGCCAGTAAGAACAGTGAATATACAAGCGTATTAGATTAATCTGCCTTTTTTTTTATATATATATATATATATATATATATATTTGATGGTGCTTATTGAAAGGTTATGCTGTCATTGTCAACCGTTCAATTAATTATATGTTTTAAAACCCATTGTCAGTGTCTACTGGGAGAGAAATGTAAAACAACATAAACTCAAATTTCTACCTACGAAAACATTTCAAACGTACAATAGAATAATTTAGGCTACTTAATGACATGCCTTTTTTTGGTATCTTAAATGAGTGCTCTGTATCTCCGCTCACGGCTGATCACAGGTAAAACTTATGAAGGAAAATTGAAATTACAGAGAGCATACGGAATGCAATCACAAACGATAACAAGGAGCTGGTTATAAGCCCCAAGTATTTAAGTACTTTCAAGCTGAATCTTCATAGTATCCGCTGTCTTTGATTGATGCAATGTTCATATACCATTCCTTCAATATGCCAACAGCAATTGAGAAACAGAGGCTATCTATGTCTCATCCAATGAGGATGTTAACCCATTTGTTACCAAAAAAATATTATAGAATTGTTACAAGTGAGTCAACAAGGAAAATTAACATTTTACAGTTGCTAAATATCAAGCAAGCTTATTTAAGGTAAATGTAAAACATACCAATATAACACCCATTAAATGTGTTTTCATGGTTAAAGCATTATTGTCACCATCTAGGGACTTTGCCGAATTCGCAAAGACCCATGACCGTGACATCACCGCTGGGGGTTAAATGGACGGGGGGCAGGTAAAGGTGAGATTCACTTACCTGAACCTGTCCTTCCCGGGCTCTGCTATTTTCGTCCATCTTCTCCTCTTCAGCTCCTGGCGCTTCAGCGACAAAAGCCGATGTCAACGCTCACATGCGCAAGAGTACAGCATTGAGGTCTATAGAGGAACCCGCAAGACCACAGGATCCTCAATTGACCGAGCCAGTTCTGGTGACGGCTGCCAGGACTGACCTGCAGCTCTGCCCAGAGTCTAAAAAAGTCAGGCGGAAGAAATATACAGAAACAAATTAGTGCCTAACTTGTCTCTGTATATGTCTTGGCTGGGTTGGAATTTCTGTGAATTTCCAACACAGTCAAAATAAGTATTTCATAAAGATTTTTTTTTTTTGGTAATGGGAGGAGGGGGGCTGTTGTGGGGGTGGGAGGTTGACCGTGCCGAATTAAGACTCAATAACAGTTTGCTGATATGTAAAAAAAAAGTCTATCCTTTACCACTTTTTTATTTTATTTTTTAATTCTTTATTTTTGTGTGCAAAAGATTACAGGTAAATTTGTATTGCCACAACAGCATTAAAGGGACACTATATTCACCCAGACCACTTCAGCTCAATGAAGTGGTCTGGGTGCAAGGTCTGTCAGGTTTTAACACTTCACATGTAAACATAACAGTTTCAGAGAAACTGCCATGTTTACATTTGGGGTTAATCCAGACTCTAGTGGCTGTCTTCTGGACAGCCACTAGAGAAGCATCTGCGACGCTGGAGGCGAATTTCGCCTCCATCGCGCAGAGCATTTCTCAATGCTTTCCTATGGACACTTTGAATCCGCGCGCGGCACTTGCCGCACATGTGCTTTCGGCTCCAGTGATGTCGGACGGGGAGGAGAGGTCACCAGCGCTGAGGGAGCCCGGCGCTGGATTAAAGTAAATAACTGAAGGGGTTTTAACCCCATCAGCACCACGGAAGATGCAAGACTCCTCAGGGCACTATAGTGTCAGGAAAACAAAGCGGTTTTCCTGACACTATATAGCCCTGACACTATAGTGATCCTTTAACAATCAACACATTGTTATATAGTTTGAGACAGTAATATGGCAATTGTAGGTACTGCGCATTTTTTAAATTATGACATGAGAGAACTATTGAGAGTAGACATGTGGTGTGAGTAGTAATTAAATATCCTTTACCCCTTTTAATGGTGTATTTCTTTCCTAAATTCAGTGGAGCTACCTCTTAAACTGCTGAGGTTGCCAGAGTTCAAAACAGCTAGATTTCCATTTTGAGTGTATTGGTTTGGGAGCTGACGAGAAAGCCAATTTGGTCTGTAAGTGTAGCACTACAGTCTCTGAATTCAGGTCTGAGTCTGCCTGAATCAGCACAACCTATTATCCAACCAAATGCAAGTACAACTCTAACTCATTAAAGCCTGAGAGCATGCACTAAGCACAGTGAACCGTTTTGGAGAAAGAAAATATATTGCTGCATTCCCCCTGCTGTCTCTCACATTGTATAGTGATCTGAAATGACTGTTATATTATTTGCAGCATTCAGCATCAGCCTCTAATGGTCTGTATGATACAGATGCTTAAAGGGACACTGTAGTCACTATAAGCATTTCATCTCTTTGAATTGGTGCCCTGGCACTGTCCCTTCATTCAGTATTACACCATGTTCGTGCAGTATGCCACAAAATAAAAGTCATTGGCCACCCACAGTCCGGCCCCATCTGTATTTGTAGCTAAGGCAGAGATTACACACTTCCTTGTTGTCATACCCATTCATACCGTAAGTTGGAGCTCTGACAGGCAAAAAGCAGTCAGCTCACACTCTTAGCCAATCACTGCTGCCCGTTGCTGTTTAGGCTAATACTTCCTTATTAGCCAAAGCAGCACAGAGGAGATGGACTGCTGGGAATTCTTGTTTAGCATTAAAACATTAAAAACGGTTTAATGCTTAAAGAAATTATGATGCCAGGGGACTCCAGACACTATAACCAGTTTAATGAGATGAAGCAGATACAGTGCCTACAGTGTCCCTTTAATGTAACTATACTAATTAGCTATCCCTGCACTGCGCACAACCTAGCATGCATGTGTACTAAACAGGGAAAAACAACACAATAGGTGCAATGAAATAACTATTACCATTGGCAGATATGCAATGAGAGAATTGTGGTGAAAGCGGCCTCGCCACTGGTTTTTGGAGGGGACTGATTGCCAGCCTCGTGCCTTGGAACTATGGCCCCTGGGAGATTGGGCACTTTAAAAAGAGTCTTGGGGCTTCTATTTGACTGTGTATGGCCCTTGCTAAACTTTAACCCCATGGTGATTTGACTGTGTTCGTGGGATCTGAGCGCTGTTTGGATATATTGAGCGCTCAGATCTAAGCTATCTGGGGATAGGTTGAATGTGATGGTTCTGTTCAGTATGATAGGAATTATGTATTTTTATATGTTTTTACTGTTGTTGTAAATGGAGATATTTTCTGTATGCTGGAGATAATTGGCTTACCACACCCAAGCCATGCTTGCAGTTGGTCAAAAAGGGATTTCCAACTAACTTTTGAACCACTGGACCAATTTGTATGATTTTGACATATGTTTGTATTTGGAGTATGCTGATTCTGAAAATGTAAGTGAATGTGATGTATATTTTTAAAGTTAGGAATATTGTGTATTTTCCTGCCTGTGATAATTACGTTAGCCCATTGTGTTCAGTAATTAAATCACAGGCAGAGGGGAGGATTTTGTGTGTAATTGCTGGGAGTGTCTGAGTGTATTGTATGTATTGATTGGTTTTTCTTCAAAACCCTGTGGGCAGTACTAGGTGTGTAAAATGTGCATAAAAGCAGAGTGTTTGATTAAAGCTTCAGTTCTTCTTGACCCTCAACACGTAGTCCTGTCTCGTGATTGGAGGGGACAGCTATATTCTCACTGGGGATTGCTATACTCTGCATACTCCCTTGAGCTTTAATCACTTAGCTCTTTTAAGAGCTTGTTCCTGATACGCTATCCTGGAGGAGAGGTCTTCCCCACACAGTCCTGGATGCTGAAGGTTCATATAGGGTGGAAGGAAGAGGTCTTTCCCACAAGGTCCTGAAGGACAGAAGCTGATCCAGGGTGGAAGGAAGACGGCGAGACTCCAGTTAAGCTACGGTGGTTGTGGAGTCTGCAGTGGTTGTGGTGTCCGGTGTGGTGCTTGTGGTCATCGGTGCAGGCTAGGAAGCATCCATCAACGGAAGGTACTCAGTGGGAGTACGGGGAGTTCCGTTACAAGAATCTTCTGAAAAACAGGTAATAACTGGGAGTGTTTGCCGTTTTCCTTTAATTCAGCTATTTGGCATGCTTGTTTGCCATCATTTAATATGTTCACAGTATTTACCATTCATAACAGACTTTAAATTCATATAATTTTTTTTCTATTTTGACAACTGGCAGACATCTCTACCTCTTTGGTCTAGGATGTCAGTAGATATGACATGTAGAATATGGCACAGACTCACAGAGCAATTATGAACAGAGATTTTGTGCCATGAAAGTCAGAGGTGCAAGAAAAAAAATACACAGGGGGTTGTTGGAATGTACATACGTTTTGCCACCCTTAGGGGCTATATGAAAGTTAGCTTGATAAAGCCCCCACAACTGGCAAAACATGTTACTGTGAGAATTCATAAAAAAAAAAAATAATTTATGATTTGAGTTATTTTTTTTTTAGGATTCTGCTTGTAGCACACAGTCCCATCACTTCCATCCTCGATTCGGATATTACCACCTATGCTGATTTACTGAAGCATGCTGATGCTCTCTACTTTGTAAGTAGTCAATTTGTGCATATTTTTCTGTTTCATTTACAGACTGCACTATTTGTCCTTATTGTTGTTTTACATATCCACCTTGCTGCTTAAAGAAACCACACACCTAATAGTATATCCTAGAGGGGGGACTATTCTGTTCTCTTAGTGTGCTTTACTCTGAGCTTTTGGCAGGCTCAATTAAATGTGAGTGAGATATTACATGCTTATGCTTCTACTTATGCTTTTAGGAGAAAGGTTTGTGTTTCTTCTACTTAAACACTCCATCATACCATTGCTAATCGGAGTGAATACATACTACAAATACGCATCCCAATGTAGTTCTTGCACAACCCATCAAGTTTAGCCTTCCTCATATATGTTTTTCCTATTGATCCAAAAAAAGGCAAAAAAAACCCAGTCTGAAGCACTTCCAATTTTGCAACAAACTAGGAAAAAATCCTTCTTGACCCCAAAATGGCAGTCAGCTATCTCCTTGGATCAAGCAGCTATTACCCCACTAATTAAAAATGATATCCCTGTATGCTATGGTTTTGGAAGTATTTATCCAATTGCTGTTTAAACATATGTATGGACTCTGATAAAACCACATCTTCAGGCAGAGAATTCCATATCCTTATAGTTATTTTTGTTAAAAGAAAAACTTTTCTTTGCCTTAGATTAAATCTCCTGTCTTCCAGCCTAAATGCAAGACCTTGTGTCCTATGTATAGCCCTGTTTATGAATAGATTTCCAGGTAATGGTTTGTACTGGCCCCGAATATATTTGTATAATGTTATCATATCCCTTCTGAGGCGCCGTTTTTCCAAACTAAAGAGAATTACATTTTTTAACCTTTCTTCGTAACTAAAATGCTCAAATCCTTCTATACATTTTTTAGCTCGTCTCTGCACTTTTTCTAGTGCCATGCTATCCTTCTTTAGAACAGGTGCCCAAAATTGCACAGCATATTCAAGGTGTGGTCTTACCAGAGATTTGTAAAGAGGCAAAATCCTATTTTCATCCTGAGAATGTATGCCCCTATTTATGCATGACAAAACTTTACTGACCTTATCAACTGCAGATTGACATTGCATATTGCTGCCTTGTTGTCTATGACAATTCCCAAATCCTTCTCGTGTGTGGTTACCCCTAATTCACAACCATTTAGGGTGTTAGTTGCTTGTGCATTCTTGACCCCGAAGTGCATAACTTTGCATTTCTCTACATTAAATTTCATCTGCTATTTTAGTGCCCAGTCCCCCAATCTATCCAAATCCCTCTGCAGCCAAACAATATCCTGCTTACATTTTATTACTTTACAAAGTTTTGTGTTGTCTGCAAACACTAAAATATTGCTTTCAATGCCTATTTCAAGATCTTTTTTAAATATGTTAAATAGAAGCGGTCCCAAAACAGAACCCTGAGGGACACCATTTACCACTTTTGTCCAGCTTGAAAATTTACCATTAATGACAACTCGTTGTACTCTATCCTTAAGCCAATGTTCTACCCAAGAACAAAAATATTCACCTAGACCAATTTCTTTTAGTTTGAAGACCAACCTATTGTGAGGAACCGTAAAAAAATGCCTTGGCAAAATCCAAGTAGATCACATCCACTGCAACACCCTGATCTATATGTCTACTTAAAATGCAATTCGGTTAGTTTGACATGACCTATGTCATGTCATACTAGAGCTTGGTGTAGCTCGGTTAAACGTTAAGGTATTAATATTATATTACAATGCTACCCTATGTTTTCTTCTTTGAAAAAACTTGCATATATTTCCTTTGGCTCAACCTCTGTACTTTCTCTTAGTTGTCTAGTATTAGTGTATTCCCCGGGTTAAATATAATTATTAATATTAATGGTAATAATACTTTTAAACAGCTCCTGTTCCAAAGGGAATAATGTTTTTGTTCTATTATTATTATTTTGTATCGTTATGTCATAAAGAATGAAACCTACCAAAAGCCAAAGCATATGTGCCTTGTGCATATGTTTCTAATCGTTGTAAATACTTTGCAAGATCTTATGTTTATACTATAAATAATATTGTAGTGAAAATGGTTTACTCACTAAATAAAACCAGCCATTATTCCAACATATGCTCATTGGTACAGGAGTCAGAAGCAGGTCAAACCTCTCTGCCAAATCTGACTTTAATATAAAGGACACATAATCTCGACCACCTTTTGATATAAAAAGAATACATTTAATATATGCAAACATTTTGAGCATGCTCTATATGAAAATCTAATCAGCGTAACCGTATTCTTTATGTATGTATGTAACACTATACTTCTGAAAGTTTAATACTGCTGCCAGTGAAGTTTATCACCTGTTTAGTTTCAGAATGCCACAGAATGCCAGGTTGATGGAGCCCTGATTGAACCCGTGGATTGGAGTCTCACTTGCCTTTGGGCGCAATGTACATTTGTATACTTAATAATTGGTAGAAATTAAAAAGAAAAAGTGTTTTTTTGTTGTTGTTTTTTAGCAAGAATAATTGGTTGTGGATATTAGACTCTTATTTCTATAACTCTTAGTTGTATACATCTACCAGAGCTAAAAGGCAAATATCTTGCTTGGTAGTTATTTCAAGTGCTGTAGTAGTTATGGTGCCTGGAGTGTTTCTTTAAATGGAATAAAGTCTTGTCTTGGAGCACCTCCTTTTTTGCCTCCGTGGCAAGAGGCTGTCAGTTTGGCATGCTATGTCTTTGGGAGAAACAATTATTCTAATGTTTCACACAGGAAAAGAACTTCCAAAACAGCTAAGTCAAGATAACAATTAGCACCCATTAGAAGACTTGGCCTCGTTAACTACAAACCCATTTAAGCACCTATATTGCCTGTAAGCCATAACTCACCTTAATGTCGTGCCTGGTCAGGGTGGGTTACCCAAGTGCATTGTTGTCAAAGTTAGATGGATTGATGCAGAAGTTAATTTCAGTGTTAGGCTAAGCTGCAGTAGAAGGGTGTACTGATGGCTCCAGGAGAATTCAATTTGTTGTTAAAACACTTAAAAGAACACTAGTCACCTAAACAACTTTAGCTTAATGTAGCAGTTTTAGTGTATAGATCATGCCTCTGATGTTTCACTGCCATTTAGGAGTTAAATCACTTTGTTTCTGTGTATGCAGTTGGTCACACCTCCCCTGGATCTGATTGACACAGCTAACATGAAACAAACAAAAAAATGGTTTCACTTTCAATCAGATGTAACTTGCCTTAAACGATTTTATCTCCTGCTCTGTGAACTTTAATTACACACCGGATTCTCTTGCATGGTCTTGCAAGCTATTAACATTGCAGGGGATAAGAAAATCTAAATTAAACAGAACTTGCAATAAAGGAAGGATAAACATTAGATGACTCTTCACAGGAAGTGTTTAGGAAGGCTGTGCATGTCACATGCAGGGAGGTGTGACTAGGGTGCAGAAACAAAGTGATTTCAACTCCTAAATGGCAGAGAATTGAGCAGTGAGACTGCAGGGGCATGATCTATACACCAAAACTGCTTCATTAAGCTAGTTGTTTTAGTGACTACAGTGTCCCTCTAAAGCAGCACTGTCAGCCCCCTCAAAAATGAGTATTTCATAAACATAGAACCTTTATGTAATACTCATTTGACTATGTTGGAATTTAACTGAAATTCCAACACAGTCAAGAGATACACATAGACAATGTAGGGGTGGCGATGTCACCGTCTGGTCTTTGCGAATTCTGCAAAGTCCTCTGATGGTGACAGTGCCGCTTTAAAAACCATGTGTTGCTAACTGGGGAAACAACACTTGAAGATTCATAGCACCATAACTGTTACATTGAGAGATAGTGGTTATGGTGTTTATCATACTACTTAAAAAACATTTGGCAGAAATGTACTAGAATCTTCCATGTCTATGCAAGCAAATCTTAATTACTTATACCCTACTTTGGAACAATCTTTTTTTGTACGACCGGGTTAGACAACTAACAGGGGTTACGGGCAACCTTTTACAGCAGCTTGATATGTGTCTGGCAATGTTTTTTCAAAGCAAAGGGTTTATGAAGAACACGCGGCAAGTCAAATGTGTATTACAAATGCATGAACAGAATAGACAAGGGAATGTAAAATATTGCTTTACAAACAGTTCTGGGCCCCACTACACATTCATAGAACTGGGATACAAATTTCAGAAAACACTGATGAAACCATTACTACTCTGACTATTTGTTCATGGCATATATCATTATTCAAGAAATTCAAGAACCATAATGATGGAAAATCACACAGAAAGGAAAGCAAAAGAAAGAGACTGTCAGAAAGGACTGCATTTTTATTCAAGAAATTCAAGAGGTCCATAATGATGGAAAATCACTGTGAAAGGCTGAGACAAAACAGGGATTCCGTAAATGACATGACACACAGCGGCACTACGAGGGGGAGGACAGTCAAGCCGCGAACATAAAAATAGGTGTAGAATGGGTTATTTAAAACTTCATGCCTGCCTGCCTGCCTGCTTACTTTATACAAATTGTGTTCTTTTTTTTTTTTTCTTTTTTTAACATTTTGTCATTACTTTTTTGCGCCCTAGAGATAGTCAGGTTAAATCTTCATATATGTGTTGTTACAATGTTGCCAGGTGATGCTTTCCAAGTTAATCTGCAATACTAGGAACTAGAGATTTAAAGAATAATACATCTTCATTAATCGGGTTGTTATAGTACAAGCAGGGCCAGCCTTAGGTCTTTAGGCAGCCGGTGCAAGAAACTTTCACATCTCCCCGCTCTAGTCACACCCGCTCATCCATGTAGTGTTTGTATACGGACTTTATTAGAATAATAATTGGTAAAAAAAAACTAAATACAAATATTCATTCCTCCTTCCCTGTTGTTACATTGGGGGGGGCATGCTGGGAATCTGGTCCGGTCCCTGCTTCCATGTGTGATATTTGTTAAGGGTGTATTGACTGTTTATGATTTTTGTCATGGGTATTTTATTCAGATTTAAAAAAAATGCAAAAAGGCCCATGTGCGAATGCAGGTGTGTATTTTTGCAGTATCATATGCACACAGTCCCACAGTCAGAAACAGTCAAATGCATACAGCTATTCTTATTATTATTATTATTATTTACTTATTTATAAGGCGCCAGCAAACTCCGTAGTGCTGTACAGTGGGTGGACTAACGGACACATAATTGTAACCAGATAAGTTGGACACACAGAAACAGATGAATTGAGTGCCCTGCTCAATGAGCTTGCATGCTAGAGGGAGTGTGGTATAGTGGAACAAAGGGTAAAAGTAGGGGTTTAAAAGTAGATTGCTAGAAAAGTATTCACTGAGGGCTTAGTAAGTTATTTTTAACAGTTGCAGGAGAGGAGTCAGGGTGCAGGTATGAAAAGCTGTTAGCAGATTTATTTAATAATCTTTCCTGAAGAGGGGAGTTTTCAATAGACATGTGCAATTAGTTTCGTTCCAAATTAATTTCGTGCAATTCGGACATTCGGATGCTTATGAATGTCCAAAGTGCCGCAGTGCCGAAGTTCCAAAGTGCTTTGGATTCCTGAAAAGTGGCAAAGGATCCATAGTGACGAGCCGAACCGAATGCCATTGGTCCGAATTGCCGAAGCAGACCAATTTTTAAACTTACCCAAATTTCCGAACCAAATCGAATTTTTTGCCCATGCACATCCCTAGTTTTCAATAAATTTTTGAAGTTATACACATATACTATCAAATACAGCAACATGCACACAGTTACAGTCAATCACACACACACACAGTTACAGACAGTCACACACAGACTGTTATTTTTTTCCATTATGGTCACTGGTGGATTAGTGGAGGCATTGCAGCCCCTGCATTTAGCTCCGCCCCGCTGCTCATTTAGCTGAACCCCACAGTTAATTTAGTTCCGCCCCATGTATAGTTAGCTCCGCTACCATATTTGCGGCCTACTGCTGAAACTTGCCACTGACCCGCCAGCCCCTGCATGTGTGAGCTGTGTGGGACACCCTTTGTTGCTATCCTTTAAAAAGCACCTTTGAGTATTCTCTAATATAACTTTTGGTGATTTTATTTTTTATTTTATTTTTTATTTCTTGCCCCTCTGAAAACTCTTTTTGGTCTTTCACCAATATACGGGATATACAGATTTTCAAAATGTAGGTTTACCAGCCAAACTGGATAAAATCCACGTCAGTCAAGTTGAAAGTAAACTCTGAAGTCACAACGACTAGCTATTTTCAGAGTAAAACCTGAGTATATAGGATATATTTACTTGGGAAATATGACGCATGATTTCCAAACAGCATTTATCTAAACATCAAATTACGTAAAAAGCAGAAAAAACATCCTGAAAAGGATTTGCAGTATTCCGTATCAATCAACTTTCTGGAAAGAATGGATTTATACGCATCTCTAGGTATCGCATACAGATGTAAATGTATAATCATTCTGCTGGCAGTCACTAATGAGAAAGCGCCAAGTGTCCTGAAAAAATACACGTTCATTTCTCAGACATTCTACCTACCTTATTAGCTTTCATGTTCCTTGCAATTTTTATGCTATATAATTGTGTGGGAGCGCTCTGATCACAGCACCTGTCCAGATGTTGTGTTCAAAATCATAAACTCACGGAGATTGTTTTTTTTTTTTTTTGTGTTTTGTTTGGTTTGTTTTGTTTGTGTTGTGTTTTTTGTTTTTGTTTTTGACTTGTTTTATTATGGTCTTGTGTTTTTTTTGTTTTTTTGTTTTTTGTTTTTAAACCATAAAAGGCTTTAGAAAGTTAAGTTTGGTTCCTGTAAGCTTTCCCTTAAGAAAAGGAGCAAGCAAATTAGTTGTGAGTAAATTGCAGCCTTCACCGTAATTATCCACATACTGAACTATTTACAGTTGACTTGGGTTACCTTAAGTGTGGATCAGGCTGGCTCCCGGTATTGATTAAATGCAGCATCTATTTACCTTCACAGTAAAGTGTTGTGATTAGCTAAATTCACTTGATCACATTGTAAGCGGAGGGGAGAGGGTATGTGAGCCAGATGAGTGATTTAGGCAGAGATGCTTTATAAAAATGGAACAGGTATGATGTATAAGAAGGACTGGAATCATTAAAAATTGGATTTATTGCTGTTCCGGTTTCTAAATATTACTATAATAATGTTTCATCATCCAACACTATGTACCACAGCGGCAAGAACTAAAAGAATGTTGCGAATATATTTTTGCAGGGTTGCTTAATTTTAAAAAAAATGTATATATTATATTTCTAATTAATAAGTTTGTGACATAAATCAGCTGATATTATTTAAAAAAAAATTTAAGTATAAATACGGGAAATGTAAAATATCTGGTGGGGACCACTATTCGGAGTGTGATCGGTAGCTCAATTTTTATCCCCTCACCTGTGTTCTATCAGGTGAAGAGAGTGGATAACTATAAAGTACTTATTTTAAAGCCCCTTATACAGGATGTGTTTGGTGGAAAACTCTAAAGAGTTATCTCATTAAATCTGTTCTGCATTAGACCCATCTGCCTGTACAATTTTCTGCAGTAAATGTATATTTTTATGCACTATTACTTGTCATTGGTAATAATGTATAATTATCATTTATATAGTGGCAACATGTTCTGCAGAACTTTTCAATTTTACAAAGGGGCCCTTAAACGGGGTAATTTGCAGATAAAATAATGTCAGCAGAACCCAAAGGAGAAGAGGGTCCTGTACCCTCTGAAGTAATGTCACTTTAATGTTGTGCCTAGCTGAACTACAAAAAAAAGTGCCTGAATTGAAATTTGTGCTTTAATGCCATTTAATTACCGTAATGATGTTCTATTTGTAATTCATCCCTGGGGATTTCTGCTGTAAAGAAAAGGAATATTAGTTTAATCTCTTGTTTACATGGTGCTCTATAAGAGTCCCACTACTAACAGAGAGATTAACTTGTCCCATTTCTTGAGAAGTGAAACATTGCTTGCGAGCTCATTGTTATCATGGAACAGAGTCTGGCAAACAAGCAAGACTGAGCAACATTCTGAATACAATTAACAAGACTTTGGATTTGCATTGCGAATCACAGATTGTTGTTTACAATTAAGCAATTAAATCATATTAGGACCCAGTGCTTATAGAGTCCATTAAAACTAAGGGAAAACTAAGTTATTTGAAGAGGGGATTAAAACATTTGCAATAATTTATAGTAAAACTGTTTGTTTTCCTGTTTAATAGGAATATGATTATAACTGGATGCATATAGCACTTACTATAATAGGTCTCTCATCTGAAATATGTTATGTGTTTATCCCCTGCCCTCATAGGAGAGCTAGCAAGTGACAAAGAGGACAAATATCCCCCGGGCACTGGCATACAGGGGTTGTAAGCCTGAATCACTCTTAATAAAAATTTAGCAGTGCTTTCACTCACCCCCCACCATCAGTTAGGCAAACACATATACGTAATTATTCACGACCATATAAATATACATAACTAGCCACTCTCACACATACATCACTTGCCACATATCACAATCTAATTCATAGCATGCTCATATACACAAGTATGGATACATAGACGCACATTAGCAGGTAAGAATAGTAACGCATGATCAACACACAATCATAGAAACTTTAATGTGCATACACAGAAACACTTACACACAGACACACAGTGACAATCACAGGGTTATCCATTAAAGTAAGTATTGAAAGTGAATTTCAAATTTAAGGCCAGAGTAGCATGGCTGACTTAGATAATGTTTCATGGTAGCTATTTTTACCTTGAATTCAAAATTCACTTTGCTGAATAAGCCTGTCAGACACAGACTCACGTTAACACTCGGACACACAGTGACACTTATACAGAAATTCGCATCCACAGACTCATTCTAACAAACACTTTCACTAACGCTCGCATTAACACACAAACACTGACATTCACACTATTAAAGATGTGATCACGGGGGGCGAAGCCTAGCAGCAGACCGGAGCAGTCGCCATTGCCAACAGCTCCGACAGATTTAGGCCAAAAACGGGCAATAACAGCTGACCCACAACACACCGGACGAAATAAAGAACGGGACTCATCTCCGAACCAGACACGGAACCGGCAGATGCCGTTTTTTCAACCCCCGGGCACGAAACGCCGCAAACGAGGTACCGTGGCCTACCATGTGGGCACCCGACCCAGAAATATAGCCAGAGAGCTGGCAACGTGGCTGGAGACCGCATACAACAAGCCACCACCGACTATTACTCACAGCAGGAGATGGGGAGAAAATTCCAGAAGCCAATGCCACAGGCACCCTAAACACAGAGGGACATCGGCATGCTACTACAAACTCCGTCCACACGGGCCCAGACCTCCTAAGAGGCCTCCACTATATGGCCAGAAGATGAAACCCATACACACAGCCCAGCACTAATCACAGCAGACAGAGAGACCCCACAGTCCAATGGGACAGAGGCACCAGCATCCAAACGAGAACTCCAGGAAATGCTGACTGGGCTACAACAAAACCTTCAAAAAATGTGGCAAGCTGATCTTAAAGGCCTAGCAACTGAAGTACAAACTGTCAAAGCCCGCACCCAGGCCACAGAATAAGTACACACCCTACAAAGAGGTCTTACCGACCTGAGGGACAATATGCAACAGATGCAAGCCTCACACACTGCACTCACCAGGCAAGTCACCCTACTGGATGACAGGGGGAGAAGGAAGAATGTGAAAATCAGAGGGGTAATGGAATCAATACCACTAGACGAACTGCCGCACTTCATACGACGCCTCATGGCCACACTGTTGCCCCCAAGACAGGCCAAACACTTTGCCTTTGATGGAGTATATCGCCAAATCACAACAAGCTCCACGCGACCTCATCTTAAGGTGCAGGACACTGACAGACAAAATAGCCTTAATGTACGCTATAAAAGGACACTTACCATATGACTTTGAACAGTGCCACATTGCCTTCAGCAGGGCCACACTAGTATGGCGTAAAAGCATGCAATACACTACCACCTCCCTCAAATCTACTGGAATTACGTATAGATGGGCAACCCCTAGAACACTATGGGTCACTAAGGACGATAAAGCCTACAAATTCTCGGAGCCAGAAGAAGGTCCAGCCCTGCTCGACACACTGGGAATACCTGCCCACACCAACAGACCACTCAACAAGAGACACAGACCTAGGGCTAACGTGCCACCCTCACCTGGCGGAGCAGATGCGAGCACAGTGACCTGAAGGAAGAGACTCACACAAGAACACACCATCACCAATGCTTATGTTTTTCTAGTTATTTCTTGTTTTAACTGTTTCTCATGTTCCTAAGGCTGATTGATTAAAACACAAGACAAACTGACGAGATGGCCCAAACCCACCCAGATGTGACATAACATACATCCCCCGGAGACACACAACGTACTTAACTAACCAACCGCCCCCCTCCTCCCTCCCCGGGGCCCGTAAGGGACAGGGGACAAGCCAACTTTACCACGAGAGGACAAGGCGCCAGACATACACCTAGTTGCCATTATGCCAAACACCCCCAAACAGACCACTAGGACTACACTAGCCCGACAAACCCCCACACACAGGGTCATAGAACCCAACTAACCTAAATATAGACGGAATCAACCACCTATTGAAGCTCAGGAGCACCCCCAACTAGGCCTTTAATAATAGATAGACAGTACTGTCCTAAGGGGCAATTCTCCATAACCACCACGACTAGATTACTTTGGGCAGTGCCATGCAGCATCCACGCCACACTAGGTACCTCAAACACACAGACCCTTATAACTGCTTAGCCCACCTAAAATGTGCAACCACCATAGAAGCCAATGTGTACCACCTCGCTATTAACATCACTGTTACTAAGATACTGGCATGGAACAAACGCAGTCCCTCAATCACCTCCTGCTTACCTGTTACCTTAAGGAAGAAGGGATTGAGGGAGGGAGTGGAGAGGTTTTGAGTTGGTTGTCCGTTCTTGCCTCTCTATTTTTCTCTCCTTAAGTTTAAAGGGCAATCCAGATGTGGACCCCTCTAGGCTATCCATCTAGTATAGTCTAGAGGGATATTGGCTATACTTGACTGATACCTTACAAGGTCGAAACTATCGTCTGGGGTTGCCGTATCTCTCGTGCAGAGGGAACTTGCTGGCATTTCGGATCTGGACTGCCCGTATGGGTGGGACCAGTCTTATATGCTTAAGATATATTCTCTCTGTAATGGCACAAGTTGAGCTAAAACCAGCTTGATATCTGAGACGGGAACCCACCGAAGGGCAGGCTAATTGAGTTGTTGTCTGTTCTCACCTCTCTTGCTACTTATTTTTCTCTCCCTAGTGTCTAGTGTTGGGAGAGCAGGTAAGTTCACTCCTGCTCATTCTCCGCACTACTACAGCAAGTGAGTGCTGGGATAGTACACCACATCCCAGGACCCTTCTATGGACTTACCTGTGCTTTGGAGCTTCATAGGTGGGAGCAGTGGTAGAGTGTCTCACACATAGATATACATGCAAGATGATACTGTTGTGTCCAACTTTTGTTTGTTTGTTTGGACCCAGTAAAAAAATTAACGTAGGAACACTCCAATGAGTAATGCAAATATATATTTTTTAACAAAGTATTCTTTCCTTAAGGAGGGCGAGCTAGAATTGACCTGAAACTCTTTGAACCAGCTTTCCATCAACATTTGACGTAAGAAGTAGAGTTTAGCGGTTAGCTCCCTTGGTGTTTTATCTCTACAGTGCTCTGTTTTAGAATTTAGTCATTGTAGAGGCCAAGGAAATAGTTACGTGTGATACAATTTTTTCCATCCTTTCCATATAATTTTTTTTCCAAAAATTCAGAAATATATTTTCCAATAATATGCTCTATCAGGTAAGTTGACATGAGATCAAATCCACATTTGGAGCAGACTTGTTAATGATAGATTCAGTACCACACAATAACGAACCATGTGCTCATATGTTTGGACTTAACATATTCCCCTCTCATCTTTTTTGGCTAGAATTTTGCAATTCTCTTGTTATCTCACACCAACAAACTTTTTTTCTTTATTAGATGTCAGAGTTATGTGGTTATATGAGTAGGTGAAATTAATATTATAGTTTTATTGCATTATTTTCATATTACGTACTGGTTTTATCAAGTGTTTCATTTTAGCAATCCCTTTGCATAAATCCATCCACCTCTTTCAAACAGACAAAACTGGGTCAACAACTGTTTATCTGCTTGTTTCAACAAAATATTAAGTTGGTAATTTTCTGCAAATTTGTAAGACTTTGAATGGGAGACAGTGAGTTAAATAGTATAGCTTTGCAAGACACAAAAAGGTAAAAGTTTTAAATTTAACATGTTTTAGACTATTACAAGGCAGTGATCAGTATGGAATTGTTCAATTTATTGCAATGGTGGTATTGATTAAGTAAAGATTTATATTCCCAAGTCGAGGATAAGGATAAAAACAGTCAATCCATGACCCGCCCACAAAAAAAATGACTAATGAGCTATAACACGTGTACTTCCCAATACCTTCCGAACGAACCAAGCACACAGTCAGAAACCAAGGGTAGCCAACATACCCAGGGCCTGACTAATCACGATAAGCAAACTATAGCGAACCCAGATATGGTACAGACGCAACGACGGATGCCCAGCACAACTGCCCACCAACGAAAGCACACCAACTGACAGGAGGCCAACTGGGAAACGCACGAGACCCCAACTGCAACCAAACAGAGACGGTACCCCCCTCCGCCCCAACACATCAAAACTCCTCCTGCACCTCCATCACACCTCCTTCATCCTCCAACTCCCACATACTTATCGAAGTACGATGACCCTCAACCACACATCACGACCGATTACCCCAATCCCTTAACCTGTTATATTTTCACTTATTTTGTTATATATTGTTACTCCTGTCACCGGTAGTCCACGGAGCTTTACGCTCACTCGAAGGCCCTCTAACGCTGTGGATATACTACAAAAACACAAAACTCTACACGGTACATAGAAAACCACAGCGACAACCTCTGTGCCAAACCACCACTCTTCATAGTATGTTTAATGGTCTTCTGCACTGAAAGAATTGTAATACTGCTTTGTTACCATTGTGTTGTACAACTCAAAATTTACAAATAAAGATTTTTTTTAAAAAAAAGGTTACAAAGCCATATGATGGATTGGATAATAATGATGAATGATAAGACTTGGTCAAAAACAGTTCATTTTTCATCAGAATTCATTGAGATGAAAAATTATATTTTCGGCACTTTCTTCATAGCCCTAAAGGCAATATAATAATGCGAGTCAAAAAATAAAGCATTGCTTCAGAAACATAATAATAATAATAATAATAGTAATGATGATTGCAAGCTATACTTGATTTAATGAATTTAGAAAAGGGTTGTTGCACTGCCTTATTGTAGAAATATTCCATATGATACCTGGCATCACTTATACTACGGTAGAATGTTGTAACTCTAATTGAAAACAATCAAAACATCAACTGGTATTCACTATTTAGGTACCAGCACTAGCTGAACATTTACTCTAAATCTCCTTTAGACAGAAAGCAGTTCTGAGTCCCCAATGACCCATGCTGTCAATCCTGGGTATGTAGTAGACTTGTGCACGAATTGTGCATAAATTCAGCTCAGACTAACCAATTTTACTAAAAATAGAAAAATTTGCAGGACATCAGAGCTTCGATCATATATTTCGGTACTGTATCAAAAGGGATCCAGAATGGGCCATTCGGTGTACTGTAAGGAAAATATATACATAATATAATATTACGTATATATTTTTATAGTACACTGATAAGAGTATTTAACTGCCACTTGCTTTACAGATCAAGTGAGAGATAACTAATAGAAGGGTAAAGAGGAGGTGCAGTAAAAAAAAAAAATCTATTTCTTGGCTATTGCGCGTTTGGGTAGGTTTGTGATTTGAGTACATTTTTGCTCAGAGTTCAGGAACTCGACAGATCACCAATAACCTATAGACTAGCACTTGATCTGCATACAGACTAACTAGATATGAGCAAAACAATTAGGGTGACATTTTCAGTGTCATGGTGGACAGCAGTGCGATTTGCCACTCTCATCTGTCGGAGCAAAAGAGCTAAAACAGCTAAAACTTGGCTTTTGTGTTGGCTTTTAATGGAACAATGACAAGGGTATGCCTAGTCACCAGGATTACTGTCCCATATTAGTGTGGTCAGGGGTCCACAAACCCCTCAACATAGAGTATTAATAATATCTCATAGCTCTCCATATGTCAACATCAGATACAGCTTAAACCAGAAAACCATGTCCTCACCTCCTTCTAATAAATATTCCGAATTGTCTTCAATAACCTTTATGAATGAATGTTGTGAGATCAAATACATTCATACTTACAATATCCAGTCATTGGCATCTCTAGAATCCTTCTACTCTGCCCAAGTGAACTGACATGGAATATACTGAAGCAGTCACAAAAAATTCATAGCAGTCTCAACAGAAGTGTGTAAACAAACAGGGTAACAAACAAACAAAAATGTATAGAATTAATTTATGATTGCATTTTGGTGAATGGAAGCAGGGCAGGAAGTTTCCAGGTAGTAAAGAGGACCTCGTGGATTTCAATATCGGCATCTACACACTCCCTCCCCTTTATTGTAATGATTATTTATCTCAGCAAATCACATTGCAATACATTCCACCAGTAGATTTCTATGGAATATGAATGGACTAGAAGATTCTGAAGTTGGAACTCTTTCTGTGAATATTCCAGAAAGCTCTACAAAATGTGTCAAGAGCTGCATTGTGATTCTTTGGTACTATATTCAGCCAATCATGTTGCACGAGATAGTCTGACCTTTATGAGTTTCTATGTTTTAGTGATCACTGGCTACTTGTTTTTAAATGGGAAGTCACTTTCCCATTTACTTCTGATACAGAGAAGCCTTAAACATTACTTTTTAACGTTTTTCTCACCTGCATCTCATCCAAGACTGTCCTTCATAATATTAAGACCCAGGGTAAACCTCTGCTTACGGCCTGCACTACAAAATTATTATTATTTATAAAGCGCCAACAAATTCCGCAGCACTGTACAACGAGTGGACGAACAAACATGTCATTGTAACCAGACAAGTTGGACTCACAGGAAGAGAATTTCATAAATGTTTATGGAAGATCAAGCAAGACCACAGGATCCTGAACTTGCACAGTAAGGTGCCATACAAGATGATTGTACCCAATGAGTGTTGTGAGGGGAAGCTGATGGTAAATGGTAAAATATGACATTACAAGATCTGGTGGTGGCAAAATCTGGTATGTACATAACACAAAGTAGTCCTTACTTTGTCTTATGATATATTTTAATTGCACTAGAATTTCACATAAACCCATCTTAACATAATATCTAATTATCTAATAACTAGCATGCCATTTAACATGTCACTAAAACTCTAATCCATCACCAGTCACTAAAAGCCTAATCCATCACCAGTCACCAAAAACCTTATCCATCACCAGTTACCAAACGCCTAATCCATCACCACCACCAAAGCCTAATCCATCACCAGCTACCAAGCACTTAATCCATCACCAGGCACCAAATACCTGATCCATCACCATCTTTTCACCTAACTTCCTTAAGCTCCCTAATCTATTCACCCTACCTAGTTATTCGTCCTTGGCCTTCAATCTAATTTAACTAATTCTTCCTCATCCTGCCATCTAACCTCACTATTCTTTCTCAATCTGCTGATCTCACTATTGGCTCTGCAGATTGACACCTAATTGCCCAAATCAGCCTATCACCAAGCCTCAATAATGCTTGCCCAGTCTATATAGAAACCCATCTGTTGGCATTCCTTGCTATTGACATCCACAAGAATTCCTCCAACATTCTTACCTCCCTATCCTGACATCCCCTTGTATTAACAGCACCCTTTTACATTGTTTAATTCAATGCCATAAATAATTTGACCGTCCTCCCCCACTGTCATTTTCACATTGACCCTCGATTCAACAGTAACTACTGGCTCAGTGGTTGAAACAGGATGTTTCTTTACTCTGTTTCCTTCATTTTGGTTCCACCTGAATATTAAAGTGCGAATTTAAGACATTATCGGAGAGATTTACCAAGGCAAAAACAGGTGCTATTCTGGGACAAAGTTCGACATAAACATCACCACGAAAATGGTACAAGGCCACTTCCACCTCAACTGGCCCTCGATGTTGGCAATCAGAGGCGGCTCTCTAATTAGGCGATTTAGGCGGCCGCCTAAGGCCTCGCGCTGATGGGGGCCTCGCGGCCGCCTAAATCGCCTTAGGGCAATGTGACAGGTCGGGTCCTCGGTCAGAGACCGAGGACCCGACACAGGAGGGGGCCCGGCGGCTTGCCCTTAATGCCGCCGGGTGCGAGGCCCCTCCTATGCCTGCCCGGGAGAGAGCCAGCCTGTCTGCAGCTCCGCCGAGTGCAGAGCTGCAGACTGAGTGGGTCTCGCGATCTCACCCAATCAGAGCGTTGCCGCGGGTTACCACGGCAACGCTCTGACTGACTGAGATCGCGAGACTAAACTCACCACGTGGTCTGCAGCTCTGCACCCGGCGGAGCTGCAGACTGTAAAGGGAGCCCACCGGACCACCAGGGAAACAGCCTGGCCGCCCACTGGACCACCAGGGAAACATAAGGTACCCTCTGCCCCAGCCACCCCACCACCCTTTGCCCCAGCCACCCACAGCCACCCCACCTCTGCCCCAGCCACCCCACCACCCTCTGCCCCAGCCACCCCACCACCCACAGCCACCCCACCACCCTCTGCCCCAGCCACCCCACCACCTGTGCCCCAGCCACCCACAGCCACCCCACCTCTGCCCCAGTCACCCCACCAACCTCTGCCCCAGCCACCCCACCACCCACAGCTGCCCCAGCCACCCCACCCCACCACCTGTGCCCCAGCCACCCACAGCCACCCCACCTCTGCCCCAGCCACCCCACCACCCTCTGCCCCAGCCACCCCACCACCCTCTGCCCCAGCCACCCTACCACCCACAGCCACCCCACCACCCTCTGCCCCAGCCACCCCACCACCCTCTGCCCCAGCCACCCCACCACCCACAGCCACCCCACCACGCTCTGCCCCAGCCACCCCACCACCCTCTGCCCCAGCCACCCCACCACCCACAGCCACCCCACCACCCTCTGCCCCAGCCTGCCCACCACCCTCTGCCCCAGCCACCCCACCACCCTCTGCCCCAGCCACCCCACCAGCCACCCCACCACCCTCTGCCCCAGCCACCCCACCACCCTCTGCCCGAGCCACCCCACCACCCACAGCAACCCCACCACCCTCTGCCCCACCCACCCCACCACCTCTGCCCCAGCCACCCACAGCTACCCCACCTCTGCCCCAGCCACCCCACCACCCTCCTGCCCCAGCCACCCTACCACCCTCCTGCCCCAGCCACCCTACTACCCCAGCCACCCTACTACCCTAGCCACCCTACTGCCCCAGCCACCCTACCACCCTCTGCCCCAGAAACCCTACCACCCTCTGCCCTCCTACCACCCCACTACCCTGTCACTGTCCCCCTACCACCCTCTGCCCCAGCCACGCTACCACCCTCTGCCCCAGCCACCCTACCGCCCCAGCCACCCTACCACCCTCTGCCCCAGAAACCCTACCACCCTTTGCCCCAGCCACCCTACCACCCTCTGCCCTCCTACCACCCCACTACCCTGTCACTGTCCTCCTACCACCCTCTGCCCCAGCCACCCCACCACCCTCCTGCCCCAGCCACCCTACCACCCTCCTGCCCCAGCCACCCTCCTGCCCCAGCCACCCTACTACCCCAGCCACCCTACTGCCCCAGCCACCCTACCACCCTCTGCCCCAGAAACCCTACCACCCTCTGCCCTCCTACCACCCCACTACCCTGTCACTGTCCCCCTACCACCCTCTGCCCCAGCCACGCTACCACCCTCTGCCCCAGCCACGCTACCACCCTCTGCCCAGCCACCCTACCGCCCCAGCCACCCTACCACCCTCTGCCCCAGAAACCCTACCACCCTTTGCCCCAGCCACCCTACCACCCTCTGCCCTCCTACCACCCCACTACCCTGTCACTGTCCTCCTACCACCCTCTGCCCCAGCCACCCTACCACCCTCTGCCCCAGCCACCCTACCGCCCCAGCCACCCTACCACCCTCTGCCCCAGAAACCCTACCAGCCTCTGCCCCAGCCACCCTACCACCCTCTGCCCTCCTACCACCCCACTACCCTGTCACTGTCCTCCTACCACCCTCTGCCCCAGCCACCCTACCACCCTCTGCCCCAGCCACCCTACCACCCTCTGCCCCAGCCACCCTACCGCCCCAGCCACCCTACCACCCTCTGCCCCAGAAACCCTACCAGCCTCTGCCCCAGCCACCCTACCACCCTCTGCCCTCCTACCACCCCACTACCCTGTCACTGTCCTCCTACCACCCTCTGCCCCAGCCACCCTACCACCCTCTGCCCCAGCCACCCTACCGCCCCAGCCACCCTACCACCCTCTGCCCCAGAAACCCTACCAGCCTCTGCCCCAGCCACCCTACCACCCTCTGCCCTCCTACCACCCCACTACCCTGTCACTGTCCTCCTACCACCCTCTGCCCCAGCCACCTTACCACCCTCCGCCCCAGCCACGCTACCACCCTCTGCCACAGCCACCCTACCACCCTCTGCAACAGCACCTTATACACACAATGCAAACCCTATTTTTAACTTTAGATGTTATTGGGGGCCTCATGTTTGAGTTTCGCCTAAGGCCTCACAAAGTCTAGAGCCGCCACTGTTGGCAATAACACATGTTCCACCCAATCACCGATGGAAGATAGGAGGGTTGTATGAAGGGAATGGAATGGATGTCTAACATGAGTTTGGGAGGGGTAATGAGATGAATAGCTATGGGTGATCGGTTTGAGTAGTGAACTGTAGGATAAAATATGAAAAATATATCATGGAGTCAGACATGGTGTATATTAAATTAAATGTTGAGTATGTGAAATTAAATAATGCATATACGATCATGGGACTAAATCTGGAATTAAATGACATATGAGATTTTGATAATATATTTTCCTGTATGATTTTGTATTTTTCCCATTAATTGTTCAATTGCCCCCTTCCATAATATTGTAACGATCTGCGGAATAAGCTGGCGCTATATAAATACCAATAATAATAATAATAATAATAAAATATATGACAACATATTTGGGAAATTGGATGAAATTGAATTCTTGTGATCTAGAAAAGCCTCAGAGCTCAGGAAGATACATGTTTGCAATAAATTTTTGGGAAAGGGAAATGGCATCACACACATAACATACAGTTTAAACTGAGCTTTGTACAATCTCTATAGGCCGGGAGAGAAATTATGAATAACTTAACAGAGCAAAAAAAGCAATACAGAGAGACTGCAAGATAAGGAAAACCCTCATTTAAGAGCTTGCAATCTAATGCCAAAATACTTCCAGATTTTAAAAAAAAAGGTTGTTATAAATTCATTACTGCCTTTAGAAGAGTTGATCTAGTAAATCTCTTGAAGATACAAAAGGGAGTCAGATTGATTGGCTAATAAAGTCTAAATAGATCACAAAACCTGTTTTCCATTGTGGTCTATAGGAGCTGGGCAATGTGTTTGCCATGCTGTCTACATGTGGCAACAAATGTCAACAACAAAAGAACACATGGAGGAGAGAAGGAGACCTTTTGGCTCACAGGACAGGCTGCCCTGCCTCTCCATCTGCATGTTAGTTTTCTAAATAGGTATGCTCCCATTAGTCTGGGTCTCCTATTGTTTAATTTAGTGATGGATGGAAGCATGGGTTCAACTTGGCCTCTGGGACATTACAATGGATGTTACAGTTTTTTTTTCCTTGCCCAGTGCTATATAAATCATCCACATTGTTTAAGGTACATTGATCAATCTAATGGCTTGTAATAGGCTTCTAATTACAACTAGCAATGTACTGCAGGCTTGCAATTGAACCTGAAACGGTTGATGATCTGAGTTGAGTTTCACCTTAATCTTAAGATTCAAGATCATCTGACAGGTGAAGATGTGCAGAATCCCAGGCTCTGAGTACTACAATGCCTATCATCCTCAGCTACCCGAAAGGTGAATGTAGATTTCAGATTAATTTGTTACATTCTGCACTTCGACCAACATTGATGTATTTATGGAAACCTGTGTCTGTGATGAATCTGGAATTAAAAACATGAAATGCAATAATTAGCATCACTTCTTATTAGGAGATATAACAGGCAGCCACGAAAACCGAGACATCGTGTTACAGACCACATCCAAATGTCCAGATCCCAGATTAAAGCCATATTCTCTAGAATTTAAATCACGTTTGTAATTCCATCATTTAGATCGTGTTGTCGAGCATCGATTTTTCAGATATTCATATTTCGGAGCCTCAAGGGTTAATCGGATTTCCACCTGTGTAAGCAATGCACCCATCCAAATTGTAAACTTGAATTAACATATTAAGGGATCAGGCAGTATTGGGGGGGAAAGGGGAAAATGCCATAGAATTTAGCACATCCCTGAAATATTAGTGTCAGTCACATAGCAGCGACATCTGATTGAATTGTGAGCAGATTAATTGGATGCAGTCTTTGAAATCCTGAATACATTGTATCTATCTGGAAACCAACGTTCTACCCAGGGGTAGGCAACCTTCGGCACTCCAGATGTTTTGGAATACATGTCCCATAATCCTCCAAAAGCCATGATGCTGGCAAAGCATCAGGAGAGTTGTAGTTTACAACATCTGGAGTGCCAATGGTTCCTTATCCCTTCTTCTATACAGTGTAAATAACTGGTTCTGTGTGTCTGTGCTAAGCAAATATGTACAAAACGTATGCTTATGTCTCTAAGGCAAAATTGATGTTTTATGGAAACATTTAAGATAAACTTTTTTTTCCTTTTTTTTTCTTTTTTTTTTTTAATTATGCGGCAAAGTAAATGTGAGAAGCTTCTTGGAAAATCCACCAATAATTGCAGTCATTAAACTCATCAGACCCAGTGGAGACATCACATCACATATACTTCCCTTTAACCCCTTAAGGACCAAACTTCTGGAATAAAAGGGAATCATGACATGTCACACATGTCATGTGTCCTTAAGGGGTTAAACCTACAGTGTATCAGTGTAGAAGTGAACTAAAGTGGATTTCAAGTGAATAATTGTATCTACTGTAAATGCAGTATGGATTCATATAATCTGTGTGTTTCTGTACAATATAAGGGTGTGTGTGTGAATTGTCTGGTACTTACATCGCAGAAGTAGATTAAACATAGAAATACAATATTACATTTTCCCCATTTAACATTTTTACATTTCAAAGATCGTCCAATGTATAGGCAAATCAATAGTGTGGTGTATTGTGTAAGCAGTGAATTTAACAAACACAACTGTAGATGTTTGATTTTGTGAGATATTTTGAGCAATACCAGAGGAGGTGTTTGTTTATTAATTACATGTTATGGAAGCAAATAAACAAAAAAAAGGGAAAGTGTATTTTATCACATGATATTATTACATATCTAATACACACTCACATATGACAGGTAGAATGTGTTAGGCTGATTTGATAATAACAAGTCGATTATTATATAAAATTTAAATGAAATTGTAATTATAATGTAAACCCCTGGTAGGTGCCCTGCTGGTGTAATATGGCAGGCAGCATAGTATTAATTTTCAGAGATGTGCATGTGCTTTGAGATTTGTCTGTTTCTACTGTGTTCTCTATAATTGGAGATATCTTTACACGTCTCTCAAGTGGCCCTGTTTATTTATTAAACAAATCTGAGAATCTCAATGAGGATTTGTAATTTTTTTGCAGAATTAGGATCCTTCCACTCCCACCCCTCTCCACCTCCCCCCCCCCATAAAAAATCCAGACACTGCCAAAGCTCCCCATAATATTTACTATTAGCTTCTACTTAAAGCAACATTAACTTTGCCTGCTGCACCCTTAAACACATTTAATCATACCATTTTCAGATAGATAACCTTTAATCGGTGTCTTTCCTTTGAGATCTATCTTTACCATTTTAATAAACTATTTCCATTTATTTTTTATCACAAAAAAATAAAATCATTTGTATAATACACCTCGATCACTTACTGTGAAGAAAATAATATTAATAATTAGAATGTGGGTGTCAAGCTATATTATATATATTGCTTATATATTATATATATTATACACACACACACACACACACAGTCAGTTAAGGTTCTAACCCCACTTTCCATTCTTAGTCAAATTTGTTTATTGAGAATCGACATTAATAGAGCTAATTGCATTGCAGTTAAATTGCCCTGATTGCAAAAAGGGAAGCAATTTGTGTGCTTTCTGTCTGGGTTTAGAAGAAATTGTTCTATATTCACCTCCTTATAAAGAAGTGGAGATTTTTAAGACACAGACTCTACACAAATTACAATTGGCTGACTGGTAGCATTCAGCCACTATAAAGGAAGTATTATTTGACCATTTGAATAATGTAACACGCTGGATGAAAGCTATTCTACACGAAATTGCTTTTAACTTTTAAAAAGACGATGATTCTCAACCAAACCAGGGCCTTTGTTATATTGTCATTATCACCAAATGTTTTAACAGCCATTTCACCACTTCACCATAACACTCTGATCTTTGTTTTAAAAACTAAATCTAAGACAAGGGGAGATATATATTAGACCACTAATGCCCCATAAGGAGGAATTGTAATCTCTATTCAGCAGTGAACATTGGTGTTTTATTTTAATGTGTCATTCAGTGTAGGGAATTAAAAGCATGAATTGAAATGAATTCTGGTGCAGCAGGTCTTGCGATGAATGAATTAAACATTCCTAAATGTGCATTAATATTTCGAACGTTAACTAGGGGACTGGCATTGTTTACGTTCTAAATCGAATGTTTGTAGAATTGTTGATGAAGATGTTACACAAATAGTGATTGCAGGAGAAAGTCAGTTTTACTGTATTTGCTTCCCCAAGGGATGATCAGTAACGCCTCACTGACACCTCTATCAGTGCAGACAGCAAGCAGAGCACTGCATTTAGTACTGTCACCTGTTGTGGTCTGCAAGCCATTTAACGTTGAGATCACTTTTTTATGTTTTTTGTTGTTTTTTTTAATCACACCTTCCTTCCTTCATTTATTCACCATCACAATGTAGTGGCAGATTTTGCATAATCTCCATTTTTTAAGCAGAACCCAATGGAGAAATATCAAACACCAGTCTTCATGCAGATATCATTGAGGACACATCATTCCAACCTACATATAACATTGATGAAACAGAATGCAGAACTACCTCTGAAAAACAGCTGTAATAATAATAATCATAAATAATAATAATAATAATAATAATAATAATAATAATAATAATAGTTCTAATAACCAGAGAGGCGTCTGGGGAGAGAGTATACAATAATTAACGTTTCTAATGTTTGTTTGTATATCTTTAAACGAAATGTGAGCAAATCGTTTAAATAATATGCTATAGAAAGGTGTAAGATTGCTTTGAGTGTCATCCTTTATTTTAGAGAAAAATATCTGTCGAGTGAATGATTTCTGTTTCATTTAACCATTTAAGTACCATGGGCTATTCAATTTCTCTCTCTTCGTTTCATAGGAACTCAGGATGCTAACAGGGAGGTTAGTGGAAGATGCTTGTAATCCCCCCCTTGTCCTCCCCCTTCAAAAAAAATGAGAATTATTATTTTTTTTTTTTTTTAATATATGTTTTACAATTATTTACTTTATGATCTCCTAACAAATCGTTTAATTTATTTCAAAAATGCAGACTAAATGTATAAAATAATCCATAATTAATGATTTATTAATATAAGCAGCAATACGTTTAAATTGAATGGTTCGACTGATAGAGGTTATTAAAAAAAATATTAGGAATTCTCACAATGGATGAGGATAATATGACCAGTAACTATTTAGGCAGTTGTATAGGAATATCCCTTGGCAATGTTACAGAAAACTGTCAATAATATAAACTGCCAATAAGGAAACATATATTTTTAGATCCCATTGTACATGTCTTAGAATGTTGTTTTATGGAGTATGGTTTAAGTTATATTATTGCAGACACTCTATACACGTTAACGGGGCCTGCAATGCATTATTGGCCTCTCCGGGAGCCAAAGGGTTAAAGCCCCATTCCTGGAGACCTAAAGCAATGAAGCGTCCAATTCCTCCCCTCCTTTGAATGGCAAAGTATGCAGAGCCCAGAGTTCTGGTACCTCCTCTGCTCTGATTGGCTACGGCGCAACTCCAGTTGGCGTTCGACGTGTTCTGATTGGCTGAAAGGGAGAGCCAGCGGTACTTCAAAGCAGGCGCTTCCAGCGCTTAGCCTGAGTCTAGTTCGCCTGAGACTGAAAGAGGATTCTACTCTGTGCAACTTGTATCAAAGGGAAGGTTCTAACTGCCCCCATCCACCCGGAGCTCTGCTACAAGCCACAGGACGGGCTATGGCTACGTCTATACTTGGGGTAAGTAACATTCTCCACTCTCTATTCTTCCTGCATTGTAATATTTAACGATGAGCTTGATTGATGCCCAGAACTTCCAATTACTAAGGTGACAGCTCTTTCAGAACATCACAGACACTTTGTGTCTCTTTATCCAAAGGAAACACAACTCAACATCCACTAAATACATCTCATGAAATCAACTGACCGTTTGCCTTGCTCCTTCCAAAAATAATGATTGCAGGCAAACTCGATCTGGACGATCTGTGAGCATTATTTGATGCTGTCAAATCCAAAAGCTGCCAATGTGTGTCTCTTTTTTTTATTTTTCTTCGATACTATTTTTTTTCCCCAAGCTGTGATATGATCCTAAATCATTGTTATTTGTTTATTCGTTCCCAACAATGCAGCGCAAATGGTATCATTTCTCTTAGTCCCCCAAACCATTCCCACATCAATAAGTGCAGCCGGTACTTATGTATTATTTGGCTCTGTGGTTGTCTTCTTAGCCTGAAAAGAGTCTGGCACAGAAATCAGAGGACATGGAAGAAAACAGGTCCAGATCCGACTATCTTGATCCTCCATTGGACATGCCCCCTGTCTGCCTTGCATTATCTAATGCCCCTGGATGTGAGCAGATCAGGGCTGCTTCCCATTAAATCTCCCCATTTCCTATAGCATTCTTCTCCTGGCTGGTGGTGTCTAACAGAAGGCATGCAAACTTTATAGACTTGATTTTTTTTTCCATTTATTTGTGTTTGTTATCCGTATATTTTCCCCAGTGTCTACAAAATGTTAGCCTTTATTTAAATAATACATATTATCGTATGCAAATATAATTATTATATTTATATCATGACATATTAGTGATATTTAAACTAATATTAAAAGCATGAATACATAATAAAGTGTATATATATATATATATATATATATATATATATATATTTATAATATATTATATATATACACATACAAATAGCATAAATATTACAAAAAGTCCTTAAATACTGTAGTAGACTTAATAAATATTCCATGAATCTGCAAGACAAGAATAGTGCTAGCATGTTATATTAGTATGAATGTACATAATTAAATATCTATAAATGTGGAAGGTCACCCTCTCTACTCTTTATTTATGTAATATGTCACATGCAAAATTAGTTTGCTGCAAATAGGCATTTGTTGCAGTGTGATATGAATTAGCTGCGTGCCTTAATGTATTCCAGGCTTTGACAAGGTTATTTTACAACTTATGTTAATAATAAATTGTAAATGTGATAAACCTGGTGCAGGTTCACAGCTTATCAGATAAAAGTGCTCCATTGAGTGCCTTCAGAACGGGCAATTTAATTTCGATTTCACACTTGTTTACAAATAAATCCTCATACAGTAAACAAAAATCTATTAAAAACAAACAAACAAACAAAAAAGGCAAAAACAAAACCGTTTCATAGCGTTTTTTTTAAATGCAGAGAAAATATAACCCAGGTGAAAATATAAAATGCCAGTTTAGTGCCCACCTAAATCAGCATCTAGATGTATTTCACGGAGAAATTCCATATATTAATAAAAAAATAAAACAATACACACTCTGGAGTTTGGGTTTATTCCAACCCTCATAGCACTGTTTTAATACTATTTAAAATCTTTCTTAAACCCAGTAATGTCACTTTGTGTATCAGCTCTAAAAAGGTCCCATTTTATAATACATATGACCAAATGGGATTGTAGAAGTTCCACGTGTATGTGACAAGGAGAGGACATTTAGAATGTCCCCCCTGTGTTTAGGAAACTATAGATAAACTCATTGTAGAATGTTCTAATCTGAACCAGTAATGATTAATTTAGAAGTTCATGTGCCAGGTGTTAAAAGTCTATTTTAATGGCAGGACCTTGGCTTGGGATTAGAAGGGGGCATTTTCAAAGTACCGATATCTCAGAGATCAGGATTAAACTCCTGGGTGTAAATACATTGTACATCCCCTATGGGGGAGATCACACCTGAGCTACTTGTATAGAATTGCTATATTGCACATTAAACCTGTGTTTTTTATTTATAGGCAATAACACACTGGAACATCACACCATAACTAGTTATGAGGAAGGGGGCTCTTGGCGATCACAAATATTTTAATTCACAGAAAGGTACTTATAGGACATTAAACCTGAAATGTACATAGTAGATATTAAACCTGCGCTATTAGATATAAAGTGATACATCGTACATGTATATAAAGTGATACAGTGTACAGGGATATAGAATGATACAGTGTACAGGTATATAAAGTGATACGGTGTACATGTTCATAAAATGATACAGTGTACATGTATATAGAATGATACAGTGTACAGGTATATAAAGTGATAGTGTACATGTATATAGAATGATACAGTGTACAGGTATATAAAGTGATAGTGTACATGTATATAGAATGATACAGTGTACAGGTATATAAAGTGATAGTGTACATGTATATAGAATGATACAGTGTACAGGTATATAAAGTGATAGTGTACATGTATATAGAATGATACAGTGTACAGGTATATAAAGTGATAGTGTACATGTATATAGAATGATACAGTGTACAGGTATATAAAGTGATAGTGTACATGCATATAGAATGATACAGTGTACATGCATACTGAGTATTTTATAAGTTAAATGTCAGAAATAACCAGCAAATGACACATGGAGCATTACCCCTGTGCAGATTTTTAGGGATTAACACATTTCCGTGATCAGGAAGATCCTGTTCATTAATACACATATTATCGATGTAATATTGCCCCCACCCCTCCCGCCCCCTTCATACTTGTCTCCAATAAACTTATTATTAATGTAATGTTGACCAGGAAGACATGATGATGTGGTATCAGAATGTGACAAGTTCTGTGTTTTTTGTCCCCCAGGAAGAGCCGAGATTTGGAACTACCCCCCTGGCCATGTTGGCCGCTACCTGCAACAAGATCGGTAACACGAGCCCCCTGAGCAGCCTCCCGGAGTCCAGCGCCTTCGCCAAGGGAGGCTTTCACCCCTGGAAACGCTCCTCATCCAGCTGCAGCCTGGGCTCCAGCCTGGGGGGCTTCACGGTGGCCACCAGCCGGGCTTCCAGCGCCCTGAGTGGGGGCACAGCCTCCGCCAACAGCGCTTTCTGCCTGGCCTCCACCTCCCCGACCTCCTCAGCCTTCAGCAGCGACTACAGCGGGCTCTTTTCGGGCTCCGCGGGTGTGTCTCCCCAGGAGGCCGCCGGACAGTCCGCATTCATCTCCAAGGTGCACGGTGCGGCCGAGGGGCTGTACCCCCGCGTGGGCATGGCTCACCCCTATGAGTCCTGGTACAAGTCCGGCTTCCACTCCGAGGTGGCCAACGGTACGTCCTGGTGGGACGTGCATGCCGCCAGCCCCAGCACCTGGCTAGAGGTCCAGAACCCCCCAGCGGCCGCAGCAGCCCTCCAGGGGGCCCTCCACGCAGGGTCCCCTCATAGCCAGCTCAGCGGATACAGCCCGGACTTCAGCTCCCTCACCCACTCAGCCTTCAGCTCCACCGGTCTGGGCTCCAGTGCAGCCTCCCACCTGCTCTCCACCGGCCAGCACCTCCTCACACAGGAGGGCTTCAAGCCTGTCCTGCCCTCCTACCCGGATTCCGGCAGCTCCATGCTCTCCGGGGCCTCGGGAGCCGCTGGTGGAGCCACTGGTCGCTCCGCTCGCCGATACTCTGGGCGGGCGACTTGCGACTGCCCGAACTGCCAGGAGGCGGAGCGGCTGGGCCCCGCGGGGGCGAGTCTGCGGAGGAAAGGTCTGCACAGCTGCCACATCCCGGGCTGCGGAAAGGTGTACGGCAAGACCTCCCACCTCAAAGCCCACCTGCGCTGGCACACCGGGGAGAGACCCTTCGTCTGTAACTGGCTCTTCTGCGGGAAGAGGTTCACCCGGTCCGACGAACTCCAGCGGCACCTCCGCACCCACACCGGCGAGAAACGCTTCGCCTGTCCGGTATGTAACAAGCGCTTCATGAGGAGCGACCACCTCAGCAAGCACATCAAGACCCACAATGGGGGCGGTGTGGGGGGCGGCAAGAAGGGCTCTGACAGCGACACGGACGCCAGTAACCTGGAGACCCCCAGATCTGAATCCCCTGAACTCATCCTGGAGGGGGTCAGGCCGGGCAAAGACTCTGCCAATGACTCTTAGGGGACCATGGGACTCCTTCCTGGGGGTGCAGCCACTCCTGGGGACTCGCTATGGGGGTGCAACCACTTCTGGAGTGCAAGATAACTCTCTATGGGGGTGCAAACACTTCCGGGGTGAAGGAGGACTCTCTGTGGGGTTGCAACCACTTCAGGGGTTCAGGAGGACTCTCTGTGGCGGTTCACTCACTTCTGGGGTGCAGGAGGACTTTCTATGGGGTGCAATCACCTTTGGGGTGGAGAAGGACTCTCTTTGGGGTGCAAGCACTTCTGAGGTACAAGATGACTTTCTATGGAGATTCAACCACTTCTGAGGTGCAGGTGGACTTTCTATGGGGTGCAATTCACCCAGTGTCAGAGTGACTCTTTTCTTTGAGGGACCAGTCATCAGAAAGGTTCAGAGACACTTCTATGGGTGCAGCTCCTCTGGGTTGCAGTTTGACTGTTTAAAGAACCACTTGACTCCTTTCGTGAGATGGTTCGACCTCTTTATTCCTTGGTAAGCTGGTTCGACCTCTTTACTCCTCGGTGAGGTGGACTGTACTGGTTTGTAAAAGCAAAATGCTAAATCAGAAAAAATACTGCAAAACTATACAAAAAAAGAGCAATAGGAGCAGATGTTTGAGTACAAGCACTCAGACCTTTTGTGATTTTTTTTCCCCCCTCCCCCTAAACCTACTTTCATGGTTTTATTGAAAAAACAACATGAACCTCTAATTCAACGGTGGATTATGGCACTAAAAAAACACCCCTTCTTTGTGATCCATTTCCGAACCATTTTAATATCAAAGAAACATTTTTAGAAATAAATAAAAAATATATAAAAAAAAAAACCAAAAGATCAAAAAGATTTCAAGGTGAGAAGTTAAAACATTGAGGACAAAAAAAAGGAAAAAAAATTGGACATTTTTTTCTGTTTTTCCTATATCCTGTATAAAAAAGGTTGCAAGAGGTTGTGTTGATTTTCCTTTTTAACTGTAAATGTTTACGCAACGTTTTTTTTTTTTATTTTTTTTATTATTATTTTAAATGTTATTTTTTTTGTGAATTCCTGAAATTCAGGAGTTTCTTTCCCCCCTCCTTAATTTCCGATGCACTTTGTGAAAGTCAATATATATATGTAAAAGATATTTAAAATGTTGATTTAACATTCCACACAGACGTAAATTAAAATCACTTAAACAAATAAAATGCGTTTATCTGTATCATAAAAAAAAGAACACAAATTCTTGATCATATTTGGATTTCCTTATTATTAAAGTATTCTGATCGACACGTTTGCTATTCCCTCTTTCCAACAAACCTTTATATAATTGAAAACAAAAAATGCCTTAACAATTGTATAAGACACATTGAAAAAATAATTATAATCAATTCAAATAAATGTGTCTTGTGGGATTTTATAGTGAGCTAAATAGAATTTTGGAAAATTGAAACCTTTTAAATTGACCATAATAGATTGAATTAATTACTGCAAATCGGTT